>NW_024351730.1:10760049-11204950 GCF_902729225.1 Pteropus medius
AAAAAAAAAAAAAGATATCCATGTAAATAGAAATGGAAAGAAAGCTGGTGTAGCAATACTCATACCAGACAAAATAGATTTTAAAACAAAGAATGTAAAAAGAGGCAAAGAAGCACAATCCAAGAAGAGGATGTAACTCAGGAAGAGGTTGTAACAATGTAGTTGGGAGCACCCAACTATATGAAACAAATATTAACAGACATAAAGGGAGAAATTAACAGTAATACAATAATAGTTGGGGACTTTAATACCCCACTTGCCTCAATGGATAGACGATCCAGACAGAAAATTAATAAAGAAATAATAGCCTATATGCTACATAAGACCAGATCAACTAAATAGACATTTATATATTTCTGGAGATTACACATTTTTCTCAAGTGCACCTGAAACATTTTCCAAGACAGACCATATTGGGCCACAAAAATTCAAGAATATTGAAATTATATCAATCATATTTTCTGACCAAAATGGCATAGAACTAGAAATTAACTACAGGAATAAAACTGGAAATAACAGAAACAGATTAAATAACTTGCTACTAAACAACCATTAGATCAAAGGAAATCAGACAGAAAGTCAAAAACTTCCTTGAGACAAATGAAAATGAAAACATAACTTTCCAAGATTTATGGAATGCAGCAAAAGCAATTCTGAGAAGTTCATAGGTACACAGGCCTACCTCAAGAAACACGAAAAATCCCAAATAATCTAACTTTACATCAAAGAAACTAGAAAAAGAATAAACAAAACTTGAAGTAAGCAGAAGGAAGGAAATAATAAAAAACTTGGCAGAAGTAAAATAGAGAATTTTTAAAAATAGAAAAATATTGCTGATGAATATAGATGCAAAAATCCTAAACAAAATACTAGGAAATAGAATACAACAATATATTGAAAAGATAATACATCACAATCAAGTGGGGTTCATTCCAGGGCCTCAAGGATAGTTAACATCCAGAAATCAATCAATGTAATACACCACATGAAAAAAGTAAAAGATAAAAAAATCATATGATCATATCAAAAGAGGCAGAAAAAGCATTTGACAAGATATAACATGCATTTATGATTAAAACACTCAATAAAATTGGTATAGCAGGAAAGTATCTCAACACATAAAAGCCGTATATGACAAACCTTCGGCTAATATCATACTCAATGGTGAAAAACTGGAAGCTTTCCAAGATCAGGAGCAAAACAAGGATGCCCACTCTCGCTACCGTTATTCAACCTAGTACTGGAAGTCCCAGCCAGAGCAATGAGGCAAGTAAAGAAATTAAAGGCACCTAAACTGGGAATGAAGAAGTAAAACTGTCACTATTTGTAGATGACATGATTCTCTCTATAAAAAACCCTAAAGACTCCACCAAAAGACTATTAGACACAAAAGACAAACACTGTAAAGTTGCAGGTTACAAAATCAATATCCAAAAATCTGTTGCATTTCTATATACTAAAAATTAAATAACAGAGAATTCAAGAGATGACAGAAAGAAATCCATGGGTGTATATATAATAAAATAAAATATCTAGGAATAAACTTAGCAAAGGACACAAAAGACCTGTACACTGAAAAGGACAAGACATTATCGAAAGAATTCAAGAAGACACAAGAGGTCAGAAAAATGGCAGAGTGAGAGACGTCCCCAGATCTCTTCTCTTGAAACAATAAGCTGAACATCTAAAATTCAACAACAAAAAAAATCACCCAAACTGCACATCAGCACATCTGAGTATAGGATCTGCGCATAAGAGCTACCACAGGCCAAAACCCCGGGTGTCAGGTGGTGGACTGGGAGAAAAAATGAAGCTTCCTCTCGCAGCTGCCACAGCTCCCTGTAAGAGGAGGGGGAGGGGAGAAGGCTCAGTGGGTTCCCTGAATGGTCCTGCCTAGGAGAGCCGTGAGCTCTACGCGGCCAGCTGCAGTGTCTAGGCATCAGGAGACAGAGCAGAGAAGTGGATATGGCAGAGAAATGGGGATGGCAGAGAAACAGTTGATTTTTAACAGCTGCAGTTGCAAAACCGAGGCTGAGCCACAGCCCCTATCCCCCAACACAGAGGACCCCTCCCTCCATATCTTCCAAGACCAAACACTATGGAGCCCCAGGGGAATCAGAGCAAATGCCATCAAAGCTGTCACTAATACTGACAGGGACTGATACTGAGGGTAGCGAGCGTGATTAAACATCTGTAAGAAAAAAAACGGCATTATTAAGGCTTTCTATAAAGCAGGGATCCAAGAGGCTTAGATGCCACCTACTGGAAACCAAAAGAAAAACACCTTTTTTGCAATAGGCTCAAGAGAGGCCTTTTGATTTATATAATAAATCTTTTTTTCTGAAAAAAAAAGCAGAATATACTTCCATTAATGCCCAGGTGGAGAAATAGTCCATTAAACACCACGAACAACCAAGGTGACAAGGCATCTCAGAAAGAGAACAATCTCCAGAAAATAAGCTTACAGACATAGAAATATGCGACTTAAATGACAGAGAATTCAGGATGGTACTTCTGAAAAAACTCAATGAGTTCTGAAACAAATCATATTAACAATTTCAGGAACTGAAAAAAACAACTAGATGAGCAGAATGAGTTCTTTAGCAAGAAGATTGAACCCCTCAAAAAAGAACCTAATAGAACTTCTGGAGATAAAGAACACATTGCAAGAGTTGAAAAATGAAATAGCAAGCTTGGGAAATAGAGTCAAACAAATGGAGGAAAGGATCAATGATATCAAAGACAGAAATCTAGAAATAAATCAGAAGGAAGAAGAGAGAAACTGAAGAATGAAAAATAATGAAAGGGAAATACAAGAACTAGCTGATACCATCAGGAGAAGAAACAAGAATAATGGGCATTCTTGAAGGGGAGAAAAAGGAGCAGGAATTAGAAAGCATTTTCAGACAAATAGTTGATGAGAATTTCCCAAATCTAAGGAATGAGCTGGAGCTTGGAATTCAAGAAGTCAACAGAGCACCTAATTATCTCAACCCCAAAAGGCCTTCACCAAGACATGTTGTATTAAAATTATCAAAAAATCAACAACAAAGACAGAATTCTCAGGGCAGCCAAGGAAAAGAAGATGGTAACTTATAAAAGAAAACCCATCAGATTGTTGGACTTATCAGCACAAACCTTACAAACCAGAAAAGAATGGAATCAAATATTCAAACTATCAAATCAAAGGAACTACAAGGCAAGAATGATGTATCCAGCTAAGCTCTTCTTTAGATATGAAGGAGAAATTAAGACCTTTCCAGACATACAAAAATTGAGGAAATTCTCCACTATGAGGCCTGCATTACAGGAAATACTGAAAGGGGTCAGCTCACTTAAAACAAAATGATAAAAAAAACAAACAAAACAAACACATAATTAGGAGTAAGATGACTAGCAAGCAGGTAGAAGCAGAGGAATGCAACCTTTACTAAGAACGGGGCATTATAAACTTAAACAATAAGAGATTTGCTATAGCAAGAGAGTAATGAACATTCAGCATACATAGGAACAAACAGAGACAACAATGACCGAAAAGGGGAGGATTCAAAGATCTAAATTCACAAAGGGGAATGGAGATTAGGCATGTGCAGAAGAAAAGGACGACTGTACACACACACACACACACACACACACACATACACTATCCTTTACATATTCGCAATGATAACCACACACCAAAGATTCAGAACTAAAGTATATAACATAAAACAAGAAGAACCAGAGGGAAAACTCACAAAAGCCAACCAAAATAAAGAAAACAGAAACACAAGGACAAGGAAGCAATGGAAACACCAAGCTACCAGAGAACAAAAGATAAAATGGCTATAAGAAGACCTCATATTTCAATAATCACCCTAAATGTAAATGAACTGAACTCACCAATAAAAAGGCACAGAGTTGCAGATTGGAACAAAAAACAAAACCCAACCATAGGCTGCCTCCAAGAGACACATTTCAGTTCCAAAGACAAATATAGACTCAAAGTGAAAGGGTGGAAAATGATATTTCAAGCAAATGGCATTCAGAGAAAAGTGAGAGTAGTGGTACTAATATCGGATGAAATAGACTTCAAAATAAAAATGTAAAGAAAGATACTGAGGGACGCTTCATAATGATAAAGGGAATTATGCACCAAGAAGACTTATTAATATCTATGCTCCCGATCGGGGAGCCTCGAAATATGTAAAGCAATTACTAACAGAACTAAAGGGAGAAATAGACCAAAACACTATCGTAGTAGGGACCTAAATGACCCACTGTCAGATATGGACAGATCATCCAAATAGAAAATCAGTAAGAAGATAACATCTTTAAATGACACATTAGACCAACTATATATAATTGACATTTACAGAGCCTTCCATCCCAAAACAGCTGCTTATACATTCTTCTCTGGTGCACATGGAACATTCTCAAGAATCGACCACATACTGGGACACAGAAATAGCCTCAATAAATATAACAGGGTTGAAATCATACCAACCATTTTCTCTGATCATAATGCTCTGAAACTAGAGATCAACTTCAGAAAGAAATCAAGAAGAACCGAAAATACATGAAAATTAAACAACATGCTACTGAAGAAAAACTGGGTCAGAGAAGAAATAAAAGGAGAGATCAAGAGATACATAGAAATGAATGATGATAGTACAACATATCAAAACTTTTGAGACATGGCAAAAGTGGTCATAACAGGAAAGTTCATATCATTACAGGCCTACTTCCAAAAACAAGAATGAGCCCAAATAAAAAGCCTAATGCTTCATCCTAAAAAACTAGAAAAGGAAGAACAAATGAAGCCTACAGTCAGCAGAAGAAAAGAAATAATCAAAATTAGAGCAGAAATAAATGAAATTGGAAACAAAACAAAACAAAAAAACGATAGAAAAATAAATGCAACAAGAGCTGGTTCTTCGAGGTTAATAAAATTGACAAACCCCTGGCTAGACTCACTAAAGAAAAAAAGAAAGGACACAAATGAACAAAATCAGGGATGAAAGAGGAAAAATTATGACTGACATCGCAGAAATACAAGGGATCATACAAGAATACTATGAAAAAGTACATAATATAAAATTAAATAACCTAGAAGAAATGGACCAGTACTTAGAAAACTACAACCTTCCTAGACTGAATCAAGAAGAACTGGAAAATCTAAATAGACTAATCAGCAGTATAGAAATTGAAACAATCATCAAAAATCTACCAAAAAGTAAAAGTCCAGGACCAGATGGTTTCACCAGTGAATTCTACCAAACATTCGAAGAAGATTTAAAACCTATTTTCCTCAAACTCTTCCAAAAGATCAAAGAGGAGGCAAAACTTCCCAATACATTTTATGAGGCCAATATTACCTTGATACCAAAACCTGGTAAAGATAACACACAAAAAATGAAAACTACAGACCAATATCACTCATGAACACAGATGCAAAAATCCTAAATAAGATACTAGCGAACCGAATACAGCAACGTATTAAAAAGATTACACACCACGATCGAGTGGGCTTTTGAACATTGGGCACAGGGATAGTTCAACATATGCAAATCGATTAATGTGATACACCACATAAACAAATTTAAAAATAAGAATCATATGATCATATCAATAGATGCAGAAAAAGCCTTTGACAAGATACAGCATCCATTTATGATCAAAACACTTAACAAAATCGGTATAGAAGGAAAATTCCTTAACATAATAAAGGCCGTATATGACAAACCCTCAGCCAACATTATACTTAATGATGAAAAACTAAAAACCTTCCCTTTAAGATCAGAAACAAGGCAAGGGTGTCCATTATCTCCACTGTTATTTAATATAACATTGGAAGTCCTACCGAGTGCAATCAGGCAAGAGAAAGATATAAAAGAAATCCCAAAAGAAAACAAAGAAGTCAAACTGTCACTATTTGCGGATGTCATGATTCTCTATATAGAAAACCCTAAAGACTACACAAGAACACTACTAGATACAATAAGTAAATGCAGTCTCTGGATACAAAATCAATGTTCAAAAGTCCATAGCGTTCCCATACTCTAATAATGAAGCATCAGAAAAAGAAGTTGAAAAAATAATTCCTTTCGCAATTGTAACAAAAAGAATAAAATACCTAGGAATAAATCTAATGAAACAAGTGAAGGACCTATATCATAAAAACTATAAGACCTTAGTAAAAGAAATCAAAGAAGATACAAAGAAATGGAAAGATATTCCGTGTTCTTGGATTGGAAGAATCAGTATAGTTAAAATGACCACATTACCTAAAGCATTATACAGATTTAATGCAATTCCCATTTTTTAAAGAAATACAACAAAAAAATCATCAGATTTGTATGGAAGCACGAAAGGCCCTGAATTGCCAAAGCCATCCTGAGAAAAAAGAATGAGGCTGGAGGCATCACTCTGCCCGACTTCAAATTATACTATAAAAAGACACAATTATCAAAATGGCATGGTATTGGCAGAAAAACGGACACATGGACCAGTGGAACAGAATCAAGAGTCCAGAAGTAAACCCATATTTATATGGGCAAATAATTTTTGACGAAAAAGCCAAAAGGATACAGTGGAAAAAGGAAACCCTCTTCAATAAATGGTGCTGGGAAAACTGGAAAGCTACTTGCAAAAGAATGAAACTAGACTGTTGTCTATCACCACACAACAAAATTAACTCAAAATGAATTAAAGACCTGAATATAAGACCTGAAACAATAAAATGCATAGAAGAAAACATAAGAATTAAACTCAAGGATCTTGGACTTAAAGAGGATTTTATAAATTAGACCTCAAAGGCAAGTGAAGTAAAAGCAAAAATAAACGAATGGGACTACATTGAACTAAAAAGCTTCTGCACAGCAAAAGAAACTGTCAACAAGGTAAAGAGACAACCATCCGAACAGGAGAATATATTTGCAAACAACAACTCTGATAAGGGCCTAATATCCAAAATATACAAAGAACTCATATAACGCAATAACAATAAAAAAACAAAAAAAAAAACACAAAAAATGATCCAATTAAAAAATGGGCAGAGGACCTCAACATACACTTCTCCCAAGAAGATATACAAATTGCCAACAAACATACGAAATGATGGTCAATATCGCTAGCTATTAGGGAAATGCAAATCAAAACTACAACGAGATACCATCTCACACCTGTTAGAATAGCTGTTATCAACAGGACAAGTAATAACAAGTGTTGGAGAGGATGCAGAGAAAAAGAAACCCTCATACACTGCCGGTGGGACTGCAAATTGGTACAGCCACAGTGGAAAACAGTATGGAGGTTCTTCAAAAAACTAAGAATTGATCTACCATATGATCCAGCAATCCCTCTAACTGGGTATTTGCCCCAAAGACTTGAAAACCCACATCCGAAAAGATGTCCAGTACATGGAAGCAATCGAAGTGTCCTACGATAGATGATTGGCTAAAGAAGCTGTGGTACATATATACAGTGGAATATTATTCAGCCATAAGAAGAGATGAAATACTGCCATTTGCGACAACATGGATGGACCTTGAGATAATTATGCTAAGCGAAATAAGCCAGACAGAAAAAGTTGAAAATCACATGCTATCCCTTATATGTGGGATATAAACCTAAAAGCAACAAATGAACAGGACAAACAGAGACTAATGGACATGGACAATAGACTTGTGGTTACCAGAGGGTAGGGAAGGGGTAGGTAGATAGGGTAAAAGGGGTCAAATACATGGTGACAGAAAGAAATCTAACTACGGGAAGTGTGTTGACCTCCACATAGTTATACCACAGTGTAAATATATATATGCCTCACTGTTAAAATGTATAGCTGAAACTTATTGGATTTTGTTAGCCAATGTCACCATAAGAAAAAATTAAGAAAAAAGTTATGCAAATGGCTAAGAGGTACATGAAAATGTGTTTAACATCACTAATCATTAGGAGAAGGCAAAATTAAAACCACAATGGGATACCACCTAACTCCTGTTAGAATGAGTATTATCAAAAAGACAAGAAATAGTAATTGTTTACGAGGATGTGGAGAAAGGAGAACCCTTTCAGCACTGCTAGTGGGAATGTAAACTGGTGCAGCCACTATAAAACAGTATGGAGGTTGCTCATAAAATTAAAAATAAAACTACCATATGATTCAGCAATCCCACTTCTGTATATATATATATATATATATATATATATATATAAAAATAAAATTAAATCACATTCTCAAAGAGATAGCTACACCTCCAAGTTTATTGGAACATTATTCACAAACATGGAAACAACATAGACTCTGTTGACAGATGAATGATAAAGAAAATGTCACATGTTAATAATTTTTCACCTATGAAAAGTATATCTTGACATTTGCAACAACATAGATGAACACTGAGGTCATTATGTTACTAATGTTATAAAACAAAGCAACAAACAAACTCATATAGTGAAATAAGTCAGAGAAAGACAAATACTGTATGATCTAACATATAAATCTGAAAAAATTTAAAGTCAAACCCATAGAAACATAATAGATTAGTGGTTGCCAGGGAGGGGTGGGGGGGAAATGGATAATAGTGATCAAACTGTACAAACTCCAGTTATAAGATGAATAATTCTGGGGACCTTTTAACATACAAGCATGGTGACTATATTTAACAATACTCTATTATTCTTGAAAGTTGCTAAGCAAGTAGATACTAAATATTTTCAATTGCACACATACCCCAAAAAGGTAATCATGTGAGGTGATGAATGTGAACTAACTTTATTAAGGTAGTTATTTTGCAGTATATATGTATAACAAATCATCATGTTGTATAGTTAACACAATGTTATATGCCAATTATATAAAGCTGGGAAAAAAGTTAAAAAAAAAGAATAAGAAGACACAAAGAAATGGAAAAATTTTCCTTGTTCAGATTAGAAGAATTAACGTTGTTTTGAATGGCCATAGTACCTAAAGCAATCCCAATTAAAATCTCAGTGTCATTTTTCACAGAAATAGAACAAAAACAATCCTTAAATTTGTATGGAACCACAAAGACCCTGAACAGCCAAAGCAATCCTGAAGGAAGAAAAAAAAACCGCCAGAGGTATCACACTCCCTGACTTTGAACTATGCTATAAAGTTACAGTAATCAAAACAGTATGATATTGTCAGAAAAATAGATACACAAACTAATGGAATAGAATTGAGAGCCCAGAAATAAACCCACACATACATAGGCAACTAATTTTCAACAAAGGAATCAAAAACATACAATGGAGAAAGGAAAGTTTCTTCAATGAATGGTGTTGGGAAAACTGGAAAGGCACATGCAAAAGAATGAAACCAGTATGCTGACACCATACACAAAATCTCAAATAGATGAAAGACCTAAAAAACAAAATACATAGAAGAAAACAGGTACTAAACATATGGACCTTGGTCTCAGAGGGGTTTTTATGAACTTAACCCCAAAGGCAAGGGAAATAAAAAACAAAAATAAATGAAACTACATCAAACTAAAAAGCTTCTGCACAGCAAAAGAAACCATCAACAAAAGGTAAACACCAAATGGGAGAAGATATTTTCAAATGATACCTCCAATAAGGGACTAATATCCAAAACATATGAAAAACTCATACAACTCAACAATAAAAACACAATTCAATTAAAAAGTGGCAGAAGAACTGAAGACACTTTTCCAAGGAAGACATACAGATAACCAACAGATATATGAAAAGATGCTCAACCTTACTAGCTATAAGAGGAATATAAATCAACACCACAATGAGATACTACCTCCTACCTGTTAGAATGGCTATTATCAATAAGACAAGAAATAAGTATTGGAGAGGTGTGGAGAAAAGGGAATCCTGGCACACACTGCTGATGGGAATGTAAATTGGTACAGCCACTGTGAAAAATAGTAAGGTGGTTCCTCAAAGAATCGAGAATAGAATTACCATATGACCCAGCAATCCTTCTTCTGGGTATCCACCTGAAAAGTTTAAAATTTATTTGTAAAGATTTTTGTATCCCTGTGCTCATTGTAGTATTATTCACAATAGCCAAGACATGGAAACAACCTGTGTCTTTTGACTGATGATTGGCTAAAGAAGATGTGGTACATATAAACAATGGAATACTATTCAGCCATAAAAAGATGAAATATTGCCATTTGAAACACTGGATGGATCTTGAGAGTATAATGCTAAGTGAAAGAAGTTGGATGGAAAAGGATAAGAACCTTATTATTTCACTTATGGGGGATATAAAACAAAAAGCAACAACGAAACGAACAAACTCATAGATATAGACAACAAAATGGTGGTTACCAGAGGGGAAGGAGGGTGGAGGGAGGATAAAGAGGGTAATGTGGGTCAAATATACGGTAAAGTAGGTCAAATATATGGCTCAAATATGCAGTGACTTCAGTTGGTAAGCATACAATAGAGTATACAGATGTCGAATTATAAAGTTATACACCTGAAATTTACATACTGTTATTAACCAATGTTACCCCAAATTTAAAATAGAAATACTAAATAAGGAACCTAATTTGATAAATAGATCCTACCTTTAAAAACCTTTTGTTATGAATCTCAGTATATATGAGTGAATGGTATATTACATCATAGACTGTTTTTAACCCACCAAGTCCACCAAGTATATTCGGGTCTTTTTTTATTCAGAGGTCTTTTATTTTAAAAAAAAAAAAAAGAAAAGAAAAAGAAAAAGTAAAATATCTGTAGCCTAATTAAAAGAAAGTGCTACTATATATGTTGTTTTTATTCTATAATTCCTTTTAAAAGTATTTGTTGCTCCTACAGGAAGAAAAATGTAGATGTTCTCCAATAAAGTGTAATAGACAAGTTCCTTAAAGCAAAATATATAATCTTTATTATAAAATAAGACTATTCACATGCTCTATAATGGTAAAATATTTTCAAACATCTCAGATGTATTCCAATAAAGACTGTACTTGATTACTTTTTATTGCCACCCAATAGATCCAGACAATAAACATAATTATTTCTACATCCAATAATAAGCATTGATTCCCAGACCACGGGAGAAGAGAAAACTTCTCCGGGAAGTTCATACACAGTTTGCAATTGTCCACTCTTAGATTCCAGGATCCACAGTTTCCCATCAGTAGATGCTGCCGCCAGTAACATTTCATTGCTACGATTATGGTTATGGAAAGCAAACGGTGTTGAATATACCCTTGAGGTAGTTTTAAATTTCCATTGGAGATGACCTTTCATACTACAACAGTAGATAAAGCAATCATGGGAACCAAAAAATATTTCTTGCTCTGATGTGGAGGTACATGGGGATGAAAAGATTGGTTCATTGGTAGAGAATTGCCAAACCTGAAGGGTGATAAAGGCAAGAATAATTCATTCATCTCATTTCAACCATTCTGTATATTAAAGCTTTATGAAATTCTTAATTAAAATTCAAGAGATGTAGGCTATTGAATGGTAACTACCTACAGAAAAAATTGGCTTTTTCTGAAAAGTAGTACCCTCATATTAGACCTCTGTCCCAGAAGTAAAATCTAGCACAAATTATACCAAATGTTCTTATTATATCAGTCATTGCTATGCATAATATTATGAAGTAAAACTGATTTAACCCCATTTTCGAGTTATTACTAGTATGTTCAGAGACTGAGTTCAAAAACAAAACTGCATTGCATTTTCAATGTATCTTAAGAACTGTTTATTAGAAACTACAATTTCTTAATGTAGGGAGAAGGAAGTAGGCTGAAAGGAAGAGTTTATGTGTAATAATTTAAATTAAAGCTTTAAACAAAAAGCTATGAGATGTGCATCTTCCCTATGGATATATACTATCTGCTGATTTCAAAGCTATGACTAGAGACAAACCTGTTGGCCAATATTTTGAGGAAAAGACACATGGAAGAAAAGGCACGAGTCTAAGGTAGTATTTATGAATGCAGAGTAACAGCATTATAAAAACAAACAAAATAAAGAGTGGGCATATTCATGAAATATGACTTATAATCTCATTTCTGTCCCTGACTTGGACAAAGCCATTTTAATCTTTCTATGATTCATCCAAACGAATAGGAGTAATAGCATTTAGCCTCTTCTCATTTCTTAGGAATCTAAAGGTGAGAATATATTCAAACTGCTTTGTAAATAAAAATATTAAGTGAATAAAATAAAAGATTCTGTCAAAAAGTACCTGTCACACAAAGCAAAAGAAACTGCTAGGCAATGAGGGGTGAACGTAGACTAAAGAGCATAAAGAATCAACCCTAGCCATCAACGGGCTTAATTAGGTTGGAGCTAGTACACTCTCAAGTCCACAAAGAATTCTCCCAAATCAACACTGCTACAGGAGTTGTGCCATATATGACAATCAACTGTGGGTACTTAAAGAAGTAGAGATTCTGCTCTCAACAAAAGATCTACTGTAATCCAGAAGGAGCCTACCCTGCCAGTCATGAAGGTGAAGGTAGGACCTCCGTACAATGGAATTGGGTTACACAACAGACTTTTGTTTTCATAGGAAAAGCGGGGCTCCTTTAAATTTTCATAAGCTCAGTAGAAGTTACAATAAAATTGGCTAAAAACTGGTAAATTTTTTTTTTTAGGCGAGGCAACCCTTGGTTGACCTCAGATAGCAAAGACTTTGTCAGCTTACAATCCCTTATTTTTTAATTTTTACGCCTACAGCACCTGGTCTTCCTACGTGGTCTCCCATCCAAGTACTAACCAGGCCCGACCCTGCTAAGCTTCCGAAATCAGACGGGATCGGACTTGTTCAGGGTAGCATGGCTGTAAGACTGGTAAATTTTTTTTTAATTGGGGAAGGGGAAATGACAAAAATATAAGTGTTTGGATAGAATCATTTAAATCTACTACAGCATCATTTACAAATTAAGAAACCCATGGCTTCACAATTAAAACAGAACTAGTTTTCAAAACGAGTTGAATAATGATGTTTAAAATTTTACTTCATTTGTCACCAACTACTGTGCCTTTGAGAAAGATATATAAAACAGAACTAAAAATTTTTACCTGTTCTCCAAAGTGAGTGAAGCAAAGTAAATTCCCATCTACACAGCCAATACAAACGAACTGTAGGCAACACCGTGGAGAGGAGAAGAGTGGTTTCCCACAGGAATGTTTCCAAACTCTACTCCCAGTGGCCTGTCATGGGCAAAAGGCAATCAATAGCATTTCAATCATTCTAATCAATTATCCTTTATTAAAAAACAAACTCATAAATGTCCTGGAGGAAAAGCTATCAACATCAGAAAATGCTATAATGACATGCTGACATTATAAATGAAGCTAGTACACATATACACAGCTATAAAATTAATCAGTGCTATTTATGCAAGCTAAGATTAAAACAAATCTTAGCTGTAACAAAACCAAGAAAGAAATAACACACATTAAGATCTATCCTTAATTTTTAATTTCTAACCATTTTAACTTATAATGTGACTGAGAAAATTCTGTCAATTTAAAAAAAAATAATAAAAGATGTGCACAGAACTTAGTTGATTTTTCTCATCTTTCTAGACTTTACGTCAATCATTTTTAATGAGTTCTTGCTCAGTGATATCAGGACTATATCTAACTGAAACTACTTCAATTTTTCAGGATTCAAAGCAAAAATAAAATAAAGAACAATAGGTAATAAAATCAATAAACATTATTTTATGCCTACTGGATGTACAGCCAGTAAAAGTCCTCCCAGTGTAGCAAAATACAAGTGATGTGGAATCAAGCTCAAACAAGGTGAAGAAAAGATAGTTCCTCCACATTTTAACTTCCAAACACACTTCTTTTTCTGAAAATAAGAAAGCAAATTAATTGGTTTCTGTTGGTGGTTAACAAATTCACATATTCTATCCCTCGTATGTTATGTCTATTTAGTAAGTTCTCATTTTGAATATACAAGTAATACTATAAAAATACATGTTCACTGTGCAGAATCAAGTTAGTATAAAGAAGACAGGCCACCACCCAGAGATAACGACTGTTAACATTTTAGCATTTTTCCTTGGTACACACACACACAGTTTAATATAGTTGAGATCATTCTGAATATATACTTGGTATCAAATTTAGCTCGTTTATTTGCTAAATCTCTTTAAATATTACTAAGTTAAACAACTTAGAAAATAAGACATCTTGGTGCATATATTTGTCCATGTTTCTGATTTTTTTGTCGGGATAGAATCCTAGAAGAATTTTACTGAATCGAAGGATCTGAAATTGTTACCAATGGCCAAACTTTTCCTCAGAGGCTTTATTAGTTACAACCTCCCAAAACTCTCCACAGCATTTAGTGTTCTCATTCTAATCTGATATCATTTTTTCCTCTTGAAGTTTTTAATTTTCATTCCTGATTATTATAAGTATGAAACATTTATTTTTATTTTTTCCATTGAGGCATTTTATTTGAACATATGTATTACATCCTTAGAAAAAGAATTTTCCCTCCTGTGTGCTTTCGTCTTGTTTCTTCATGGTCCATGATGCCTGCTGAAGTTGTCAGTACAATGAAATCAAACTTACAAGATGGGAGCAGGTTGTTCTGCCATTTTCCTAGATCTTTGAGTTGCACATCGAATCTGGAGCTGATCACTCCACACTTGTTTAACCTGCCTGTGAGGTTCACAACAATTTTCCCAGCTCTGTGATCATCAATGATTTCAAATTCGCCAATGTAACCATGCTTCATCATTACAGAAACCGGAAGATGACTTTGGAGCATGGCCTAATAAGAATCTGGCATTTGTCTCTCTTTTCAACATTGTTAATGCTCTTGAGTGCATCAGCCAGGATGTTCATGCGCACTATTATGGCGGCATGGAAAGATGGCAGAAAGAGGACTAAAAAGTATGAAACATTTAAATGCATTTACTAGCCACTTCTTCTTTGAGGTCTTAAGCATTTACATCCCTTGTTTATTTTTCTACCTGGATCTTTATATTTTTATTAACTTGTGGTTGCTATTTTCATTTATACTTATGAGTTTTAACTCTGTCGCATTTGTTTCAAATTTTCCTCCAATTTATTTTTTATTTTTGTAATTCCACTTTTTATTTTACGTAATCAGGTCTTATTGATATTTTCCTTTGTGACTTTTTTTTATTGTCAAGATGATAATTCTAAGTTCCTTATGTTAATTAGTTCCTTATTTTCTCAGACCACAATGCTAAACTTGGAAAATCATTAACATGTGCTCCCCTGGTCAAGAGCACCTGACAGTTTCAGGCTCCTCTACTAAATTCTTACATAAATATCCAAAGCATATGCATGCTGGTCATGAGATCCAATGTAAAGGAGTCCTGTGGTTGGATCCACGGCTGCTGAGCTTTTGACAGCATTCTCAGTAGTAAACATCCAGTATTTTTCTCCATTATGACTTTTCAGAACATAAATTAACCCGTTATAACAGCCTGTTGGGAAACAAATTAAAAGATGAGATTTAGATGTCACTGGACAATTCTTTAGCCTATATCATGACAATTTATATTTGGTGCTCTTTGTACTTGGGCTCCATGTTCAGCTCAGATTTAAATTTCAGCAATGTAAAGCAGAAACTGAATAGTAATCACTTGTGTAAAATAACCACTTAGTAGGTACCTTGTTTTTTAAAAGTACTGTTAAGGGCTTCACTATCAAGGAAACAGTGAATCATGCTGCAATGAAGAGAGGCTTTGACAGACCTGGGTTCAAATCTCATCATGGCCATCCTCAGGCAAATTACTCAGTGTCGCTGAGCCTCAGATTCCTTTTCTGCTGAATGCGGATACATCTACATCCAGGGTTATTGTGACAATTAGATAATATAATGTGGTAAATGCACAGTGCAAAGAAGATGTTCATGATATTCTAATATTAGCAACAGCCAATGTTTATTGAGCTTTTTTACCTTGTGAAGGATGCTATTCTAAGAATTTTACACCTATTAACTCACATAATCTTCACAGTGAAGTGAGTGCTATTATACCCACATTTTGTAGATGACAAAATTGAACCACAGAGAGTTTAAGTTAGTAGGCCAGAACTACTCAGCTAATAAGTGGCAGATCCAGGGTTTGAACAAAAGAGGTCAAACTCCAGAGCCTGTGTTCTTAGTAACAGACTGCTCTTCGCAAACTGTTGATATGGATGAGAAGATAGGGCAAGAGGCCCTGACTTGATGTGGCCAGAATAACCCAGGTGGAAGTAGGGGTGCTCAAAATCTATAGAGCGAAGGTCACCAGTGGTCTCCTTAGGGATGGTGAAGAGACATGTCCTACATGGTGGAGTAACCCCAGGACTCACAGGGTAATAAAAAATTCTTTTCAGTTTAGTTCAATTCCAGAAGAAAATCTTGTGACCTTGGGTTGGGCAAAGATTTCTTATTAGATATAACATCAGAAGGAAGATCCATAAAAGAAAAAAAATGATAAACTGGACCTTATTAAAGTTAAGAATTTCTCTTCAAAAAACACTATGTTAAGAGAATGAAAAAACGAACTAGACTGGGAGAAAACATACAGGACATCTGATAAACATTTATCCAAAATACATAAAGAATTCTCAAAACCCACTTAAATATGGGTAAAAAATCTGAACGGACACTTCATAAAAGATATAGATGGCAAATAAGCTCATAAAGAGACGCCATTATTAATCACTAGAGAAATGCAAATTAAAACCACAATAAAATACCACTCTATAACTATCTAAATAGGTAAAATAAAAGAAATTTTTCACTGGTGTAGACCACAGCTGCTGGAGACTCCCAGAGCCCACGCCACTGTGTCCCTCTGTAACCAGTGCCAACATACGCTCCTCCAGCACTGGCATCACTGCACATGCACACCTTGTATCTGGTGCCCCCGTAGAGCCTTGGAGCTGGTGCCCGGAAGTGGCATCCCCACATGATCCTGGACCCAGCATCACACTAGACACAACAGTACAGCCCAGGAGCCTGGTCCCTCACACCCACTTACAAGTGAAGATCTTTCCCTACAGAAGTCACTCCACAAAGTATGAAAGTGGTTGCTACTTCTTTAAATGTGAGGACACCAATGTAAGATACAAAGAACATGAAAAATCAGGGGAAGATGACACCACCAAAAGAACATGATAAATTTACAGTGACTGACACAAGAGAAATGGAAATCTACAAGATCTCTGACAAAGAATCCAAAGCGATTTTTAAAAGAAAAGCTCAGAGAGCTACAAAAGACACAGATAATTCAATGAAATCAGGAAAACAATACATGAACAAAAATAACCCAAATGAAAAATGGGCAAAGTATCTAAATAGCTTTCTCAAAAGAAGACATACAAATGGCCAACGGGTACATGAAAAGGTGTTCAATATCATTAGTCATCAAAGAAATGCAAATAAAACCACAATGAAATATCACCTCATACCTGTCAGGATGGCTATTATTTATTATTTAAAAAAAATTTTTTTTGAACTAACAATACCAAGTGCTGACAAGGATGTGGAGCAACTGGACCTCTCATACACTAATAGTAGGAATGCAAAGTAATTCAATTACTTTGGATAATACTTTAGCTATTTCTTATAAATTAAACCTACACTTACCATACAACCTCCCCCTTCTAGGTACTGACCCAAGTGAAATAAAAACTTGTTATTCACACAAAATCCCATTGACAAATGCTTATTGCAATTATTCATAATTACCAAAACTGGAAAGAACCCAAATGTGAATGGATAAACAGACTGTGGTACATCCACACAGTATAATACTCAGCAACAAAAATATAGCTGAATCTCAAACACATTCTGCTCAGTAAGAGAAGCGAGATTCAAAGGCTACATACTGTATGATGTCATTTATATGACTTTCTGGGAAAAGTAAAACTAGAAGGACAAAAAATAAACCGGTGGTTGCCTGGAGGTTAGAGGTGGGAGGAACAAGTACTACAAAATAACATGGAATATTTTTTGAAGTAATGCATTCTTGATTGTGGTAGCGGTTACATGAAGGTATGCATTTGTCAAAACTCAGAACTACATATTACAAGGGTAAGTTTTACTGCATATAAATTATATCTTAATTTAAAAAATGTTTTAAGTACTAAGTGACCGCTATGTGCCACAAGCTTTGAGTCTAGACACTTGGGATGCAAACAGTAATCTCCATGAGCCGACTGGGAGAAAACATAGACTGGGAGAAAACATACAGGACATCTGATAAACATTTATCCAAAATACATAAAGAATTCTCAAAACCCACTTAAATATGGGTAAAAAATCTGAATGGAAACTTCATAAAAGATATAGATGGCAAATATCGTGGATGAGGTATATAACTGAAAGTTTCCTGTAGTATAATTTGCAAAATGTAGGTGTTCAAAAGAGAAGGATCAAACAGAGATTCAAGTAGATCCCAGCTAGGACAGCATTAGTAGGGAGATATATTCCTAACCGCTGTCTGAAAAGCTTTGATGAACAGATTCTATGACCATATATAGTAAAACCTAATGTAGTTGGGGGAGTGAAAAAGGGAGGCATTACAGTTGGACCCCCACATTCCTAGTAAAGTAGAAGTCACCTATAATTTAATGAAACTGAGCAGCAGGTAGTAGCTAACACTAAAGAGCACTTGCCTGTGCCTAGCAATATACTAAAAGATTTATGTTGTATCTTTCATTAAATCATTTCAAAAGCTCCATGATGATTGTGGTGGTTTTCAAATACGTCTTCAAATTATTTGATACTCTTCCTTTCAAGAGCCTAGTTCTCCCTCTCCATGCCCTGAGTATGGGCCAGACTTAACGTGCTTCTAATGAACAAAAGTAAAAATTATGGTATGCAACTTTGGAGACTAAGTCAAAAAAGTACTGAATCCCTTCTCCAATTCTCCCTCTCTCCTCCCTCCTTCTCTCCCCTCCTCCTCTCTTCCTCTCTCTCTTTTTCACTCTCTCTGATCATCCACTCTGAAGAAAGTTAGCTACCATGTTGTGAGGGCATTCAAGCAGCCTATGGAAAGGCCCATGTGGCAAGAAATTGAGCTTCCTGCCAAGAACCAGCAAAGAATGGAAGCCTCCTGCTAGCGGCAATGTGAGTAGCCATTTTGGAAGCAGATTTTTCAGCCCAAGTCAAGCCTTCAGATGGCTGCGGCCATATGAGAAACCCTGAGCCAAAATTTCCAATTAAGTTGCTCCTAAATTCCTGACCCACGGAAACTGTGAGATAATAAAAGTTTGTTACTCTAAATGATTAGTTTGGGGATAATTTGAGATGCAGCAGCATGTTTTATTTATTATGCCCATATGCTCATGAGAAAACTGAAATTCTAAGAGGTTGAGCAATGTGTCATAGGTTAGAGAGCTGATAACAGCTTTAGAGGTAGGTTCAGACCCAAGGGCTCTAACCTAAGGCCCACACTGTGACAATTAGCAGATGGTTAACTATTCTTTGACTGCAACCAAATCTGCCACCATATATAGTTTTTTTTTTAATTTAACTTAGTCCTACTACCATTACCATATGGTATATTATCATATAGTAATTAAATTTAACTCTATTAATTTCTAATTCAAAAACTTACCCACTACAATAAAGTTTCCGCACTTAGATACACATGCTGAGGATTCAATTCGATCTCCCAAAATCTGTTCCCAGTTCACCTTCCCAGAGTAAAGGTCAAGTGCCATCATTTTATGAGAATGGGAGCCAATGTACACAGTTGCAGATGACTTATCAATAGCTGGTATTACAACCAGAGGCGAAGCATCTACACATTTGCCTGTGTCTGACCTCCACCTCACATGTAACTCCATTTTCTCAGCCCCTATCACAGGTGTTCCATCTTCATAAACTTTTGCAACACAGGTCAAATCTTTTGACTTCCCAATAAGAGCTGAAGGATTTAAGCTTTTCACATTTTGAATATTAGTCTGTGAAATTAAATCAGAAGAACAGGCTGAAGGGAAATGTCCAAACCTAGTTAAAAACACAGTAGTATTCAGAGCCAAAATCTGACTCCCTCTGCTCAGTGCAATAAAAGCATTTATCTCGGTGTCTAAATTTGAAGGCATGACAGATTTCTGATGTAAAGATTTTCCACTGGTTTCCTCTTGACTAACATCGTTGAATTTTCTTTTCGTGACATAATTCTTGCTAAATGTTATCAGATCTTCATCTGGAAACACTGTCTGAAGGATGTGATTATAAATCTCTAAAATGGAACTGCTAAGAATATTTTCCAGAAGCCCAGGTACTGATGTGCCAACAAGCTTTTCAATCTCACTGAGGAGCCGTACGGACTTTAAGGAATCTCCACCACTATTTAAGAAGAGTGAGTCATCGGGAATCTTTGAAGAATCTTCTGAGAGATTCAGAATAGACTACAGATGAGAGAAGGGAGAAATATGGTGAAATAAAGGCCTAAAATCAAAATAATTCAACATTTACAGGTAATATTTAGAGAGATGATAGTACCTACATTAATGGTATGGGCATAAGACACACAAAATAAGTATTTTTAATAAAATAAATTTTTAAATTGTTTCCTTTATAGTAAAGGAGACTATCACTATGCTACCAATTTTGTCACAAACTGAATCTAAAACTGCAAATTACACTTTTCTTTAGAGTAGTTTTTTTACCCATAAAATAGAAAATGATTTAAAAAATATTTGTTTTATTAATTATAAAACCCACAAGATACTAATAGCTGATATTTCTATAATATTGGAATAATATTCATCTTTATTTGCTTCATATAAATCCAAATTATTTCCCAAGAATCTAAAAATGAAGTGGATAAGACTTTTATCTAGGTATTTTCTATTTTCAGACAAGACTACACAATTATGTCCTCTTTTCAGAATCCTTTATAAAATTCCACATTTTATCTAAGAAAAATTCTATTAACCTATGGTTATAATAAAATATATATATATACATTTCAAAATAAGTTTTTAAAAAATATATATTCCCTTAAACAGAAACACATATGTTGTGGCTGAAAGTTTTTCTGGAATAATGATGTAAGCCTTTATACCACAGATTATGGTATAGCAAGATTTGGCTATTTTCTCAGCTCAGACAAGAGTGTTACTACACTCCACTGCCCCTCTTAGGAAAAAGTTATGTCAAGATAGGTTCTGTCTATTTGTGCCTTTTTTGACCATCTCACTTCCAATAAATTTCTTTATAGAGCTTAATTTAATCTTATAGTAAAGAACCTAACCCTTATTTTAATAAAAGTTGACTAAATGAAGCTATATACCACTTAACACCTGGGAAGCAATAACATTAATAGAAAATTTTATCAGACTTTTTAAGATGTTATGATTCCTTAAAGATATTAAATGACTTCTTTATAATAACAAATTGGCATCTCAAAAGTTGTACCTTCCACAAATGTTGTAATTTTTCCCAAAGTTCCTCTTTTCCATTGAGCTTACACTCAAACTTCAAGTTTGTGTACTTTAAATAAGTCTTGTTTAACTCAGAAAAATCAATTTTGCCTTAATATAAAAGAGAAATAATTTTTAAATTTCAGCTCAAACCCCTTCTATTTTGTTAGTCACAATATATTTTTCAGTGTAAATGTTAGATACTATAGGATAATTTGTCATAATCAATTCTAAAGAAAGCGGTCTCATGCTACCAAGAATCTCATGGGTAATACTTAGATAAGAAAAAAAAGGGGTAACTAATGATTACCTCATTTAAAGAGTTAAAGAAATGGTACTATTTTACCAACCAATTATTGCATTTTGAAATAAATGTTAAGATGAAATTGGGAACGCAATATAATATGGTAATTAAGAGCAAATGTTGCAAAATCAAACAGTTCCAGACAGAATTCCAACTGTACCACTAACCAGCAGTGTGATTGTGGAAAAATTTCTTAATCTCTAAGTCTTACTTTCTACTTCTGTAAATGGGAATACTACTACCTACTCACAGGATTTTCTGGAGATAAAATGAGTTAATTATACAAAGCATTTAACAGAGAGTCTTCCATAATATACCCCAGTATTACTTATAATAAGGATTTATGTATCCTTTAAACTATTTATGAATACAATTGGTATCATTTGGCACTGAAACATATCTGCTTCAAATTATTTTACCATGAGATGTGAATGGTAGAGAATCAATCAACACAAGCTCATCCGGGATTGCATAATTTGGAAGATGTTTCTCCAGTTCTTTAAAGATGTAATCCTTTACTAACTCCTTTTTGGACACCAAGAACAGAATTAATTTTTCCTGATTATACCATGTAACTGCACAAGACTCCACTTGCTGAAGTCCTTCAGCAACCTATAAGAGAGATTATCCCAATTTGCCAATTAGGACATTTAAAAATAAACTTCCTAAATGTTCTAACTCATTATGTCTGAAATCAATACAGTCAAATTAAATTGTGAAATACATTAGAGATTTTTTAAAAATTGTTTGCTATTATTACTATTACCAGCACATAGGGTTCTTAACATTTTTAAAAAATAACAGCCCCTAGAGAAAAATAAACCAATTAATTTTCACAGTTATCAAAATCCATTTTGTCAAAAAACAAACAAACAAACCCTTCTCATGCTGGGAATAAGGGGCACACTGAATTATCCATACCTTATATTGTAATTCATCACTAATACAAAAATCTTAGGTTTAAATCATACTGACAGAGAACCCTGGCATAGAAAATTAGTGGTGGCTGCCTCTAATACGTACATATATCACTGAATATTTAATATTTAAATAGTTCTACCTGTTGCACAAGATCAATGTTAAGACGTTTGCCATGACGTTTGATCTGACTGTCCTTTCGTCCTAAGAAAAACATCTCTCCATTTTTCACAGTCACAAAGTCTCCTGTGGCTCTCATTGTGCCAAGTGGTACTGTCATTTCACCATCAAGAAAACATACTCTGTTTCTGCCGCCTTCACAAGATATAAACACCAATGTAATAATAAAAAAAAAAATCCATGGAAAACGTATTAAAAAATCAACAAATCAAGAACATCTCCAAAATTTGTTAGTTTCGAATTTTTAATATTTTTAAGAAAAGGGAGGCTCAGCTTTAAATATTATCTGATAAAATTAGTTAAAATAACCTCCAGTAAAATAAGAAAAAGAATTTAAAAGTCATTTCCAAAAATATACATGTGATTTAAAAAATTCTTAAAACACTGATTAAGTAGAGTTTTGGCTATAAATATAAAGATCCAAATAACAGATCAAAATTACATTTATATCTTTCCTTAGAATATTAGACAGTGTTATCTGAAATAATCGTGGTAACTTATTAAATGTTTCATGACTATGAAGATGAGATTAAAAATTACCATCACTGAAAAGAATACTGCACATAAGAAAAACTGGAAAAAGAATGAAATTAGAACATCAATTATTTTCTTGAAAAAAAAATTATTCTCGATCAATAAATATAAAACAACCTAAAAATACTTGGCCATTGCCTTCTTGAATCGTGAAACCATCAGTATCTCTCACTTCAACTACTGTTCCATGCAGTGGAAATCCCAGTTGTACAGGCAATTCACATCTACATGAAAACATAACAACCCAAACCAGATTTAAAATTTTTCATTTGAATAGAACATTTTCCAATGTATTTAAATCACATTGTATCAAATAAAGATACAAAAGTTTGTATTGTGTTATAATTCAAAGACTGCCAAAAGGAAAAAGTTAGATAGAAAGGTTAGCATCTGTTATTCATTGCTGTTTAGTTACAAATATTTCTAGCAGGATGTGTAGCACCAGTTATAATAAAGGTTCTAGATTCCCAACTGAAAATTCTAAATAAAATAGTGTTTCTAAAATTATTACCCCAGTGCCTAGCAAAAACATTATTAGTGTTAAGATACTGGAAAAATAGTTTCACTCTATCCTACTTAGTAATTAAAACCCTTACTTCAAAGTAGAGCTGAGAACCTTCTCTGGAATCCTGTAAAAAGTCGCCCAACTGGAAACCTCTGTGATACCATAAACATTAAATATTTGAGTCCTGTTGCCTAGTTCTCTCCAGCTTTTGAGAATAGTCAGTGATGGAAATGTCTCACCACCAAGGGCTAACACTCGAAGAGAAGTACTGGCTGATAAAACAGTTGACTTGATAAGCTGAGACCCAAATCTTCTAAGCAATGTTGGTGTTGCCTGTGAATAGAATAAAAATAATTTATTTCTTCCCTTCACTTCTTTAAAAAAGTAAACACTGTACTGATTCAAAGCTTAACACTGGGAGCCCACACGGAAACTGAAGCTGTGTTTATTATGGCGAATCATATTTGAAAAACTACTGAGGCAGCATTATCTTCTTAATGTAGACATCAATTTTGCTTTGGCAAAAAACTTAAAAATATTAGTTATGTTTCATTGTATAATTTAGACAAAAAGGTTTAAAGATAAAAAGGATAGATATCTATAAAATCAATTCCCATTTCCTTTCCCATTATCTCTATGTAGAAAAGTATATAAAAGGGTTAAAAAAATGTACCTAAGCAAAACAATATGAATATTTTTAAAAAGTTTTATTGAGGTATAACTGACATATGATAAATTGTACATATTTAAGATTATACAATCTAAATTGAGACACACATATTGATATATCGATGAAACCATCACCATAAGCCAAATAATAAACATATCCCTTCAACCCTAAAATTACCTATGTAATTGTAATTCACCCCTTCAACTGGATCCCTTCTCCAGACAACCACTGATATACTTTCTTTCACTAATGATCAGCTGGCACTTTCTAGAATTTTCAAAAAATATAACCATACTACATGTATTCTGTTTTGACGTGGCTTCTTTCACTTAGCATAAATACCTTGTGGTTCTTCTATGTTGTGTGTATCAACAGTTCATTCCTTTTTGTCTTAGTCTGTTCAGGACAATAACAAAATACCACAGATTGGAGAGGTTATAAACAACAAAAATTTATTTCTCAGTTCTTGCAGGCTAGAAGTCCAAGATCCGGGTGCCAGTATGGTCGGGTTCTGGTGAGAGCCCTCCACCAGGTTATAGACTGCCAACTTCTTGCTGTGTCCTCACATGGAGGAAGGGGCAGGGAGCTCCGTGGGATCTCTTTTACAAGGGCATTAATCCCATTCATGATCCCATCTAATCTCCACCTCATGACGTAAGCACTCCCAAAGACCCCATCTCCTAATACCATTACACTGGGCATTAGGGTTTTAACATAGGAATTTTGGGGTGGGAGGATTCACTCAGACCATAGGGCTTTTATTGCTGAATGGTATTCCACTGTATAGATTAGGGCTGGCTTTTGCATTTCCATATAAAATTTAGGACCAGATTGTCAATTTCTACCCCCCCAAAAAAGTTACTAGGATTTTGATAGGGACCATGTTTGATTTTTAGATTAATTTGGGGAGAACAGTAATCTTGACAATATTGAGATTTCCAATCCATAAACATGAAATGTCTTCATTTATTTAGCTCTTTTATAGTTCTCAGTGTACAAGTCTGGCTCTTCTTTAGTTAAATTTATCCCTATTTTATTATTTTTGATGTTATTATGAATCCATTTATTTTCTTAATTTCATTTTTGGATTTTTCTTTCTATTACACAGAAATAGAGTTGACTTGGTATACTGATCTCACATCCTCCAACCTTGCCATACTTGTTTACTAGTTCTAGCAGTTTGCCTCTCTAATTAAAAGGGTTCACTTTTAAAGGGTATCGAGTTTAAATAATACAACTTTGTTACCCAGAATATACAAAAAACACCCAAACATATTTTAGGTTTGTAAGAAACCAAAATTGGGCCTTTCTTTCCAAGAGAAGAAATTCTTTATTCCTTAAACAAATAAAATAGGTCCTTAATTTCCTCAAAAGCTGAGTCCATTTCACTTTGAGGACTTTCTCCAATAACTCAACATGTTCTATCTTTTCCCGATTTTCAAAACTTTAGTAGTATGTATTCTCTTTAAGAGGTTTTAAGATCTTTTAAGATCCTTAGTTAATATCAAATTATGTTTGGGTAAGGTTATTTGTAAATAAAATCTGTACGAGGAGCTCTTTTAAAATATACACATTTATTTTTTTTTATACATTATTAAGGCAAATATATAATCATATATATTAAAGCAAAAATCCTTGATGAGACATCATTTGATAAGAAATTTGACTTTGGAAGGAAAAGATGAACCCTGACTACAAAGCTAAAATTCATTTCGTGCCTTATACTAAGGAAAGGATAGGTTGTCAGCTTCTAAACCTCTTTTCCATACTCAAACCAAGTCAAATGTGATCTGATAATATTTCAAAATGAATATTGTTAAATATAATCACTATGAAACTATACGAAAAATTTGTGTTCTGGGAAGAGAGCTAGTAAACGTATATGTTTCTCAGAAAGATCTACGAGCCTCAAAAGGTTAAAAAGTATTGCTAAAGTAAATTTATCTGAGATCGTACTAAAACATTAAGCAAGGGGCTCACACTTAATGAAGCAGAGCTCATTGATTTGACATAGAAGGAAAGTCTTCTGATTCCTTTGACAACTATCACTCAAATCTATTAAAGTACTTTGCAAATGTTTCCTGAAAACTATGGATTCACTAACAGATGAGAATTTATAGCCACAGATACCCAGCAGGCTATACTCACATATATATACTATACACACACACGCACACACACACACACACACACAAACACACATACATATGTATGTAAACAGACATACACACACAGATATTTTTTAAGATAATAAACACATTGCCTAAAAATAAAGTCAATATCAAATTTTGTCTTTGGGGCAGAAATTTAATATCCTCTTGAGTCTCATACTAGATATAAACCTGATATTTTTAGTTTATTATGATATGCATATAATTTTGTTAATTCTTTCTAGTATCTTTAATTACTTGCAATTCATATCTTAAGGCTTGTGTACTAGTGATACACTTTCAGATATATATTTTTTAAATCTTTAAAAATGCTGAACTTAAAGTTTCCATAGATTAATGTAAAATATGCTGATGTAAAAATCAGAAAATCTAAATTTCTAACTCAAGTATAATTTACCTTAAACTAGTGGGAAACACAGTAAGCTTTAAGACAAGAGAGGCAGCATACCCCAACAGATCTGAGTGAAAGTCAAGTTCCTCTAGTTATTATAGTATGTACAAAATACACAATAAAAGAATTTTCTAGACAAAATTAACTGATTTTTTTCATTCTCAAACAAATAGCAAAGTGAGATCATCAGGAGATAGCCTTTGATAATCTCACTAGATTATCATTAATCCATTATAAAGAACTATAGGAATACAAAATATCCTCTACAACACTTAAAATAGTGAATAATGAAGGACAAAATATTTCACGTACTCCAAAAATGTACCTGCAAAATAGTCACTCTGTGATGGGAAAAGAGAACAGCAGCTAATTTTGATGGGAGCACTTTGACAGAGGTTGGTACAATAAGCAGAGAAGCACCACTTGATAGAGCAACAAATATTTCCACAACTGAGGGATCAAAAGTCAGAGGTGATGCCAGAAATAAAACATCTTCTTGTGTGATCTCAAAAAGTACCCTAAGGCAAAACAGAATGTAGTTATGAGAAATGTCTAACATTTGGTAAACACATATCCTAAAAAAAAGTATTTATGACAATAATTTTTTGAGTATAAACCAGATTTTTATTCTCTTAAATTAATCACAATGGTGTTATTATAATTCTAAAACGTTTTCTTTATAAATGTAAGGATTAAAAGCCATTTCAAGCAATATCCACTTTTTATCATGACATATTTTATCATCTGTGATGGCTTTGTGTCAACTTGATTGGATTGAACTACAGTCCCCAGAATTCCCTTTGTAGTATATTTCCTGTTAGGGTAGAAGGCAAAGGATATTCTCTCTTGAGAGCTGGAGGACAGAGAGAGGCAGCTACCATCTGGTACCACCACCCACTCTTTCACCCAGTTATTCAATCAAAAACCAATCTAGCTGCCGCTGTAAAGGGATTTTGTAGATATGATTAAAGTCCCTAATCAGCTGATTTTAATCAAAAGGGAAGCTTTATCCTGGGTTTGCTGGATTTACTCAGTTGGTAGGCCTTTAAGAGAGTGTTTAGGTCATCTCTGAAAAAAGAGACTCCAAAAGAGCAGCTGAGTCTGCAATTATTCTCCCTGCGCACCCCCAGATCTTCTTTCCTGACTTACCTATGGATAAGCACATGCCCATGAGGTTCCAGCCCGCTCTTGATCATTCCTGATTGTTCTACTCCATAAACTTCAGTGTTGTTCCCCAGCCCCCACAACTATAAGCTAATTCCCTATTATAAATCTCTGATATATCTTTCTGGTTCTGCTTTTCTGGTAGGAATTTTGACTTATTCTATCCTACTTATTCAATGATGCTTAATAGAGACCTCTGACTCCCTTTTCCCACTATTTGGCAGAATACGTGTAGTTAGGTATTACAGAGTAGTGATCCCCAACCTTTTTGGCACCAGGGACCAGTGCTCCTATGAGAATCTAATGCCTGATGATCTGAGGTGGAGCTGAGGCAGTGATACCAGTGCTTGAGAGCAGCTGCAAACACAGATGAAGTTTCGCTTGCTTGCCCACTATTCACCTCCTGCTGTGCGGCCCAGTTCCTAACAGGCCTCAGACTGATACTGGTCCATGGCCCAGGGGTTTGGGGACCCCTGTTATAAAGCATGGGTAGTCAGTGTTGATCCAATGGTGCTGCTTCAATTTGAACACAAAACCCACTTTTATCTGGCTTCTCCTGAACTTCAGGGATTACTTTAAAAGCAAGAATTACCTTAACTTCAAAATATCTTTAGTTATGGTATTGTAGGAACCTACTCAGAACTCCAGAGTTGGTATAAAGCTTATTTTAAGCTGAAGACATTTTGGATTCAACAGATGCAGAAATAAGGCTTCTTGGAGCTTCCCTTATGTGACTAACAGCAGAAACTTCTGGGAAATGAGGCTGCCATAAGTTCCCTCTTCGGGGTGGCTTTTATTCCCAAGAAGGAGACCAAGAATAAACATACCATAAATCCCCTCTGTAGGGAGTTTCATGGCCCTAAAGCAGGAAAGACTACTCTGATGGCACAGACCAACATCATCATAAAGTATCTTAGCTCCCATTTTCTTTCCTAAAGAAACTTACCTGTTCTTCCCACAAAAGCCTTTTCTCTCCCTCCCTTCCCCTACTAAGTCAGGTATATAAGCCTCTAACTTTAACCTTTTAATGATGGAGTTCAAAACATGCTACCCCAAAATATGCTGCTCTGGTATGACTATTTTGAGTTAAAGGCACTTGAAAATCAGCATATGCAAAAAAAAAACACTATGATCTTCCCTTTTTTCATAAAAGCAGGAGCTGAAATTCCCACATGAAAGGTGTCCTCCCTTATAAACAGGAGGAAAGTAACATTCTTATCATCAAGGACTAGAAGGTGAGACTGAGATAATTCTATACAAATAGACCTTGGTAAAATAATTATCTTTCGTTAGCCTCCCCACTTAGTTTAGTCACTTTTCCATAATCGCTTCTCTTTGTTCAACCTAATATAAAAGCAAGCAGGTTTTGCCATTTTTTGGTCTTCATTCCTTATGAAGGACCCTATGTCACATAACACTCGTAAAGTTGACCCTTGAACAACATGGGGTTACAAGTTCTGAAGGACTCTAAAGACAGAACTCACCGAAAATGCTGGATGTTTGGCACTATACATGCATGAGGGACTCTGACAATCTTAGGTATCCCTGTGGTGCCTGATGTATGAAGAACATAGGCCAAACAATGCTTCAGCCTCACATCCATGTGCTCTTCTGACTTTTCTTCTTTGCTGTTCTCAGAACTCGTGCCGTCTGTCACTTTTTCATATTTCTCTTTTCTATCATTTAGCATCAAGCTCACCTCAACATTTTTCCAGTAAAGTCTGAATAGTACTAGGTCATTATGTTCTACTGTAAATGTATCGTAGTTCAATAATGTTTCATAGGAAGATCTGAATTTCTGTTATGTGGAGAACAAAGTTTCCAATATGTTAAAAGACATTCTTTTTTTACATAGAAGTGATATAAAGTATTCATTTACTCATTCAACATGGCTTTTTTCTTTTTTTTTTTTTTGAGAACTTGCTATACATCCGGGGTTAAAAAAATAAAGTAGAAACCTCCAAGAGTAAATGCTGTCCTTACTTTCAAAGTCACCTTCAAAATAAACAGACATATAAAAATATACAACTGCCGTGCAATGTCTTAAGTGTGATAATGATACATGCTTAAAATGTTAATGGGAACAGAGGAGGCTGAATTTAACTCTGCCTGGAACATCAGAGATTGATTCTTCATATGAAATATTTGTGTTATAAGTAGCCATTCTTCAAATAAAGAGGGGTAGTTCAGGTGAACAGCCAAATAGAGTATATGACCCTAGAAAACTGCTGTTGTGGAGAACATGAAGCATCCAACAAGCTGCAGAATTGGGAAAGGGGAAGAAGGTAAGTAGTGCTGTTAATGGGAGATGAGACAGATGAGATGCTAATCCTTAACACCATTGCATACTCAACACTGAGTTTAGATCTTATTCTATAAGCAATGGGATCAAATTGAAGGTGGCAACAGCATAGACTATATTTTACTTCATCAAGACTCTGATAAATCAAGAGCCAATCCCGATATGCTATATGGACCTGAACTAGTCTGTTGCAACAAGAGTAGACAGAAAGAATCTATGAGCAAAGAATCAATAGGGCGTGGTAACTTTCTGGATATAGAGTAAGCCTAAGAAGATTGTTGAGTTTCTGGGTCAGGTATTTGGTAGATGGAGATAGATTAATATGGAAGTAAATTCGGATGAAAGATGCTAAATTCAGTTTGTATATGCTGAAAGTGAGGTTCCTTTGAATTTACCTTATTAGGTTGATAAAAAAGCAGCTCAATGAAATATAACTTAAATTTTCACATTGAAGAAATCAATATAAATGAGAGGAAAAAGTCACAACCATTTGTTGTATATGTATTAGGGGTAGGGTGTGATGTGGCCTGTAATATTAAAACAACTAAGGGCCTATACATTTCTAAAGACAGCTCAAAACCATCTTCTGCCATTAAAATTTTCCTATTTCTACTAGGTTACATTTACTTCATCTAGGACAATATCAGACTATATAAACTTTACAGATTTGGGAGTATTAATCTTTTTTCTCCAACTAAATTATAAGCAGTTGGAGGGCAACTTAGGTTTCTTCCACATACCAATGCCCTCCCAAACAATCTGATTCTGGTGCAGGGTTTCTCACTGTCAACACTATGACATTTTGGACCAGATACACCTTTTGGGGATCTGTCTTGTGTCTTTTAGGTTTTTTTTTTTTTTAAACAGCTTCCTTGTCCTCTATCCACTGCCATAATGACATAACACCAGATATGTCAAATGTCTCTTGGGATGCAAAGTCATCTCCAACTGGGAACCACTGCTGTAGCAGATGCTAGGCATACAGTAGATGCTCAATAAATTCTTCCCCACTGTTCCTGTGTTAAAAGAAGGAAGAACACTTATACCATTATCCAAGTCATGGAATAGGAAGAAAGGTATATTCTATGGGGTTTTGCTATGTGCCCAACTCTTTCCTATAAGTAGTTATTTAATTCTCATACCCAATCACCTCTTATAAAACTGTCACCAAGGTTGTTAAGAAATATAAATGTCACATCCCTGTTTTAGTTTTGCTTTTGACTAGCAGGCTGATAAAAGCAGAGGAGTGCAATCCTTACTACAAACAGGGCGTTATAAGCTTAAAATAAGAAGAGATCTGCTATAGCAAGATAGTAATGAACATTCAGCATATATACAGACAAAGTGAGACAACAATGACTGAAAAGGGGAGGATTCAAAAATCCAAAGTCACAAAGGGGAATGGAGATAAGGCACATGCAGAAGAAAAGGGACGACTGTATATATACAACTATCTTTGTCATATTTGTAATAGTTTTGCTAACATCAACAACAAAGGAATAACCAATTTGAGGAGCAGAAGAGAAAACTTCGGCCAGACATTAATATATGTTTATTTAGAAAATATTTATTAACCAAATCAATACTTTAGTTGTCTCTTTCTAGAGGCTTTACTCTAATACAGCAGTCCTCAATCTTTTTGGCACCAGGCACCGGTGCTCCTATGAGAATCTAATGGCTGATGATATGAGGTGGAGCTGAGGAGCTGATGCTAGTGATAGGGAGTGAATGTAAATACAGATAAAGCTCCACTTGCCTGCCTCCTGCTCACCTCCTGCTGTATGGCTTGGTTCCTAACAGGCCATGGACCAGTACTGGTCTGGGGCCCAGGGGTTTCGGGACTCCTGCTGTAATACCCATGATATTTTAGGAAGTTCTCCATATAAGCTTTTGATACTTATTATCATATATATAGATAAAGCTGGACATATATATACACATATAGGTGGAATGCATTTAAGTTACCTCCAAATATATATCAATTTGGATAAGAAATGAGTAAAAACTGGCTAAACTGAATATACTTCCTTTAATGTTCTTCCTTTCTCTGATAAAATATTTTATAAACAAGAAATAAAGAAATAATAATAAAATATCGGCTGCGTCTTGCTGAACATATAATAGCAACTCTTGCCCTAAAGCAGTATTTCTTGGCTAGATCTTTGGTTGGCAGTCAAAAATTTTAAAAATGTAATACATTTAATTTTCCAGAATGGTTTGGTCTGAGTGCCAATCTGTTTCTCAAAATCTAAGCTTGGTTACAATTCTTTAATGTTGTTTGCCCACTGTAAATTGCCATAAATATATGGAAATAAAAGTTTCAAATATTACAAAATTTTCCTAGGATAGAAACAACTTTGAAAAGAGAAAGGAAATTCAAAACAGTGTACAATATATTATTATAAAGCTAGAATACACGTTTGTACCATTGAGCAGTGTCTCTTAATAGAGTGTGGGGAAGCGGGCTGGAGAGCAATTCCAGGAGACATTTGGCAATGTCTGGAAACAATTTTGGTTGTCGGATATCTGGTGGGTGGAAACCAGGGATGTTACTAAACATTGTGAAATGTATAGGACACTCCTCACAACAATTACCCAACCCAAAATATCAATTGTGCTGAGACTGAGAAACCCTGCAGAGTTATTAAATTCAGAAATCAAGGGGAGGATGAAGGAAAGACCCTTCAACTGAAAGAAATGTAACACATAAAAAATAATTTAAATATATGATACTTACATTAATTTGCTGTTTTTCAACAAGAATATACTTTAGATCACATTTTTTCATAAAATGAGTTGATAATGCTGGTGATGCATCTGGATCAACAGGAGCATAAGCAGCAGGGACTTGGAGTATTCTAAAGAACAAAGTATACAGTCAGTATAGAATGTATGTTGAAAATAATCTTTAAGCATTTCTATTTTTCTAGGTAATTTGTTATTGACTTTATCAGAATTCCCAATGTTTCTGTTGACACATTTTTGTTTATAGGCATTTTTATCGGGCTCTTACGACTGAATATATTGAGTACTTGCTATATTAAATTCACATCGCATATAGAGAAATCCAGTATTTTTTAAAGCTAATGTATTAGAGTATTATACACTTGGTTAACTGGCTACTACTAAGATACCAAACAGGAAGCAGTGTCCTTTTTATCTATGTAAGATAACATAAAATAAGCTTAATATCCAAATATAACTTATTGGTATGCAGATTAATAGAATCTGCATACTAAAAAGACATATTTCACCCAAAACAGTATTCTTTAAAAGGGAAAAAAAAACCTTTAAATTGATTTGTAAGTGCCGATACTTAAATAAAGATCAAGGATAAGTTGTTTTAACTTAAAGTACTTTGAGGCACACTTTAGAGACACTAGATCTTTGCACATAGCAAATTCTCAATAAAATTTTGTCAGTGCTTGAAAAAATTTTTAACTTTTTTTGCTTTATATTTATGTAATTATTCTACCAAAAGATGTACTATGGGATGAATATCAACTTCTCTAATTCTTCACAGCTTTTATTTATTACAGAACCCTAATAGAGAAATCACTGTATGAGGATAATATTCCAAACAACTTAAATGACTGAACATTTTGCAAATATTTGTTTAATTAATATCTTCCTCAATTCACACCTCAATTTTTATCCAAAAACTTTATCCAATTTTTATCCAAAACCATTATCCAAAAACTCTCAATTATTTATTCATTTATTTAATGAATATCTGAATACCTAAAACTTCAGTCTTGGGGTATTTCTCTCATCTAACATCAAAGGTTATGACAGCTTTCCTTTGGCAGACAAATGCAGGCCTTCTATTTTGGAGATATTTAAATGTTCTATTACTGAAAGCTAGTCTCTCCTAAATAAGCTCATATTAATTAAAAATAATTCTAGGGGAAATATGAACTCCTTTAGCCTCTCTATAATTGACCAAGCAATATAGAAAAATCCAATAGTAAACAACAGTAACTTGCAATATAGTCTATGTATTAAAGTATTATAAATTAGAGTAATATCAAAATTTTAGTTCTAAAACATATTACCCTAAAATCCAAGAGGGTAAGTTTATCCCAGGATGGCAGTAGAGACCAATTTCCCGAATTTCTTGAAAGTCACAGTGTAATAGCAGAAAATCTGATAATTCTGAGGCGGTATTCACCAGAGTCTTGTAGGTGTAATAAATTGGAGACTGGTCATTGCATTCATCAAAACACACAGCTATTTTATCTGAATAAATGGAGGCAGCCTGATGTACCAGTTCCTGAAGAGTCATTTCACTGAAGTTCACTTAACATCATTGGTAGCAGAGAACTCTATATATAGAAATGTTAGGAGGACAGGGTATTTTAGGAAGCTGGTTGGGGCAGAAGGAGAGAGAGAAACTTCTATACAATCACTCCTCACAACAATAACTATATCGAAGACATACAATTAATGAATCTCTGAACTTATGGACTATCTATGGTAACTTTGCTGAGAACAATGAAGTTGAAAATTAATCTGATACGATCATCCTAATTCTGGATCAGAGCTGGAAAAATGTTTGGGAGAGTATATATAGATGAGGATGAAACAGGTAGAAATATAGAATTTTCTTTCAACTAACTACAGTGTAAAAAATATATTAAAAAATTAACCAATAAAACAAAATCTAGAGCAACGTACGCTTAATTTTTTCATTTTTCTTCAGCTATTGTTACAAATTGATGAAGATAAAGTGGTTAAGACCTGTATGATGACTTTGAAAAGACTAATGCAAATAAAGCCTACTTTTAGGAACTGAACTTAAAGCAAAATCAACTATTGATATCAAAAAAGGAAAAAAAAATACCTATTTCCAATCCACCCAGTTTTACATAAAAACTGTGCTAATTATTGCTTATTATAATACTTCACATGTTATATCATTTTTATAATTAAGAAGTTCTTCATACTCTTTTTGATTTTTAAATTGCCAATAAATTCATTAAATTAAGACTAAGTATAGTATAACAACTCAATAAAACATTATATCAATACAATGTTCTCTGGACTTCTCAATGCTGATTAAATAAAAAGATGTGAAACAGTATTTCATCAAAGAAACTTTAGGGATCTCTAATTTTTAAAAAAACTCAAAACTGCTAGTATTTCCTTGAAGGTGAAGGTGATATTTTTCTCCTTCTGTGAACTCTAAATTCCAGATTTCAAAGCAAATAAGATTTCTCAAGTAGATTATTTTAATTATTCAAGTTGTTTTTATTTGTTCCTACTTACTTGAACTGATTTTTCTACTGATTCAAAATAAAATTGCATCCATGTCATTTAATATCAATTAGAAAAACAAAACATTCCTACAAAGCAAAATGAACCAGTAACTGCTGAGATCCATAAGGTTTAGAAATACTATGATTTCTAATAATTTTAGTACTTACATTATTTCTTTTTAGTAAACATTTCTATAAATACTATTTTGTGATGCACGAGATAAAATGTTAAGCTTTACTCAAAGACAAATGATCATTGTGTAAATATAAGGAAGACTTTCCATAGCATGCACTAAAATTATGGGGAATGACTTCGTGAGAAATCTTCTGCTACTCTCTTTCCGATGTGGGTGAAAACTGCCTTCAGTATAGAATGTATTATACTAAGGCATTCTTACGAAAATTTATAGTCAATGTGCAAAAAAATAATGCATTTTTAAAAGCAAAAACACATACAGCAGTTAATTTTCCACTTGAGAACAATCTAATATATTATACTCCAAAATTACTTGACATCACAGGGGCAAGATTATAAAATGAATTAAATTCTTAAAAAAGAAAATGCTATTTTTATAACAAATTACTACACTCACCACATATATCTATACAATAATTAAGATGTTTTTCTACTTGTAATCAAGTTCCAGTGGTTGCTACAGAGAATTAAGGCCAAACCTATTCTTGCTTAAGGTTTTTCATTTTCATTAGCCAAATGATAAATATAGTCTCTCCAGTAAAGAATACTATACTTATCGGATGCTCAAACATTTCTTGGACCTTATAAGGAGAAAAAAATGCAAAATCTGATAAGCAGATCTTATATGGGATCGTTAAGATTTCTGTTACTTTATTTACAACCGCGGAGGCTGCTGTTGAGTCCTTAGAGGTCTTAATAATGTCAACGAATGCTTTCACTTTGGGGACTCTCTCTAGGTTACTGGCTATTTTAAAGACCGATAAATAATCTATAAACTTTATTTTCCCGTATCTACTGGCTTAACTTAATTATGCAACCACGTTTTATAACAAGTATTATATAGCTTCCAAAACACTTTTTCATTAGATCTTCAAAACCAGCTAATGGTAGGTGGGGCAGGCTTATTTCTATTTGAATGAAGCGCAGGGGGTACAAGGCTGGGTGACCCAGAAGAGATCACACGGGTCAGTTCAGTCTTTTCAATCCGCCAGACACCACTGACTCAAATTCGAGGCCAGATGGTGTCCCTGAAGCTGAGCAAACCTGTGCGCAGCCAGCCCCAGGGCTCGTGGTACCTCGTCTCCTTCACACAAGTCCCTGCTGGACACCGCCTCCTGCTGCGACCGACTCAGAGGGCCTGTGGGTGGGCCGGAGGTCCGACCCTATCCAAACCCCCCAGCAGACAGACCCCAGACACCTCGAAAACGCTGTCTCCGCAAGCTGTAAAGACAGCCGTCGCACGGATCGCGGGGTGTCTGGGAGGCTCCGGCTCTGGGAAACCTTCCGTGTCGCCGCACTGACGTCACGGGAGCGACCCGCGCCGGCCGCGGCGCGCGCCCTGTCCCCGCCCGCAGCCGCAGAGCCGACGTAGGAGAAGGGCTGGCGCTGTTTTTGCTGGTGACTCTCAACTCTGACACCCGTCCTGGTCTTGCTGCGTTTTGGACAGAATTTGCAAGGACTTTGGAGCTGATCGGCTTGGAGCTGTAGCCTTTGATATTTGCCAAGAAACTCTGGGCAAAATACTTGAATTCTGAGTCGCGGTCTCTGTGTTCACAAAATGGAGATGAAGATATCACCTAGAGTTGATGTGAAAAAAAGATGGAATCAGTGTGAAATGGGAGAGTGAGTGGACTTTATCCATTTGATATTTCTGAGAACCTGCCCTAGACTGCAGGGGACTGGGACTGCAGCGATTAAGCCTGCAGACGAATTCTTTGTCATAATTAGGCTGATATTTTAATTGGAAGAGGTGGATGTAAACAACAACAAAGAAAATTTCAGCATTCAATAGGAGCTATAAAGAAAATAAAACATCTGACGGGGGGAGAGTTACATAAACCATACACCTAAATAATAATGTTTCCAAGAGTTATAGTTTGAGACATGTAAATTATTACAAGTGGCAATAATAGTGACATTTTTAAGCTACTGTGTGGTAGCAGAAAGGAAATGATCAGTTTGTTTTGTTGTTTTTTTGTTTTGGCTAGGGAAGGGCTGAGAAGGCAGCCCAATATGGACAAGGATACATGGAAAAAGCATACATAGCATGTTTTCATTTCCTTAGGTGTTGGTAGCAAGAAACTTTAGCAGCAATCCAAGCAAAAGATGTCTCCACGTGCCCAAGAGACAGTCTCCCAGATGTACTACAGGACACTTAAACTATCATGTCTTTTTGGGGGGGTCGGGAAGAGGAGGGTCTCAAATGTTTATCTTTGCTTCTGTATTTAGGAATGACACCATCATCCAGCCAGCCAGCTGGTAAAGAAACCTAGATTTCCCCCCTCTTTTTTTACCCTCCTATATCCAATTTGACCCTATGTCTCCAGTCCCCAATCTCTATACCAAGAGTTCCCAACCTCTGGGCCACGAACTGGTACCATCCATGGGCTGTTAGGAACGGGGCTGCAGTGGACCAAGAGTGAAGCTTTATCTGTATTTGCAGCCACTCCCCAGCGCTAGCACCACAGGCTTGGCTCCACCTCAAATCAGTAGGCGTTAGATTTTCATAGGAGCACTGGTCAGTCTCTGCTGGCTACATCAGAATTACACAGATTCCATATTACTTGACCTCCAGCCCAAGAAGTTCTGAATTAGTTTTCTAGTGAGGGACCTCCAATCCACATTTTCAACATGCTATCTTCATCACCACTGCTGCCTTAGTTCAAGTCTTCTTGGTTAGCTTTTCCCTGAAGCCTTTCCATTCTTGCTTGGCTCCGACTCCCAGTTCCTGCCAAAGTGATGTCTGTTTCATTATTACAATACCATCTTTCAACTTCGATTTTAACAGCAGCTTTTTTTTTTTTTTTTGAGTAGTTTTTTCCCCCTTGCAGTCTATACTTTTTTCTCCTCTTGGTTTAAGACTCTTAAAGGTTTCCTCATTTGCCTAGTAATCCTTATCTGTTCATATAAATGGGGTATTTAAAAGCTGATTGAAAGCTCTGAGTCCATGAGATAAGTTGAAAATCAAGTGAGAGAAAAGGGCTTCAGGTGGGGAGAGTCTCAGAATTCAGCATAAAATTTTTCAAGTGTCTGATGTCCTCCAATACAAGGACTCCTGAGCAACAAGATAGCCTACAGAATTAGGCTGCAGGGGTGATGGGTAGTGGTGTAAGGATATAACTTATTCCTAAATCAACTTCCGATTCTTTTCAACCCTACTTCCAGAAGTCAGTTTCTGAGTTTTTTAGGGTTTCTGTGATGTAAATAAGATTGATCACTGCTGGTTTCGAATCTAACTTTCCCAAATCAGCTGAGCCCTTTGCTTTGATTCCAGAATTTTCTGTTATCTTTTCCTCTATTATTGAGGGTTTATGACTTTAGAAATCCCTTTATTGTCATTTTTCAGGGGGTCTTAAAGTGTGGAAGACTATGTTCAAGACACCATTTTCACCTGGTAACCTAGAGTCACCATTCTAAAACATACATCAGATCGGTCATAGCAGTCTCTGCTTAAGAAGCTTGTGTCCCTCATTGCCTACATGACATTGAGCCTCTTAAGCAAGGTAAACAAGATGGTTCATTAACTTCCTAGCCTAATCTCACACATTGGATCACTGCTCCCCGGCCCCTCCTTCTGCATTCATCACACCTGGTACAGTAAACTCTGGCTACGAAACCCTAGGAAGTCATCTGAGTATACCAAGCCCATATTATTTTCACACCTGTGCTTTAGCTGGGTCTCAGGCTGAAATGCCTCCCTTTTCTCTCCATGACTACTTGATGAAGTTACTCCTCTTATGAAAATGAGGCAGGACAGCCAGACTAGGGAAATTCCCCCTCCCCTCCAGCATGCAGCTCTGGGATTTTTTTCTCAGTCCCTTACTCAGCCCTCTCCCTGCAGCTCTGAAAATTCTTCCTTGTCCCTTATTCGGCCCTCTTTGTTTTGATTTCAGGCCTGAGACCCCAGCAAGAGAAACAGTCCAATGATAGGAGACAAGATAGATGGCCTTGGGCTGCCTCCTCTCTTCCAGGTGGCCTGAGAAACAGGCCAAGACCAGGAGGCAGGCTGGATAGCTTTGGGACGCCCCCCACCACCAAGAAAACAAGCCCATTATTCAGACAATGCGGGGCAAGCTCTCTGCACTTTCCTCCTTGGTTTGTGCTCTTGAATTCTTTCTCGTGGCATAAGACAAGAACCTGGTCACCAGAGCTCCGGCCCGGGGTCCCTCTTTGCACTCCTGCCCAGACGAGCTCTCTAGCATCAAAAACACAGCTTAAACTTCACCTCCTTGATGCCTTTCTTGTTGGCAGGGATGGTCTGCCATGGGCCTGGAGTGTCCCTGAAAATTCTTGCTGGATATACCAAGAATGCAAGGCACTGACTGCTCTTTATCCAGGTCATTTTTCAGGGGTGTTTGGGGGCGTCAATCATGAGAGCTGAAGTAATGCCTTCTTCAAGGAGCAGGCGTGCTTCCACTTACTATAAAAGCAGTGAATTCCCCAAACTTAGTCTTCTCCTATAATGCAACCGACTGCATGTGCAGACATCCATCTATGCCCGATTCCATCACCCATGAGACTTAGGAGGCATGGGGAAATGATGCAGACATGAACTTCTGGCTACTTCTTTTGTCATGAGTAATAAAGTTCTCTATTTTTGACCCAGAAATCTCAGGACCACTGCCACAAAACAGTAACAGGCTAGCTTATTAGCTTTTAAGTAGGATACAAGCCTAGACTCTTCCCAAAGGATTTTTCTCATAGCATCTGTAACAGCTGCATTGTTTCCAAGTTTAACTTCTTATACTAAATATAAGTACATAGCATCTGTAACAGCTGCATTGTTTCCAAGTTTAACTTCTTATACTAAATATAAGTACAAAAGGCCAGGGATTCAGGCCTTTTGCACTTGTTTTTACTTTTCTCCATCCACTACACTGTTTCACCTCCTGGGGAAGTATCAAATGCCTACCCCAGTACCTTGGTGATCATTTGCACATTTGTTGGTAATTCTAAGGTCACTGCTTCTCTTCACCTAATTTCTCTACTCATCTCAGCTATCAATGTTGTTTCTTTCAAAAATAATTCTGAAACTCTTTGATCTTACCTACAATGTGTGTTTTTTTCCACACCACCAATTAACTCAGATGAAAGAGATGTATAGAGCAAGGTATATAGGAAGGGAGCACGAAGCTTCCACTCTCAGTGCTTCATTATCCCCAAATGTCCAAGTCACCAACCTGGGAGCTCCCCAAAGCCATCTTTCTGGGTTTTTCATGGAGGCTTCATCACATAGGCATAATTGGTTAAAACACTGGCCATTAGCTCCAGCCCCTTTCCCTCCCTGGAAGTTAGGGTGTGGAACCGAAAGTTCTAACCCTCTAATCACAGGGTTGGTTCCCCTGGTAACTAGCCCCCATCCTTAGGTGTCTTCTAAGTCACCTCAGTAACATAAACTCGGGTGTGGTTGAAAGGTGTTTGTTACAATAAGTCCTGATATTATGGTAAATTCCAATATTTTAAGAAAAGTTATCACTTAGGGAATCTCAAGGGTTTTAGAATCTCTATGCCAGAAATGGAATATATTTCTTATTAAAATATCACAACATCACACTACCCCAAAGACAAGTCTAGGTCCCTGTTATGTGCTTTGTAGCACATACCATATTTGGGATAACAGTGTGTTGTGTGACTTACTCTAACAGTGCTCAGCTGCTCAGTTGAAGGCAGAGAGATTAGTGGGTGGCTAGGACAGAATGGAGGAATGAGGGAGGTCATGCTGTTTGCCAGAGTGGCAAGCCTATTAGGGTTCTTGAGAGAAACAAACAATTCTATCTATCTATCTATCATCTATCTATCTATCTATCTATCTATCTATCTATCTATCTATCTATCTATCATCTATAGAGGGAGAAAGCAAGCACAATGTGGGGGCTGGCAAGTCTGAAATCTGCAGCGTAGGCTAGCAGTCTAGAAACTTTGGTAGGGTTTCTATGCTGCAATTTTGAAAATTCTATCTTCACGAAACTTTCATTTTTGTTTTAAGGCCTTCAGTGGGCTGGATGAGGCCCACTTACATATAGAGGATAATTTGCTTTACTCAAAGTCTGCTGATTTAAATGTTAATCACATCAAAAAAATACCTTCACATCTAGACTGATGTTTGAACAAACAACTGGGCATGACAGATAACCCCAGTTGACACATGAAATTAACCATCATATCTAATATATCCATCAGTATGTCAATAGTGAAACCAAACTAGTAGTTTTCAATGAAGCAAATTCAGTGACTGAGGAAGAGTACAAGGGCCCATGTGGGTGTACTTTGTGCAGTCATTTTCCTTTTTTTCACAGTGCAGTGAGTTCAGTATTACAGTAAATCTTGTGACAACTTCCATAAAGATAAAAAGCATTGGTTCCTGCCATCCAACAACTTCTTAGCTACATGAGAATTTCTGCACACAAAAATATAAATTTACATTGCATACTCCAGCTTACACCAAAATGTCTAAGGAGCATGCAACTTTTTCTGAGGCCTAGATTTTCATTTTGACCTCTTCAAGAAACATGAGGACAATTTTCCTTAGAGTTGACTAGGCTCTACGGGTATACTTCATTTTATTGAGTTTTGCTTTATTGCACTTCACAGGGGTTATATTTTTTACAAATCGAAGGCAAGACCCTCCACCAGCAAAAAGATTATGATTTCCTTTATTGTGATATTTGCTTTATTTTGGTGGTGGTCTAGAACCGAATGTACAATATCTCCAATGTCTGTATTTGAACCCACCCCAAAAGGCATTAGAGATTCATATGATGCTCTAGGGCAAAATTTTCAGAGGCAGTAATATTAAAATGACGGAATGTTTTAAGTCTACCTGTTATAGCAGACTTTGCTGGATTCCAGGGCAGAAGAGATGTCTAAAATTGGTACAGTAAGAAATAGTATTGTTAGGTAAAGTTAGGCAGACATGAGTGATGGAGGAACAAAGGAACGAAGGCCCAGCTCAGAGACCTCTCAAAGACCTCCCTGAAACACTCATTTTATAGTTATAAATCACTCCTGCATCCTGAGGAACATGGGAATAAAAAAAGACCATAAAATAGCTGGTTTAATGGGGCCACAAACGCTTGCACAGTAAGGACTATTTTGACCTTCTTTTCACCTCAGCCTCATTATACTATTATTATAATATTATGCCTATGCCCAGAAGTTCATGAGTCTAATTATCACAGACTGGATTCTGGGTAACCGCAAGAGCAATAGGCTGTTATATAACAGCCAAATGTCAATCAAAATGACCTCACCTCCAATCAATTAGTACCACCTCTGTAACCACCCATCATGGCCCTAATATAATACAGACCTCCCTACTTCTATGGAGTTACAGCCCTCTTCCCTGTAACCTGCCCCTCCCTTGAAGCCTACTTTAATCATACCTTTAACTTCTGCACGTTACAGCCCTTTTCAGTGTGACCCATTCCTCTCTTGAAACTACTTTAAACTTATTTTTTCTAAATCTTGCTGATCTGTAATTCTTTAGGCGAAAAGAATCGAGATACCTCTCAGTGCTACTGGGGCACAATGGATTTTAGATGGTCCCAACAGTAACAGTATGAGTTAATTATTTAAAACATACAGGTTAAAACAGAAAAGTATTTAAATGTGGATGCATTAGAGGACTGGAGGCCAGTGACCTTTGTTTTTAACATCTAAAGTGTATCCATGTATTATTTTGATTTTTTTGTTGTTGTTTTTTAGAGGTGGGACGCTCCTATCTTTATTTGTAAATAGACTATTGTTTAGAGCAGTTTTAGGTTTATAGCAAAATTGAATAGAAGGTACAGAGTAGTCCCCATATACCGCCTGCCCCCTCATATGCGACACCCATTAGCAACATCCCCACCAGAGTGGTACATTTATTTCAGCTGATGAACCTACACCGACATACCATATCACCCAAAGTTAAGAGAGTTTACATTAGAGTTCACTCTTGGTATTGCAGATTCTATGGGTTTGGACAAATGTATGATATGCATTCACCACTACAGAGAGGACAGTTGACCCTTCAACAATGTAGAAATTAAGGGCACCAACCCCCAACGCAGTCGAAAATTCATGTATAAATTGAGTACCTCAAAACAACTACTAAGAGCCTACTGCTAACCAAAAGCCTTACCGATAACATAAATAGTCAATTGACACATATTCTGGATGTTATATACTGTATTATAACAGTACAGTAAGCTAGCTAAATAAAAAAAATACTAAGAAAATAATAAGGAAAATATTTATTGTATTTATTTTTTAAAATTGCATTTAAGTAGACCTGATCTAAACCCACATTGCTCAAGGGTCAACTTTTGTTTTCACTGTCCTAAAAATTCTGTGCTCTGTCTATTCATCCCTACCTCTCCCACCTAACTCCTGGAAATCACAGATCTTTTTATTGTTCCCATAGTTTTGCCTTTTTCAGAATGGCATATAGTTGGATTCATATAATATGTAGCTTCTCAGATTGGCTTCTTTCACTTGGTAATGCACATTTAAGTTCCCTTCATGTCTTTTCATGGCTTGATAGTTCATTTCTTTCTAGGACTAAGTAATATTCCATTGTCCACATATACCACAGTGTATTCATTTACCTACTTTAATTTGACTGACAAAAAAATAATACAGCATGCGTGTGTGCACATGCATGCGTGCGTGTGCGCGCCCACGCGAGCGCACACGCACGCACGCACACGCACACACACACACACGGAATGTAAACGTCCTGTGACACTCTCCTCATTCTCATTAGTGTTTCCATAGAACTTGCCACTATGGTAGTGCGTACTTAGCACTGCATTTCTAATTACTTTATTGTCCCTCCTACTCAACAAGCAGTTTTTCCTGGTTCATAAAAGATAGCCTATTTATTGAAAGGCCTGACTCAGAGAAATAAGATCTGACTCGCTGGTGCCAAGTATGAAGCTTGGATGTGACCGTCACTGTGCTAGTCACCATAATGCACTAAAAGTTACTTTTTTAAAAAAGCACACACACATTTAAACATACTTCATTACATATATTTGTCACTAATACATCACAATGAGGTCACAAAAAAGTAGGCTTGGTTTAGTTCACAACAATATAGATCCTGTGAAAACACATTCTTTATCTTCTCTGAAGTTTACAATACTCTCTATATAAATTTAAAGCAGTTAAACAACATTTTTGATTAAATTGGTAAAAAACTGTAATTCAGACGTCAGAAACTTGTGAAATACAAGGCCATGATGGAGAAACATTTAGAATTTTTGTTGAATCACCAAATTGTCACAGTACTATATTCCTTTATAAAAGCATTTTGATAAAACAAAAACTATGAAAAGCAAAATAAAAACTATGAAAAACACAAAAGTCAAATGAGAGATTTTGGTTTAGTACTTTCCCTGAGTCTCTTGTTTTTAAAAAGCAAATGTTAAAAAAGGCTGTTTAAAATGGACCCATAAGTCTTGCCTCCTTCACGTCATGCTGCTCTGAGAAACATTTAAGACAAGAGACTATATACTCAAATGGTCCCAGGGCTTTATTCAAATGCCAATTTGTTTGCGTCACTGCCACAGGGTCACCTGGCCCACTGCTACCTGGCTGTATGTGGGCTTAAAGAGCTGTCAGGATTTTATCGTGGCCTACCATTATATAACATGTGAAACTATATACCAAATGAAGACACAAGATTTTAGTTATTAATAAATATTACATTTCCAAATGGATTTGAAAACTACATACATCAAATTATAGTAACTAAATAACACAGAAACAAATACTTTTATGTTTTAAAAATCTTATATAAACAGGAGTTGGGGCAAGTTGTCTTAAAATTTTAAATCTCAGATGTTATAAGAGAAAAACCTCAAAAAAATAAAATTCATTAGTCTCAATAAAACTAAGTAGGAAGAAGTGATAAGTTGATGTTTGGAATTAGATGGGTATGCTAATTCCAAAAAAGTAGTTGCCTCCTTGATCCCCTAATAAAATTGGCCGCTGCAATGTTTCTACTTGACCATTTAATTGCAATGATATGCATATGTATATAAATGTAGATAGGTATGTACTTACAAGTGATCAAGCACTTCATTCAAAATGCATATAATTAATCGAATTAAGAATTAAAGTTTTATTAGAATCTAAATTTTTTTTACTTCAAATGTACTAAGTTACTTGCTGTACTTTATATTATAAGGGCACTAAGAAGTATGGATCACACTTACTAGTCAAATGTAGGAAAACTTTTTCCACAGACATATTTTTACAGTTATTCTTAGGGCATCTCAAAGGTGGGTGGCAAAGCACTGCTAAACTGTATGTCTCCCTTCATCATAATGAAATCTCAATTGCAGACTAATAGTCAACATTTCAAAAGGTAATAACCATGCACTATCTTAAAATCTTGAGGAGTAAAACGATGGCTCTAAACATCAAATATACGACACTCATTCACATTCCTATTAATTATTCTAGTAACGTAAGTACCCCATTGCACAGGTGGGGAAAAGTGAGGCACAAAAAGGCATTTTTGAAAAAGATTTGTCTAAACAGGGAAGCCAAGGTTATAACTACAGTCAGAACTCTATAGAGAGTTGACACCTTTGGGGTATAACGGATTCAAGATCTGCGTGAAATGTTATATTTAACTCACCTGTCCTGTTTCCATCACACCATCTAACTTCTTGCAAATTCTTTAAAGCATGGACCTGGCAAATGCCACTTACCACCTCCCATCTCTAACCAGGGGAAAAAGGCTAGCCAATGCTTGTGTAAAAAAAGAATACCAATATTGTTGTATTAAATGTAATTAGCAAGGTTCAATTATGAAAATATTCCATAACTGAATTTCAATAACTCAAGAAACATTCCACAAAATTCTATAAGAATTTGTGGGAAGGTATAGTAACTGGCAAACCCCTCTAAAACAGAAAATTTACCTATCCTTTGCATTACTGTTGACAATCTCATAATCGATAGCTTCAAAGCACTCAACTACTAAATAAAACTGAAAGGATCATCCAAGTTCCTAGATAACACAAAAATATTTATCTATGTTCATTAAAAAAAGCATAGCACTTTGGTACCCCTTTCAGGAAAAAAACCTCAAAACGTATAAAAGTAAACATAACCATGTGGCATTTTACATTGTACAAAGTAACAGTAAGCGGATAGGATAAGGTATAACCACTATAAATAACTTCTTGACCAGCTTCATATCTTGAAACACTGTACAACCCCTACCAGCTACCAATCCAGTTCCACAGGGTATTTTCCAGTGAGACAAGCTGTGCAATGACCACTCTTTTCAAAGCACTCCAGACCATTCCCATTTTCTTGAATCATAATATCTTGCTTTTTCACTTTCTGTTTTTTGAATGTTATCCCTTGTACAGATGAAACCAGTCCTTCTACTGACAGATACACAACACTGTTTGCTCCTATACAGGGGGAAAGAGGAAAAAAGAAAAATGACATGAGACTGCTTTTGGAAAGGAAGAACTGTCTCCACAGAGAATAGTTATGAACAGAAAAACTTAAACCAGAATAAAAATTTCTCCTTTAGCCGCTCTTAAAAATAAAAGCGTGTTTGTGTTTTGTGTGTGTGTGTGTGTGTGTGTGTGTAAAATCAATAAAACTTGGGGCTTTTATTATTTTTTTTAAATTTTAAATCGGAATTTAAAATAGCAGTGGTGGCTTCAAGTCTAGAATGCATCCATGAGGCTTCAGGGGGTAATTTTCATGATTAAGACAATAGATTTTGAAATCAAGATCTGGGTTCTAATTTATGCTGAAGGTCACTTACTGTTCCTAATTCCATTTTTTTTCATCTCTAAGATAAGGAAAACAAACACTGCCTAATTGTAGGGTTTTTGTGATCCTATTACAATAATACAAATATATTCCTGGCAGGGTGAGTGCTCACAATATTATATCAGTTGGGCGATATTCAAAATATTTAACTGGTAAGACTCAGGCATGACCAGTCAAAAGAAACACCAGCCATAAACAGCCAGTGGGGAGGTACCAAGGCACACTGGCTGAACACTTATGTGATATTTAAATAGTTTACACCTCACTTGAATTTCAAAGGCAAATGTCTTATCCAGGATGACCTAGATCTCCAACTCTCTTGACATCATTTTTAAAGATAAGCCTAGATACACTTTTCATTTTTTTATTTGTACCCAAATCCAAATTATTCTATTAGAATCTGTGGCAAAATTGTTTTTTTCTTGGAATCTGACCTTTGGGAGGCTTCAACTGATATGCTTGCAGTTTCCTCTCCCTGGAAAGCCTTTCCTCCTGTCCTTGACTGCACACTGACCTAGCTCTCCAACACAGAACTTACTACGGTGTCTCTACATACCAGGCGCTTTCACTATTCAGAACAGTGTTCAATATCTGCTCAATATACACAATATTGAACATTTTCTTATTAAAAGTGTAAAGACTGACAAGCTTTGGATTTTCTGTTAATAAATGAATAAAGTTTATAGGAATTTCAATACCTACCTAGATATTCTGCAAGATGCTCAAATTCTGGTTTATTGGCAATAAGCTCTTCTTTTGTTGGTATGTTTATTCCCATGAAGCATGGATATTTAATTGGTGGTGAAGCTACTCGAATGTGTACCTTGGAAAAAAATCATTTCATACATTTGTTATTTTAACATTCATTGTAAGAACGATTACGTAAAATTCTGTCACTGACAAATGCAACATAAAATTGTTTCACGGAATATTTAATAACATGAGATATAAAGCAAACCATAAAATTTCTTTCACTGAATAATAGATGGAAAGGAATCCTGGAGAATCATGTGGTATACACACAGAACTCCAATTTTCAGACAGAATTACTTTCAGAATTCATTCATCACTGAAGAATCTTACTGGAGCAGCCCTGCTCTAGACTCCAAAGTGTCCTGGACAAGAATTTCAAAATGTCAGTCACTGGTAAAGGAGGGTTCTTTTTACAGAGCTGCCCATTCTTTCTTTCTGTCACCTATTAACAAGGCCATTTCTTTATTCTGATCTACATCTCATCATTTAACGACTTTACACTCCTAGGACCACGTTCGTTTTCTCTAGTAATTCTTGGATGACACTTTTGCCTACCTCTTATTTTACCATTTTATTTTCATTTATTTTTTTATTTAATCTTTTTTAAATTAATTTTTATTATAGTGACATTGGTTAACAAAATCCAGTAAGTTTCAGATGCACAACTTAACAGTAAGACATATATATTGCATTGTGTGTTCACTGCCTATAGTTAGATTTCTTTCTGTCACCATATATTTGACCCCTTTTACTCCATCTTCCTCCCCGCTCCTCTATTTCACCATTTAAAAAATACCAACTAACTAGGATATAACAAAAGCCTTACTACTGCAAGAGCTATTTTTGTCTATTATTTTGTCTATTATTATTTTCTGCTTTTTGTCAAGAACATTTACAAGGCTGTAATTGGTGTCCACATTAACTTTTTGCCATTCTTACAACAGCAAAGATTTTCCTATGTTGTGCAGCCTTCATTATAATTTTTAATATCTACATCGTATTTCATCATACTGATGTATCAATTTACTAAATGATTTCCTAGTGATAGATTATATAAACCATTTCTAGTTCTTTTGTTTTTGTCTATTTTTTTACTATTGTAATAGATGCTGGATTTACTTTATACCTTTTTGTTTTTCTAACATGATTTTCATAAAATTCCAAAGAGATTATCATGATTATAACTGGTCATAAAAAAGAATGGAAAATCATAATTATCTTTGAAGCTTTCTAAATATGCTGTCAAACTGCTTTCCATACCACTTTCTCTTACAATAGATTTTATTTTTATATCCATTCAACTAGTAGTTGTAAATGAGATCTCACTTCTATAATTTGAATTCTGAACTATTTAGATTTAGAATAAGCTTTGAGATTTAAAAATATAACCTAGTGTGTCAAATTTATTACACCAGAATTTGTTCTATCTCTTCAAAAAGAGAGTAATACTCTACAAATTTAAAAAGTATTCTATTTTGTGTTTTGTTTTTAAATTAATATTTTAAAAAATTTTAAGCTTTCATATTGAGCTTTTTAATCTACTAAAGATTAGCATATAGTTTAAGAGTGACTATTACATGTTTTTCATGTTGTTGCAGTTATTCCTGAACCAGCTTAATTTAAGAAATGTCAATTTATTATATTGAACAATCCATTTTCATTCACTGTGATAACTGCAATTTTTATGCCAGTATCATATGTTAATTATTGGAGCTTTAGGATATGTTTTAATATTACTTACCTCTTTTGCACCAGATTCTTTGAGCAATTTGATTATGGGTGAGATGGTATTACCTCTCACAATTGAATCATCTACAAGAACAATTCTTTTGCCTTTAAAGTTGTCTGATAATACTCCAAATTTTTTTGCAACACCAAGTTGTCTTAACCTCATGTTTGGTTGAATGAAGGTTCTTCCTACATACCGGTTTTTACATAGTACCTCCACATATGGAAGCCCACACTGAGAAGAAATAAAAAGACAATGAGCAGCAACATACAAAGAACTCTAGGTTCCTATTTACTCTAGGTCATGCTTCCATTATAATACGTACGTAAAAATTTTAAATGTGGTTGTTATTCTGAACTCTCTATTATCAGATTACAATTTTCCTTCATTGTTTAAACTGTAGGGGAAAAAGGCAAAAAGAAAAAATATTGAAAGTAATATACTTGGTGGAAAAACCAATTCATTTTGCTAGAATCTGTAATGCTTCTCTCTTAAATATTATTTCTTCATCTTAGAAGAGAATACTAAGCATGTCCAGATGTGAGAAAGAATAAATTACTATAAAAAAAACTCACGTATTTAAAAATTAGCAGAAAGAAAGGAATTAAAACCAGTAGGCTAAGGAGATGCTTTTTGAGGGACAAGAGGTGATTTATCCATCTTTCAAGGTAATAATTCTCTAAAATGTGTGCACATTTTTTAAAAAATTAAAAAACTAAATTTTCCAACATAGTGAATGCTGGGTATTATACCCAAGGACCACTATAGTTTTATAATCTACCTAGTTATGAAAAATTAAATTAAGCATAGTACTAAGAACATTATACAAAATGAACATAAATGGCTTTATTATCATCCATGTTCAATAAGGAACAAATGTACCAGTGCCTTGTGAGGGTATTTCAAGAAGGAGGTTTTAATAATAATAAATGTTACCACTAAATTCTATATATATTCATTATGTTATCTTTTTAAAATGAAGGAGATCATTCTCTTAGTCTTTAGGTGAACCTTTTTGTGGACTCCACTAACATAGTGCAGTGGAATAAAAAGGCTGGAAAATAATTAACTCTTGTAAAGGAACCAACATTTTCTTTTTACCTACAATACACTAATGTGTTTCTCTTTATACACAAGGATTTCTAATTCCACTACTAGAAGAACAATTCACTGCCTGTTAATTAAGAGAAAATATACCTTTCCAGCGTAACCAAGAGCAGCAGGCGTAGCAGATTCTGGAACTGTGCTAACCAAATCTGCATCCACAGGGGCTTCAATTGCCAGCTGCTGACCACAACGGTATCTTACTGTGTAAACCATTTGGTCTGGAATGTTTGGAAAAACAACAGATTATTTTATAGATTGAGTACAAAAAGAAAAGCAAGACATATAAAACCACTAAAGTGTTAATACATAAACTAGAGAATTAACTATTTTTAAAAAATTGACCTTAATACAGATCTTAATACAGAAAATCATAACCCTTACTCCTAAAAAAAATCCAAGAATCAGATAAAAGGAAAAAAACAGTGAGCTTACAATTTGTAGGCTCAGTCTCACATCTATAACATGTAACGTGTGTCTTCAAAGATCCAGACAAGCCTTTAGGCCAAGAACTGCCATGTTTCAATGAGATAAATAACATTTATATCAATGAACCTATTTTACTTACCTTCAAATATACTATCTGGTCTTGCAAAATAAACATATTCAAAGATACAAAAAGCCATTGGGTTTCCTTCAGACCTTGGTATAATATCAAGAGTCTGGATATTATGTCTGGATATTTCCACAATCTCTCCAGGCAAGACTTCACGGTAATACCTTGGGAAACGATATTAAAGACAGAAGACTTTAAATAAACCAGTCCTTAAGGTTGATAATAACATCTATTAAAGTAAACACAGAGTTCCTTATAAAGGAAAAATGGTTCAATTCTAGAGATGGCTGAAAAAAATAAACAAGTAATATCCCTCCAGTAGTAATTTCTATAAATCTGTTACCCTAAAATTCTAACCAGAATTAAAAAGAAAAAGAAAACAGCTCTAAGTTTTACTGATTTTTGAAAGAATAAAGGCTAAAGGGAACGTTGTTATCCTGGCTTAAATTTTTTGATCATAACTATTCCTTGTTGAAGAGAATTCTTCCTTTCTAAAATAAGACTTATGGCATTTTGAAAGATGTCACTTTCAGATTAGATGGTATTAGTGGAACATTAAAGTTAAAGTAAGTGTAAGTGCTGAGCACAATGTACAAAAGAGAGTGCATTTATAAATAAGTCTTCTAGTAGACACTAGAAAAAAAACTTTCATGTAATAATAAATTCTTATACCAATGTGGAAAAAGCTAACATGCTAAGTGAGATAAAACTTACCTTGCGCCAATAGATAAAAAGCTACAAGATTCTGAAGATACCACCCATCCTTCTGTTTCCAAAGATTTTTTCTCTGTAAATGGATTCAAAAAATTTTAAAACATTTCTATTTCAAGACAAAAATTAAACACCAAATAGATAAATAAAAAAAGCTCACGGAATATTCTTTTCTATGATTTTAAGAGCACATGGATCCTCATTTGATTTGAGCCAAAGATATAATTAATGATCCCTAGATTCCTCCAAACATTATGATTTCCTAGCTCAAATAAGACATCTGATAAGTCAAAAAGAACATCACTGAAATCATATTACACAAATAAAAAGCTGGGCAAAGGCTATGAATAGGCAATTCAGATAACAAAAAATAGGAATGTCCATTAAATATATTAAAAGGGGCTGATCTTCAGAAATGCTCAAGAAAATGTACTTTAAAAACTATCACTTTTTTCTTTTCTACCTAGCCCCTTCTCACTCATAAGTTTCGTATACCTAATGCTTTCAGGCAATAGAACAATGACCTGGAAAAGCATTATGAAATTATATTCCTTTTGAAGTTCATTACCTTTATCATTTATATCAGATACAGGAATAAGACGACCAATGCATAGAGGACGATTTCCATAAGGATCTCGTACTGCATAAATAACATCTCTGTGCATTATAAGTAGGGAATATGCTGTGGGTGCTTCCTTCATTAAGTTTTTAATCCTGGAATGAATTAAATAATTGAATGAATAATTTCATTTATAAACACACGCTAGGCAAAGTTCTCATTATCAAAGCTGCAAGCTTAAACTTACAATTACCTTGCTACCCAATCTGGGGTGTCATCTTGTTCCTGAGGAGGGGTATATGCCAGTAACTGGGTAATCATTTCACTATCAGAACTTGTTGACAGACCAATACCATGACGCAGAAGCTATTTAGAAGTCAGAAAAGTGTAATCGTTAGAGACAAAGCTCCACCTCACCCCTCACCCAATAGCCCATCATAATAGGAAGAGATCAGGCATTGCGTGGATGATCAGTTATGAAAATCTTTCATCCTACTAATGCTATCTGTATATAATATTGGAGAATGGCTGCTGAAAGCAATGGGAAGTCTCTGAAGGTTTTCAAGCAGGAAAAAAAGGGCTTTAGGAAGTGTATAGAAAAGCTTTTGAAAACTGAGTTTGAAGGAATATAGACTTGCAATGCGGGAGGTAGGGCTCAGAAGACATAAGAATTGAGATTGTGGTTCAGACTTTTTCAACCCTTGACACTCCTGACAAATAGGACACATTCCCATGAGAGTGGCACACTATAGTGGGGGCTCTCAAACCAGGTTTGTTGGCTCATTGATTATCGCTGATAGAACAAAAGAAAGGAATCAATTGTATTGAATGATTAAGTGTAGATGTAATAAAAATGAGTTGAGTGCATTGTGATGACTATGAGGGTCTGAGCAAGCCTGACCAGGACAAAGGGCATCACCACTGATAGGCAGAGGCTGAGTTTAAACAGACACTGCAGAACATTTTCAGCAGGTGACTGAACGCATAGTGGTAAAGTCTAGCATCTGGGCGAGGGGTTGTATCTAGAAATAATGACCTATGTATTGTTTTAGTAGTTATCTCAAATGTGAGTTTTATTAATTTTTATTTTGTATTTATATTTTTCTGATTCTGAATAAAAAATTTTTTATTCAGGGACAGAAAAGTATATCATTGTCATTCAGAATGACAGAGCCTAAGAAGAGGGCAGGAAGGACAAATCTCTGGAAAATAACTAAAGTTAGAATTGAAAATAAAAGGACAAATAGTATAGAAGCGTGGGTTCTAGATATTTTCCACCCACCAATTCACCATTGTTTGACTTCTGTAATTATTTATCCCATGTGAAATGCCTGGTTCTAGAATGCTAAGGAGAAAATGAGTAAGAGAGAGAGAGAGAGAGAGAGAGAGAGAGAGAGAGAAAGAGAGAGAGAGAGAGAGTAACTATTCTATTATTAAATACCACGTGAGGTTTTTATTTCTGAGGTTATCAAATCAAGATTACTGGAATTTAATGAACTGAAAAAACTTGGCATCAATTAATGAATGGCAAGAATAGATAATTAAGAAGCTATCAGAAATATAAAGATACCAAGTAGTTTTAAAAAAAGGGAAGATGAAATGATGAATGAAGGCACAGGCACCACTGATACAGAAAGTACCAAAAAACATGCTATGAACAAAGAGAATATGACTGTCTTTGCCCTTTTCTCAGGCTGTTTCCTATAATTGTTTCCGAATACCTTTTTCTTATATTTGTCATCTAAAAGTTTACATTCCATTTTCTTCTTGTTTTTAACATAAGGACAAAGTTAAAATGATACCAAGAGTCCATAAACCTTGATTACCTGCGGTTGTAACAACAGCCATAAATCAATTTTTCCAAATCTCTACTCTAAAGCAGTGCATCAGAGTCACCTCGGGAGCATAGTTAAATGTAGACTCAGCACCCCCCACACCATGGGAACGATATTTTAGAATCTGAAATTATAACAAGTACTTCAAGTAATTCTGATTGATCTTTGCAGTTAGGTAATGGGTGGCAACAATTTGAAAATATCCTTTATCAAGATTCTAAATAATTTCTTTTCATTAATTTATCCCAAACATAAAAAGAGTTAAAAAAAACTTACCTTTTTCCTTAATCGAGTAGCATTGACCAATTCGCCATTATGTGCCACAGCTATTTTCCCATGAAGTGTTTCAACAACAAAGGGCTGACAGTTTTCTAATTCACAGTTTCCTGTAGTGGCATACCTCGTGTGTCCAATTCCAAGATTTGAAGTATATAATTTCTTCAAATTGTCTTCAGTAAAGACATGATTTATAAGACCCATTCCCTTGCAAAGTCAAAGTGAAAGCTCATCTTAGAAAAAAACAGATTACTGGGGCTACTGAGTAGAGGCTTTTATAAGCTTCTGCTCAGGTAATTCTAAATTAAACAATGCAGTGCACTTAATTTCTCTGTGCTTCAGAATTCTAATTGTAAAAACAAAAAACAAAACAAAACAAAAAACTAACATAACTATAAGAACTCTAAAGTATTTTAAAAATTTGAGGCAAAATTCGCATAACAATAAATTATCCATTTCAAAGAAAACAATTCAGTGGCATTGAATATATTCACAGTGTTGAAGTGCTCGTTTTATGCAATACTTTTCGTCAAAACATTGGAGAACAGATCATTAAGCAAAAAATTTGTCAAATATAATAAACTAAATTATTTGTATATCAAAAAGTTAAAGCATGTTAAAGAATTTAAATAAATGATCTCTTTGAGTCAGTCTAGCAACCATCACTGGGAAAGAAATGCATCCTAATTTGACAAATAGAAACAGTTGATCCAAAGAGTATTACTTCTAAATGCAAATTATTTATTCAAATTTCCTTTCCCCACCCCATATACTAGTTATCATCTGGCTATCGTTATCTTTATGATCAACTTTTTTTTTATGTTCAAATATACCTTGTGTGTTCTGAATGTTGGTACTGGATTCCCATCACTGGTGACAATACCAGCACTCTCCTGACCCCTGAAAATATAAAAAGGTATGGACTTAAACTTACCCTATTGATAAAGTTAATGAAAATTTAATGAAGCATACTTTCTCAAAAGAATCCATTAATTCAGTCTGACTAAACATCAAATGCTACTAGTACCAGTACCATTCCTACTCATGACAAGACAACAATAACAGCAGCGGATGAAATTGTCTGAGTTCTAGCTAATATGCCAGGCACCGTCCTAAGCATTTACACGAATGATCTAATTTATTAGGCTTCCACAACAATCCTGTGAAGTAGGTACTATGATTACCATTCCCATTTTACAGATGAGAATACTAAAGCAACAGAAATTAAACAACTTACCCAATGTCACACGGTGGCACAGCAAATATGAGAACACAGATAATCTGACTCCAGAATTTGTGCTTCTAGCCTCTGTACTATGTGACCTCTAAATAAGGTCAAGTATGTAGATGAGTATGTAGATAAAAACAAAAATCTCCAAATAAAATAGGTAAAATGCTTAGCCATGGGTAGTAGAATTATGAATAAAATTTATTAATTTTTATTTTATTGTTTTGTTTTTCTGAAGTTTCCAAGTTTTCTCCAACCATTATGACTTTTGTCATCAGGGGGAAAAAATGCTGCTTCTAAAAACCCTAAGTTGATCAGGGATTCTGTATCTCATATCCTAGGCTAGAGGTAGTATAACACATGGTAAGATTTAAAGGATCTGTACCACTGTGGAGTACATACTCAAATGATATAATAAAGGTTCTAATTGCTTAGCAATTTTTAATGGTTCTGAACAAGTACAACAAATACTGGAGGTTTAACAAAACTGTGTTCCAGAGACTATACATCAGGATAGAAATAAAAAGAAAATCTCTACCATATACGTATGCATACATGAACAATACATTGATTTATTAGGTTAAAGGGATCTTTTTCAAAATTACATATTGTAATTGTTTAGAGATTTTAATAACTAACAAGAAAAAAAGACAACATTAAATGAACTTGCACAGTAAAAAAAAAATCTAAAAAATTCAAATTTAAATTATTTTATTAAATTATCAGTGTGTTAAATACTATGCTGAAAATAGATATGCATAATATTATATACCCTATGAGACTGAATAATTTGTGACTTAGGATTTCTTTAGTGAAATGATACGGTATAGTCTTTAAGTTAATGATGCTAAAAGACTAAGAGTCATAGAGAGGAAAAAAGTTAATGCTAGCCTAAAATTTAGGGCAGAAAGAACCTCTGCCAACCATTTCCAAAACAATTTTTAAAATAAACAATCATTAATAAACCAGAGTAAATTACATAATAAATTTTTTAAAAATAGTTTTCTTTCCCTTTTGTCTCAAGGGTAATTTTTCCTTAAAGCTGAAATGAATAATGTTAGAAATTATTCAGGACCAGGCTTCTTTAATCACAAAGCCTGCTTATTTGGCAGTTTCTCAAGTTACTCCCCTCAGGAAGCTTGAACCAGTTAAACTAGATCCTTTCAGCTCTTTAGAGCTTACTGACAAGCCATCTGGTTTCCTAGGAAACAAAACCTTGGCTAGAAATAGTGAATCATTTCCAGGTCACTTTCAACATGGAGAGTGGAGCAGGAAAGCACTGGACTGAGGAAGAGGTTAAAGCTTTGCTAAGTGTCTGGGCAGAAAAAAATATACGAAAACAACTTTATGGAACACTAAGAAATAAAGGAATATTTATTTACATTGCTAAAAGGCTGCAAGCACTAGGAGTATACAGAGATTGGAAACAGTGCCGGGCAAAGTACAAAAATCTCAAATATGAATACAGAACAGTTAAATATGCTCACAACTCTGGAGACGGCTCTAAAACTATGAAGTTCTTCCATGATTTGGATTCGATCCTACAGTATGAACCTGCCACACGATTAACAGAGGAAGATGCAAATGGCAGGTGCCTGGCAACGCTGAGCCAAAGTACAGCCCCAGAGACCTCAGAAGGTAAAAAAGAAAAAGTACCATTCTTTTGTTTTTATCTAACCAACTGTAAAAGTATAGGACTTCTGAGTCCATGTGACAAATATAGCCTGCAATATCAAAGCTGATTAAAACAAGTGACCTGTTAGGCTATTTTGCACAAGGTGAAAATTAATTTAAAAAAGAGGTTTAATACCATCACTCTTTAAATCTGTAAAATACAGGGGAAAAAACCATTAAAATGACACTGCTAGTGCCAACTGCTCCTTACATATGTCTGATATGTTTTTGGAAAATGGATTGGGATCTGAAAATATTTTAGGTTTTAATTTCTTAAGAGTAACAACAAAAAAATCAAATAATTGCTCAACTGTTGTTTTCCCACATCTCCAATAAGACAGAACTTTCTGCTTTATATTAACATTTCCATTTTCCTAAATTTATAAATAAAAGCATTAACATACTAAGAACCGATAAACAACTTCATTGTTTGCAAAAACAGTTCCATTTTAAGTAATGCAAAAATCAATTTGATTAATTAAATGATTTGATTACATGATTTAGATATTAAAACAAAGTTCTTGACCTGCTGTGTTAAGTCCAACATTATTAACATAGAAGTTGTTGCTCACTGTCTGCAGAAGCCGAATGCGTCACTAGGCAATGTGAGGAAATCAAAAGCAATAATGAGATTTCTCCCATAGCTGAAGCCTTACAGATGCTATTTTAAACAGCAGAGCTGTTCAATTAAATTAAAAAACTGTTAATACCCATGGTCTGTGCCAACACCATGTACAAAGCACTGAGCTACACGCACTCAGTGATATGTAACCACAGAAAAGGAACCATGAATAAATATAACACCCAAGAGAAAATGGTAAGTGGTATAATGATGTACCAAATCAGAAGGGAGTTAAGATGATAGAGATTATAGTTGGGGTAATCTTGGTTATCTGAACATCCTGTTTAAAGCCTAATAATAAATCATTTGGTTAAAAAAAAAACCACACCACTTACACACTTTTATATTTTTGGTACTACAACCAAATTCTGAGAGAGCTTTGCAGGCATTGCCATGTTAAACAGCAATTACATTATTTTATTCAGTTAATCACCTTGCACTCTTCATCATTTAAATGCTTTCAACATTGACTAACGATAAGTTAATCACTCAGCTTCTAGAAGGCTTTGATTTCAACCAGAGGTTGGTCTAATGAAGATGTGGGTGCTAAGATCTCCCCTTCTTAATGGGATCTTCTTCCAGCTCTTTCAGCTACCCTCAGGGCTCCAAACTCCCCAATTTCACACATAAGCAGAGGGCCCATCAAAACTGACCCTACTACAAATTGCTTCCACCTTAGTATTGCTGTATTTCCATCACTTAAATATAAACATTTGCGATATCTTTAACCATTAGTCAGTCACTAAGTCTTTAAAAAATATATTGACATGTCTCATAAATTTTTCTCTCTGCTTCATTGTCATTACCACCATCCAGAACTTCATCATCTATCATGTGGAATATTAAGATAACTTTTTAACTGGTCTTCCTAGTTTTCAGTTCCTTCCCATACATCTTTCACAATGCTACTGGTTGTTGTTCTTTAAATTTTTTTAATTATAAAATTATAAGCACATTAGCATTTTGTTTACATTAAAAATAATCTTTAAATTATACCCAGAATTAATGATAATTTACGATTAAATGTTACCTAATGATACAATAATATTTGAGTTCATATACTAGAGTTTAGGTCTTTCCTCCCTTATACAAATGATGCTACAATCAATACCTTTTGTCCATATTTAACGTTATTACGTTAGGATACTCTCAGCAGTTCAATTACTGGACAGGAGGGTATGATTATTTTGAAACATATTGCTAAAATAATTGCTTTTCAAAAGAATTGTACTTCACTAAGATTGAGAGTATCCTTTTTATAGAACCTTGTCATGCAAGACTGGGGTGGGTTTGGGAGAGAAGACTGCAAATTTAATAAATAATGAAGAATGTTAATTTAATAAATAACACTATAATGGTATATGGAATCAATGACTTTTTACTTTGTATTTAACTATTAGTGATGTGGAACATTTTTATATTTATTCACTTTTCCAAACTGACTGTTTTATGTCAATTGGGGCCTAAGATATTTGCATGACCTCTTTTGCCTTACAATCTTGGCTGACTTTTATGTGATGACCTACAGAACTCAAAAAAGTTTTTAATGTGCTCAGTTTATTTTCTAAGGGTAGGAAAGCCTTCCTTTCTCCAGGTCTGATTCATTTGTAATGTCTTCTGGTTTTTTTTTTTATTGGTGTATAGTAGTAAGCTGAAGAAGTGGAATGCACCCTTTCCACTGTTGAGATCAACCTCATGCAAGTGGTAAGGACAGAGGATCTGGTCCACTCAGCTAGGCAGCATGTAGCCTGGTGGAGCCTTGGCAAAGGACCCAAACACAAACTCTAAGAGGCATCATGCTCTGAAAACTGTAATCATCTTCAACCTCAGAATACCTCTGGTCTATTGCTGTGGAATCATATTCCTTCAGGGACCAAGTTTCCATTCTATCTCCCTCCTCTTACCTTATACAAATGCATCATGAGTAATGAATTAAGAGTTTCCGTTTAATATCTCCGAGGCATGAGGCCCCTGCACACCGTTTTGGGATTCATGCTAGAAATTATCAACTTAAAAAAGAAAAAGTTTCCCTTAAGAAGCTGGGGAGAGAGCTTTTCTTCTTCACCCCTACAGGTATGTTCAGCTCCAGGCCTTTTTCTACTGACAAAACTAGGCCCTAAATGAGATAATATAATAGCAAACCCTACCTTTCCTTATTGCTCTCATCCTCAAGCTCAGATGTTATCTGTATCTTCCACAATTCTAAAGAAAATTCTTCTGTCATTTCAGATTTTTATTTTCCATGTTCCCAACTAAATCCAAAATATTACCTGTGATTTGGCCTCAAATAATTATGAAACCTGATTGTAAGCTTTTGATTTTTACTGAGAGTTTTATGTATAATTATGCAACTTGAAAACAGTGGTACTTCCTTAATTTTTCATTTGTTTTTATTTTAATATAGAAATCTCTAATATAATCTTTAAGCTGATAAACAGCATTCTTCTTTTTATTCTTTAGTGGAATGCCTCTAAATATAATGGTGAATCATGATTTTAAATGAATGTTTATGCCATTAAAATCACACCTAACATTTGCTCTAATGTAAAATATAATGCAATTTCTGTCACACAGTAAAACAAAATTAGAAAAAATATGAGAGTAATATGAAATAAGATGAAAAGATCTTTAATTCAGAAATTACAAAGAGCAATCAAAATGTACTTAATAACCTCCTGATCGGTATGCAACCTCATTCTAATTATGATTCATCTTCAACTTCCTGTGCCAATTGAATTCCAAATTCTATTTGCTGGATTCCTTTGAAGTATGTTTACTTTTTCCTCAATATTACCCTCCTCATTTAATTATTTTAAAAAGTACCCAATCTCTCATTTTATGAAAACCTACATAAAGACACCCAAACCATAAAACAAGAGAATCAAGAAGAGAGTTCTTCATTTTTCAAGTTTGGCATGGATCTTTTAAATGACATATTCCTTGGTCCATTTAAGCACAACTTAGACTAATTTCTGGAAAGTTTAGTGCGTATGTCTGTGTGTGTGTGTGTGTGTATGTGTATATACGTCTGTATGTGTGTGTGTGTGTATATATATGCATATACATATATGTATATACATATACATGTATATACACGTATATACATATATGTATACACGTATACACACACACATATATATCAGCCAATTAATTATATTATAAACTCTTAGCTATTTGACCATTTATGCCAATAAAGCAAGATTTTCTGATTATCTTATTGTAAAACCTCTCTTTTATACTGTATCATTTATAAAGCACTCCATTTAAAGATGTCTATTTTATTTTGAAAACAACCATCTCTAGAAACTTACAAAGTTAGCAAACAGTTCTCATAGAAATTCAAAATAAACCATGCCAATGGGATGGATTTCTCTTTACATACATAAGTATTTAAACCATATTATACCACTTTGTTACAAAAATGTGTCTATCACAAACCTATGAATATGATCTTTCATGAATATGATAAAAAATTTAGCTCAAGCTATTAGTACTGTCAGTTATGTTAAAGCAATTTTTATTTTCCTTAGTATTTATTCCTAAAAGGAATTCTGTTCTCTTTCCAGGAAAAATGTCAGGTACATTAGAAGATAAGGAAGACATCTCAGGAAATCCTTTACTTTTGGTTTCTAAGGTCAGACCAATGGAACTAGGTATAGTATAATGGCCAAAAAAAAAAAAAAATAATGAAACTGATCCAATTTCAAATTGGAAAGAGAGATTGGCTTCTAATCTGGGAAAATGGATGATTTTTCCTGGTAGAAACGCTTAAAATTTATGTTTTCCTCTTTTTCACCAATCTATACTAAAAAAATAAATCATTTTTAAAACAAATGATTATGAAAATGTAAATTGCCTAGAAATATTAGCCTTCAAATTTCCAACCTTTATTCTTTAAATATAGTAAGAAATCTAATGGCCAAAATTACACATAGTAGTTGCTTAATATATAATGAGCATATCACTTAGCATTCTGGGGAGTCTAAGACCCAAACAGAATTTTATATTTGGAAGTAATTAACATAAAATCTACAATGAGGTCAAGGATGATTTTATTCACCCAATTAAAGTCAACATAAAATCTCTTTTTTGCTTTTAAATCTACCGGTTTAACTCAAATAAGAAAAAATACTGAAACACATTTCAAAACAAAGACATTAAATAAACCACAAATGAGAACAATTCCCTACTTCAGGAAAATGCTATAAAGTGTTTTTTAATGGTTTACATTATATATGCTGGGATCCAAATTACCTTTTTATTAAACATGAAGATGAAACCTAAGACAAACTCAAGATAACATAGTTACTAAAATAACCAATAATGTAATGTCATTACCATAAAATGAGGTGCAAAACTGTGCTACAAATCTAACATGAAGGCACCATGCTATAGAAAAGGATTTGTAACTAAGTGGAGATATTCTGCACAGGAATAAGGCAATATAAAATTTCTGGCACATTTCTTCATATTAAAAGAACATAATGCTTCACTTAAAATGGCATTTGGTCTTTGACCACTGGGACATCTTTTATTTTCACAAGGAATAAAATGTACCGATTGTTATAATGGGACTCATCCAAACCCTTCATTTATGAATAGTGTTGGTTCTCAACCCTAACTGCACACTGGAATCACAATCTGAGGATAAGGGGTGAGAACACCCGAGTAGTGGTTTTTAAAAACTCCCCAGAAGATTTTGATAATTAGGCAATGGAAATCATTAGATAAAGAAAAAAGAGAATAAACTGCTCCCACCTATCCTATCGCAAAACAAAAATTGTCTTCGATGAGCCATTTTCTTAATTATATTGCTTTATACAAGTAAATATTATAAACTTACATAAACTTTCACTATATACTAATATACACTCCATATACTAAAGGAGTAGGATAGTCAGTGCCCAGGTGATGGAGGATGGAAAGTTTCCGCGGTGACACATCCAATAGAAAAAACGCGCGAGGAGCCAATGTGAGAACGAGACTGCAAACCAAGCCTTTATTGCAGGGACCGCATGGGCTTATATATGCTAGAGAATAGTGGCATTCCTACAGCAAACTGAGTCATTCTTACATAAGCTAGGCGCAGGCGCATTACTGCATCTAATACAGCATGCAGATCTAAGGTCATATCCTTAGCTGCAAGCCTAGATTGCAGCCAGGCCTGGGGCCCACAGGGATAGAAGAGAAATGATAGAGAAGGAAGATGTTCAAAATGTAACTAATGAAAAATAACTTTATTAATGCCAGTCACTGTCATGGTAAGGAACCAACGGAAGTTGTGCACTTCGTTTCCCCATTGGTTTAAGAGAAAAGCTAAGCTATGATTTGTTATTCCATCTCCTATAAAAAACATTACTTTCTTTACTAATGTTGCAAACATTTATTTTATCTTATGTCAGCAACCCACATATATCTCTTTCTCTCCCCACCTGATACAGGTAACTCTACATCAATGACGGAATCCCCTAATAATATAACTTTTATTCCAACTGTAGCAAATGAAGGAGGAAAACACTGGACTGTACCAGAAGTTAGGGCTCTAATAGGCATCTGGTCTGATAAAAGCATACAACGACAGCTAGAGGGAACAGTGAGAAATAAAAGAATATTTGAAGAAATTGCTGCCAAGCTTCAGAAACTTGGAATAGAGAGAGACTGGAAGCAATGCAGAACAAAGTACAAAAACTTAAAACATGAATACAAGATTGTAAGAATGGCTCAAGACCTAGGCATGACTAAGAGTATGAGATTTTTTACTGAGTTGGATGCTATTCTCGGACATAATAAAAGAGAAAAATCGCAAGAACAGGAATCCCAAGATGGAGAACAAGCCACAGTATGTGACAATGAAAAAATGGAAGAAGACCAGACAGGTAGGAAGGTGAAAAAAAGTAATCTCAATATGCTACACCATGTAAAAATGTCCCCAAGCACAATAACATAAATATAGTCTAAGTTAAAGAAGTTTCATTAAATGCTATTCAACAGACTAATTGCTGAATTTATCATTTAACAAATTTAATGTATATTTGATCTCCTCCAGAACATAGAGAATAACACAAAGTTACACAAAAAGAGAAAATAAATTTGGATTTCCAAAGTAAAGTTTAAAAATAGACCAATTTTAATAAAGCAAAATGCAACTCTACATGGCAGAAATTAAAACAAATTTTCATACCAATTACAGTAAAACTGAGTAAAGAGGAAATGGCGCTGACAAACTTAGAAAAATATAAAACCCATAAGAATGTCTTTGAAGTGTAAGTTCTTCTGTGACACATCATAAAGTCCTTTAAAGTGAGTTTAACCAAAAGGATTGCGATACAATGCACATAAAGACATGACAGCATGAAATAAACTGGATGACTTCTAGATGATGAATCTACAAAAAAATTCTAACTCAGTTTTTCTGGAACCTTGAACCAACCAAGTGTCTCCTCTAGACCTGACTGTAAATTGCAGGACTGGACAAGGTGGTCTTAGAGATCTCTAGTATCATAATGTTTCTAGATCTCTGCATCTGCCTTAAATGATACAATCCTAATTCTCAGAATATGAGTGTGTGTCTAGTGGAAAAAGAGGGGAGTGACAGAGAATTAGGACTGGGAAATGGTGGTGGGAAGTCCTAAAATGTTTCATTAGTGGACAAGAAAGATACTGGTCTGCTAGAGAATTAGCCAACCGCCCCACTAAAATTAAAATGACTAGACATAAGGGAGCCCAACTGCAGTGGCATGATTATGTTCATACAGCAATTGCTGGAGATGCAGCTGAAGATGACTTCATCAGCTACATGTCAGGAGACCTAATTAGAGATTGTAATGCCAGATAGCTATAGTGACCTAACACTAAAAGATGTTTAAGGGTGGGAAATCTATATTACACGAAAGCAAAAACCACAGTATTTAGTATCAGATTCACGCTAAAAGGGAAAATAATAGAGCTTAAAACACTATTCTGAACGTGAATAAAAAATAAACTATTATACTTCTTGTTATGTTTATATAGTCATTGCTGGAGATGCAGCTGAAGGTGACTTGCTCACTAATGTGTCAGAAGAACTAAGAGAAACAGATATAAAACAAAGTCCTGGCACAGGTAAACAATATTCTTTGTTTTTTTAATGTGTGACAAAATACATAAGATGTTATTATAAGATGTTGCTATGTACTGAATTGTGTCACCTCAAAATTCATATGTCAAAGCCCTAACCCTCAATATAATTTTCATGTTAATATGAAATGTATTCAGAAAATATAAATCGGAATGAATTTATAGTTATTCTAGAAATTGTGTTATTTTAAACTTTCACATGAAAATAAAAGCAAAGGTAAAAACCCATAAGGATCCTAGCAGCTAAATACACATAAAAAAATTTAAACAGACAAAGATTTTAGGCATACCTGCAATATAAATCCATTGATGTAAAAACTGCCACTACAGTACTGTGCTGAGGTATAAAGATATGGATATTTATCTTCAGAAGAAAAATTCACATCAAATGTGCTTTAAAAACAAACACACTCAAAGCGATGGATATTTTCGGATAACAAAAGGTAGAGGTTACCTCATTTTGATTTTATATATTTTACTGATGAAATATTGTAACTGGAGCTGCTATTGCTTCTTATTGTTTAATGTTGACACTTGGTCATAAAACTGATCCTCCAAAAGTAATCTCTTTCCCATCTTAAATGTATGCTATGAGCTTCTTTTTCAATCCTCTCACCCGAAAAAAAAGCCCAGCTAGAACTATGGATCTCCCTGTACTCTGGATAACTAATTTGTTCCCAATTTAGAACTTGTGGAGATTTTGGTCCAGTGCAGTGGAGTGGGTTCAGGCACCTGTATGTTTATAGATCATCAAGCACAGCCAGAGTTGAAAACAATAGCCAGGCTGTCATATTTAGAGAATAAGACCAGGAGAGGCTGAAGAGTAAGTAATACGTAAACTCTCAAGTAAATTTATTGTTCTCCCTAGTCTAAGTCATAGGCAAGAGAGGGCAAAAAGAATCAGAATGTTACCAGAGGAGACAGGACCAGTTACCTAAAGAGAAATTTGTGTTTGACAATATAGCTACCTGTCTCTTCTGGTAGGAGAAAGAAAACTGACTTAATCAACTCCAATATCAGTTTCCATTCATATGATGTGAAATACCTCAATATCTTGGTATTCTTGCAAGTCGCTACCTTCTAGTATGGGACATTCACAGGCAGATCAATTTGACCCAGGAAGGTGAAGCTGGACACATTAAGCACAGCTTGACAGTAGTAAAATATATCCTATTAGAGGTCTTTCTTACCTTCGGCCTAAAAATCACAAGTGAAAGACTACATTGTTCTTTTAAGAATAACCTTAAAGTTATACTCCTTTTGGCTGTAGTAAAATGTATTTCCAAAACTAAAATTTCACCAGCCCTATAATTTAACAAAATTTGGCAATGTTATGGCCAGCAGGGGGCATTAAAGTATCTACTGTATCAGAAGGTATGCCAAGCATTTTGTTTTCTAATTCATTTATTTCTTTTAATAGACCAAAAGTTGGAAACAATTTTCTTTAAAATTGAATAAACACTTTTGTATATTCTATGTACAATTTAAATAATCTAAGCAGTCAATTAAATAAACGAATGTACTTTAGTCATGTGAAACAATATTAAGAACTTGTAAAATTATTAATCCAATAGAAAACCCAAATAAGACTTGTTAAAATTTCAGAAACCCAAAAATTATAAATGTAAAAGAAGAAAGCTCAGATATAAGTGAGCTGATAAATTTAAAGACAGGCAGAGTTTTAAATACAAAGGTGATTTTCTAACTCTTACTATTTATACTTTAATAAACTGTTAAGAAGCTGTGCTATAATAAAGAACATATCTGGTCTTTGTCCCCAGTTCCTGGCATAGAGCTTCAAAAACCTTTGGAATTTCTAGCGATAGAAGTGTCTTTTATATTCTAATAAGGTGACCCAAGGTGAACTTCCAGGTAGCTTCAGGAGAAGGCTGGTCACCAGATAGATCAACCTTGTAATTAGAGGGTTGGAATTTTGGGCCAGGCTGCCCTCCAGCAGGGGACTGAATTCAACCATGTGGCCAATGATTTAATTTATCATGTCATAATGAATCATGACAGTAAAAATTCTGGCTCAGAGGAACTTCTTGGTTAGTGAACACAGTGATGTGCCAGGGGGTGATGCGCCCTGACTCTATGCAGAGAGGACACGGAAGCTCTGCATCTAGGACACTCCCAGACCTTGCCCAATGTGTTTCTCCATTTGACCGTTCCTGACTTCTTCCTTTTATAACAAAACCGTAATCCCGAGTATAGGACTTTCCTGAGTCCTATGTGTTGTTTTAGCAAATTACAGAACCTGAAGGTTCTGGCACTCCCTGAATTTATAGCCAGTCAGCTCCAAGTATGGCTGGCAAATTACAGAACCTGAAGGTCATGGCACTCCCTGCATTTATAGCCAGTCAGCTCCAAGTATGGCTGGCATCTGAAATGTAAAAGCAATCTTGTAGCAGATTAAGCCCTTCAAGCTCCCCAGTCTGATGCTAACTCTGGGTAGTTGGCGTCAGAACTGAATTGCAGCACACACGGTTGGTATAGAAACATAACACAAACTATAAATTCTCTTTCCTTAAAAGACACTAAATTTAGGGATTCCCCCCCACCACCACCACATGACCTCTTATTTTTTATGATGAATTTCTCAAAATTTCTATAAAATACTTAATCTCTATGTTTCTATTTCTCAGAAGTAGGACATGTACCTGAGCCTAGAATTGATGGTTTTAAACACTTAAGTAAAATGTTATAAATTCGAATTCTGCTGAAATAAGGTTTGAGCACAAAGTTTACCTTGAACTTGTGCTCTCCAAAAAGTAGCCACTGGAGCAAGAGTGGGGAAGGTTTGGGCATGGAAGGAGGTGGTAGGTGTAGTTACAAAAGAGCAACCAGAGGGAGCCCTACGGTGCTGGAACTGTTGAGTATCTTGACCGTGATGGTAAAGGGATGAACCTACATAGGTGATAAAATTATTATAGAACTTAATACACACATTCACATGTGCACACACACACACACACACACACACACATTCTCACAAATGGCTACAAGTAAAACTGGGGAAATCTGAATTAGAGTGTATTGTGTCAATGTCAAAATCCTTGATCTAATTGTTTATTATGGTTTTACAAAATGTCACCATTGTTGAAAACTAGTCAAAGTATAGAAGGGGTCTCTATTATTTCTTACAATTGCATGTGAATCTACAATTATCTTGATAAAAATTTCAATTAAAAAAAGTAGATTATTAGGTAACCCTATGTGGCTTCAGAGCACAATCTGTCATTTGAGTCTTGATATTGCTAGAAGCTAAACTTCATCACAGTCTCACTGTGCAAATATGTCCTGAATAAGAAGATCTGGTCCTATCCCAATATAAATCTCCATGCACCTTTTGCCGTATATGCTTAATGGCCCCTGAACCACCTTTTGCCTCACTGGTCTATTAATACTTACCATTGTCTAATTTTACAATAATCATTACAAGCAAATGCAGAGACATCTGTACATATGATTAAAAAAAAAAAAAGTCCCAGTGTACAAGAAAGTGCAGCTGGCATGAAATAATGTTATCATAGCTTTGCTTCAACACAACAATCCAATATACACATCTTAGGAGGAGCTTTCCCCAAATTACAAACAACTGTCTTGTAAACATCCTATACATACACTGGTACACCAGAATAAATCCATGCTATATTTTCCAGGCTAAGCACCATCAGTTTCTTAAAATGTTTATCTCCTGTCTGCTGTTAATGTCTTAATGTGAAAATTGCTAAAACCGCTTATTCTTACTTTATTTTATTCCTTTATATATGTATTGCAGTAAGGATCATTCTTAGTTACAATGAGGATCAAATTAGAAAACAGATGTAAGAGCTTTGTCCAGCATTAAAATATAACAATGAAAGATGTTACCAAACTGGGTCGAAAAGTGCTATCCTAACTCCAGAGCATATAGTGTACCGCCTTGTGACTTTTAATGCAGAGTACTTCCAAGAATTTGAAGATGGTTAATTCTACATGGCCATTTTAAAATTAGGTTATGGATGGCAAATGGTCTTGGCTCTGAGGTTACAGTTTTGATATGGAACCCAGCCTTACTAGTTTCTCAGCACAATCTTCAATTGCAAAAGATTAGAGTTTTGTAAACAACAAATTTAAATTGCTATTCTCTGTTTCCTGACAGAGGAAGATACCATAAGAACGGCTTCAGAAGAGGTGGGAGGCCCCAAAGCACCACAAAGTATCATTGGGTCAGGTACAGGGTCTAAATTGTTCAATTTTAAATGGTAGTTTGATATTTAAAGTTTAACATATATCAGTTTAAGTACTTTAAAGAGAAGCTCTCAGTTGTGTATATTGCCTCATTATACCTGAGCTAGTAGAGAATATGGTAGAAAAGGAAAGAAAATATTTATCCCTACTTTTATTAAAAGTAATTAGTAAACATTGACCTCCATATTCATACATATCTAATGAAGATTACTCAATGATGAAAAGCAGCTAAATTATTCTAATATTGGGGATGAGTATGCCTCATAATTAAAAAAAACCTTATTTTATTTGATTATGAATGTGTGGAAAAAATTGGCCCTTATATTGAAATTATTATAATTTTCAATGCTTTACCGCAATCCAGGTTGTTTTAAATGAATGATATTCAAACACGAGATCTATCTATAAATTTGAATAACTGTAAATCACATTGATTTATAGGTAATCATATACCTTTAGAAGACGCTAAAAGTCATTTACAGATTATAACAGTAAGCAACACAAAGACTGGAAAACACTGGTGTGACAATGAGGTCAAAGCGCTTATAAACATATGGTCTGATGAAAAAATTAAGCAAATGCTTGAAGGGGCCACAAGAAACAAAGAAATATTTGAGGAAATTGCCAGAAGACTAATGCAGTTTGGAATAGACAGAGATTGGAAACAATGTCGTACTAAATACAAAAATTTAAAATATGAATACAGAGTTTTACAAAAGAAAAATGGCAATCCTCAAGGAAGAATGAGATTTTATGAAGAAGTTGACTGCCTCCTAAGACGACCCACTCTAAGAACTGACATATGGAAACATGGTAACCTCGGAATTGACCTTTTCAAATAAAAATTCTATAAACTTTCATCTTTGCATTTTAACTTAGCAAGAAACTCTTCAAAAATAAAATGCTAACACTACTGTATGTTCAAACGACCCCAAATTTATTATAAAACATGTACCTAATTTAACAGTTTCCATTTCTTTTCAAACCTGGTACTGAAATATTAATTCTTAAACTCATTCTTCTTTGTTCAATTGTTCAAATGTTATTACTTTACTATACTTGAATATTTGAAGACTAATATATTTTAAGTGACTTCATATCCTTCTTCTTTTCTTTTGTTCTTTTGTTTAAGAATTATTTGAAGGTTATGCCAAAAACCCAAGAACTTTCAGCATCAAGAGAAAAGCATGTGAAGATGGTAAGAGTCTGAGAAATGTTGTTTTTCCACTTTGAGGAAAACTTGTTGCTTTTTCCTGATAAGGTATTTATTCCCGTCCTTGACAAATTAGACTAAATACATTGTTTATGAGCCGTGTGAGAGCAAAAGATGCTGAGAAATGATTTATTTCATAGGTCATTAAGAGTGAAAATAACAGAGTAAATGGAAACATTCCCATAGTTAGAAATTTCTGCACAGCTCTACATTTATCATAAGCCTTTAAATTACACTTTATAGTGATTGCTATCAGAAGACTGGGATGTAAAAAGGGGGGAAAAAACTCTATAAACAAATTCAGAAGCCAACCTAATTACGTGAGCTGTAATTCCAAACTGACCCGTTAAAGATATCAGGAAAGGTAACAGAATGTAGTATATAGAAGAAAAATGCATAATAGAAGAAAAAGCACCAGTCTGAGAATCAAAATATCTACGTTCCAATCTCTCTCCGACCCTAGTGACTCAACACAGCAAATGACTGCATCTCTCTGGATCTCAAGGATAATCCAACTTTAGCATTTATAGATTGATAACTTTTCAACTTGTTTTGAGTACACACAAACAGTTGAAGAGCTGAACTTTTAGAGTGAACACACCCATGAAACTACCACTCTAATCAAGATATAAAACATACTAGCACCCTAGAGGCCTCCCAGACATTAATCATCCTTCTAGTCTCCATGAAGGTTGACTAATCTATCACTATAGATTAGTCAACACATTGCTCTCGTAAGATCTATCCATAATTTTACTTGTAGGAATTCATTCTTTTTTATTGCTGTAGAAAATTCTGTTATAGGAATATATGTCCTGCTACCTTCTTTATCTACTCCACTGTTGGATATCTTCATAGTTTCCAAATTGGGGCTATTATGAATAATGCTGCTAGAAAAATTCTTCTGCATGTCTCCCAATAAACATATGTATGTATTTCTGTTGAGTATTTACCCCGGAGTGGGATGCAGGATCATGGGTACGCATATATCCAGGTACTGTTCCAAGCACTTTACAAATATCAATGTATTTAATCCCTACTACAACTTTATGAAGTAGGTGCTATCATTATCTCCAATTTACAAAGGGGGAATGAAAGCATGGAGAAGTCTGTGTTCTTGAACCAGCTGGCTATATTGCCTCTCTGTCAAAGTCAGCGACCACATCTGTCCTGTGTGGAACAGTGTTCCTAGTGTCTACCACAATACCTTGAATATGGACATAGTAGGAACGCAACAATATTTTTTGAATAAAATATTAGAAAATAGCAAGAATCCACTCTCTATGCAACTCACCCACCCTGCTTGACAACCCTTATATCTCAAGTGAGCTGAAAATTTTATTTGCCATTTTTGGACATAAATTTCAAGTCAGATGAGTTGCCACACCTTTGCCTTCTCTTAATGCTCTCTAGTGAATATGCTATTAAAAATTGCTAAAAGTTAACCACATAAAAGTATCATTCCCAACTCAATGATTTTGAGCACTGGACCTTTAAATATACAAGTATATCCAACAGATAAAGAAATAAACTCAGAAGTTAGGAGACTTGCCCAGGATCCAATAGATGTTACTAGGAAACTGGGGACTAGATTTTGAGTCTTATGTTAAGGAACTGTTCCCAATATTGACCAGAATGATAAAGCCATAGTACTTTGAGACTCTTTAGATGATACATAAATTCTGCTTCAGACTAATGCAAAATGAAAGTCCAAAATAATAGTTATAATTGGAAGAACTGAAAATGTGTTTTCAATTTTAAGACTGAGACTCGTAAAATTACAAAAGCAATTGAATTACAAGTCTTTCAAAATCAAAGACTGGAACAATTAGCAAGGATATTTTTAAAATAAGTCATTTTCCCAACCAAGGGGATAAAAACACTATAGAAATATAATATATTTGGTCATTATTACTAAGAAATGAAAATCGACGTAAAATTACCCCCAATCTTAATTTGGCAACTCAAAGCAAGTTCTCACATGGCCTACTCAAGTGTTCTCCTACAAACTAAATAAAAATAACTGGGAACTAATTCATAGAAGTTTATCTGAGTACATCTCTCTCACAAGTGCCTTTCTAGTGATAATGTTATATACTCTGTTTGCAGAGCCAGTGTCTGTATCTCTTAAGAAAACTGCTCTTGAGATCATGGCAAATCAGTTTCCTCAAAGCAAAACAGAACCAAAAGATTCTACAGAATGTTTCTATAGACAGGAGATCCCCTCCGTGACCCAACTTCATCAGGTAAATCTCAAATTTTTAGAAGAGGTATGAAAATGTTTATCAACTGTAGGGTTTAATTCATAACCCAGGGAAGCGGTAATCCACTGAAGGTCATTTTCATATCCTAGCTAACCAAGGAAGAAAGGCTAACTAGATGACTGATGAAGTTTTAGTAATTCCTTTTGTGGTATCTTCAAATAAGTCTAGGTCATGCTAGTCTCCATAAAATGTGACTGTGGGTTAAAGATTAAGATTTTGATCTACTCTGCAAACTACTGAACTGATGTTTTCAGGAACAAAAAAGCATTTGGTGATTATATGAAATGTGACATAAACATGCACACACACACAGCTTATCTAGCTAAAGAGGACAATTTAATTTTCAATGTTAAAACTAACACCACTGCCCTGACAAAAGGTAGAGCTATGGAATAAACCTGCATACAGCCTGAACAATTACTAAAAAGTACTTCTGGATGAATCCATCTGGATTTAAATATCCGGTACATGACTGTCTAGCAATTGATATTCCATTTGTTTTTTATATAAAACACATAATATTATAACTTTCATGTATTCGGTTATCCCTGAGACTAAATTTTTTATGTCAGATTATGCCTAAGACACAAATAGAACCAGGTCCAATACAAAAGTGAGTTTTAGGACGATAATGTATAAGAGAGAAATTCCTTCATCAGAAAGGAAAAAAACAAACAAACAATCAAAATTTGTTGTTTTAAAACTAACCACTGGGGGAGGGGAGTAAGATGGTCAGTGTACAGTGTATATAACTCTACTGTATATTAAGCTATGACAAGCTATTTAGGGTTCCAGTTTTGACAGTCCTTGATTCAATGCCATATAAAAATGTTATTCCTTAATCTTTGATCCTTACCTACCAAGTTAGAGTAACAGAAGATTTTATCTTCCAAACCTAAGAGAGTTTCATTGTTCTTCTAATCAGTCAGTTCCCCTAAAGGGTGAGGACTTTGCTAATTTAAAATTTTGAATTGCACAGAATTATGGGTGGCACCTTAATGATTCTATGCCTACACAAGAAAAATCTTATATAATCCTATAATCACATTTGTATTGCCCTTATCTTTAATCTCATCTCATAATTCTTTCACATAAAAGCACCTGTAGGAAAATGCCTGCAACTAGGAATCAAGTTGTATTTATTTAAAAAAAAAAATCAGCCCCTTTTTCTTGAGGAACATATTTAATTGAGAAAATAAAGGGGGTGACCTTTCTAAGTTATTTTAGCTAAAAAATAGTTTAGAAAAAAAAAATTCAAGGTCAGTTCATATATTTCCCACAGACTGCCATCCAACTCTATAGATCCTTAGTTTCTACACACCTCTCCCCATGACAGAATATCCAAAAACAACTACTAAGAATGTTATAAACTAATATTGCTCTGGATTACCATATAGATTTTACTTTTTTCTTGGACTATATATCTAATCCTCTCAATAAATATATTTTAAAACAAGATCTCTATTACAGTCAACACACAATTAGTCAAAATTATAGTCATTCAAGTTAAAAACATTCTTTTTGATTCATCCCATATTCTAAGTTACTCTTAGTAAACAAGGAATATAAGATGTGAAACTCAAACTCAAGTATTTGGGACCCCTGAAAAAAGGAAAAAGACTACTTCTAATTTAAGCTTGCTGAAGGAAAGCTAATCACTTGGAATGCATGTTGCGCCCACATTGCTGATAAGTGTTATTGCCAAATTCCTTAACTATGTTAGAAGCTGTTGCTGTTGTATTGCCCTGTGGAAACTTTGCAATACTTTCAGTGATAATGTCAAACCTAGGCCTATATTTCTTAACCCAACATAATTGTTTATATGAACTTCCAGTTAGGTCAGGTAATATGAAATAGAAAGATCATGGAAACAAAATTATTTAACTCAAAGAGATCTATCGATTTTTCAAAATTAATGTGTATTTTACCACACAGGAACTACACCACTCTCCCTCTTTTAAAGACAGTTACTTTTACGCATCTTCTTACTACTTTTTCATTCATTATGTAAAACGTTTACCAATGAATGTTTTGCAGATGCACTATTCCCTGTGATTGGTTTATTTTCAGTAACTTATATGATATCTACAATCGGCAGTTCCTTCTGAACATCAACGAGTCCTGTTTCCCCGGGTTTGAATTCTAGTATCTCTAAATTCCTATAGTTATGACTATCTTCAAATCCACAATCGGCTCAATAGCTCTGCCCTTGCAAACAAAAGCTTGCTGTGGTTGGAAGTGGCGCGCCAACATCTCAAGGTGTTGTAGGTCCTGGACCAGCAGCCACCCCATACACGACTATCACGAGAGCAGCTCCAAGCTCCCAGAGATTAAAACGGGCCAGCAGTCAGGGTGCACACACCGGAGGGGGGTAAGAGACCCTAAAGAGCACCAAGGGTCGGTGGGTGGAGAAACAAGCTAAAGTCCAAGGAGGCAAGGTAGCCCCCGAGCATTCCTTGGCAACCTGGTCGGTGCCACAGGCAGGTACCGGTTCAAGTAAGAGAGGTCCCGCCTCCCGACCATTAGGCGCACGCGAGATCTCCAATTTGGGCCGCAGGAAGCAGCTTGGGCAGATGGAAAAGCACGCGCGCCGCCACCCCCACCCCTCACCCAGTTGCTCACCGGTGCTGCAGCCCCACGAGTCCCAGAGTGATCACATGCGGCACATCTAGCTGCGTGGGCCACTCTCCCGAGCTGATACACCCGAACACGCCACATTCCTCTCGGACACCCAACTCCTCCAGCTCCATGTCGTCGCAGAAAGCACGTGGAGGGACCTGCCGCCGCGGCAGGGGTCTAAGCACCAACCAGCAGCCCGTACGGCCCGTACACCTCGGAAGCTCGTGCCAGCAAACAGACGCTTCCCTCCCAGCGGCACGACCCTCGCTACTGCGGCGGCGCGTGCTTTCCCCAAGCAAGCGTGATTAGCTCCCACCCACCCCGCGCGCCACCCTGCCCCGCCTCCTCCCGGCCCACCAATGAGCGAGGGCGGAGGGAGAGGCTGCATGGCTGATGGGCGGAGTCACGGGCTCCAGTGGGGGTGGAGCTAGTCCTGCATTAGAGACCTACGGGCGGCTAATTTTTCTGCACATGTAAATCTCCGTTATTTTCCTGTACCCAAGCCTGAGGTGATGAGACTAGCGGGGCCAACGTCATTTCGCTCCCAGAGGATGTAAACTTTGTATTCTCCTACCCACATGCTTTCCCCTGGCCGTCACTACTTGGTACACTCCAACCTATGAACTGCTCTCACTGCCGAGAAGGGGGCCCGGTCTAAAGCTTCTGAAGAATGGGGAGGGGCGCCAGTGCGCGCCACTTTTCACCTCTCCTGCAACAGCGCCGGCGCAGGGCGGGGAAGGTGACCGCCTGCGTCGTTGCGCCTGCGCGGCGGGAATCCTCAGGGATCGCGCTCACTCCCATAGTTCTAACTCCTCAGGGTCGGTAAAGATCCCCGGTTTCCGCTGCTGCTGTAGGTGCTCGACCAAGGCGCGAGTGGGTACTCTGACAACGCGACCCTCCCTGGGGGGTGTCTCTGGGCCGCGTCTCCCTTCCCCCGCCCTGTGAGCCTCTCTGACCACTCCTCTTTTCCAGAGTTCGGCCTCTCTTAGTGCAGTCGCTGCCCCCAGCCCACCCAGGACGATGGCGACAGCTGAGGGTGAGTAACGGGCCTTTCCAGGAGTCTGCCCTGGACTGCCAGCTCTCGATGGGCTTCCCACCCCGGCCTTGAGTTCGCGGGCTCGGCGCAGACACGTGCGCGTCTCGTGGCCCTGACAGTAGCCTTTCTCATGTCTCCTTGGAGCCGCCTCTAGGCCGCTAGGCTGGCCGAATGATGGTGCGCTGGAAACAAAGCACACTCCGGCTTCTCCGAACTTTCTTAAATACTCTTAACTGCCTCTGGGGTGGAGAAAAGGAACAAAGAGGAAAAGGGTAATTAGAACAAGAAATGCTTAGGGATTGGAGAGGTGCCTGGAGATCAATTTTGTGATCTATAGAAACTGAAAAACTCAGGAACATCTAGAATTGACTCTTAAAAGTCTTGCTTTTCCAGTTAGGTTAATAATAACCTGGTATTCCAGAAAATTGATACGTGAACCTTCTAAAAAATTTGCTATTTTCTGTCCAGATTTTGTGTGTTTTTTAAAGTAGTCTTTTGGTGCTATGATGGCTTTGGAGAGCTCCAAAACCACCAGGCAAAAAGTTTCCTTGCTTCACTTTGCATTTATCATATTTACATATTTACATAATTTGCCCACTAGTGATTATATCCTCAGGAGAGATTGTGCCAATCTCTGCTGGTAAAATTTCTACATTTATAGTGAACTGAAATCCTTATATTAGCTGATCAGTACATTCTCTCCATATAGAAATACTGACTTTAGGTTAAAAATTTCAGACTAAAAAGATCCAGATGACAATTGAGTAACAACTCCATAAAATCAAGGCATTAGACTAGAATTTTTCCTGCCATACCTATAGACTGATAGAATTTCTAAAATCTTTGCTCTTGCACTTCCTTCCATCTTGTATATCTTGGCAAGTTAATAGAATGCCACCTTTATGGTTTTTAAATGGCTTAAGAATTCTTTGAGCACTAACTTGCTCAAGAATTTTCAGTAGCAACCCAAGTCTGAAGAAAGACCCTTTCATTCACATCCTAAATACTGCTTCCTTCCTACCTCTTCAATCCTAACTTTGATTTTTCTCTATTCTGAATTCTAGGTGTACATTCCAGTAGGTAATTCGCCAAGTTTACTATGTGTTTATGCTGTTTCTTCTAGAACAGTGCTGTCTAATAGAAATATAATGAGAAACCATATGTAACTTTGTTTTCTAGTTGCCACATTTTAAAAAAGTAAAAAACAGGTGAAATGAACTTTATTTTATTTAACCCACTATATCCCAAATAGCATCATTTAAACACATAGTCACTATAAAAAAATTATATTCTGCATCTCTTTTCATATTGAAATCCATTGTGTATTTTTACACTTATATCAATTTCAAGTATTTCGTAGCCGCATGTGGTTAGTGACTGCTTTACTGGACAGAAGTCCTAGATGTTCTTATTTCTTAACTTTTCAAGATCCTTGTTTCATTTCCATGAATTATTCTCAATCCTCGTTGATCTTTTCTGAATTCACCCACAATTTTGTAGCAGGCATATCAGTACTTGAAACATATGTCTCTTATGATTGTTATTTAAGTTATTTCTCCCATTAATTGAAATTCCCACCCTATTTAATTACTAGGTAATAAATATTGATTCGACTAAATTGGGAAGGAAGGGCAGTAGGTATGAACTTCATTTTGCCTTTTATCCAACCTAGACAACATCCGTGACTCTCCCCTTTCTATTATTCTCCCATAGTTAATCAATTGTTCTTAAAACTTTTACCTTTTAAAAATCTTGAGTCTTTTTACTACTGCTTTTTACTTAGCCCAGGACATTTCTTGCCTGGATTGCTGCCACAGCATCCTAACTAGTCTCTCCATCTCTAATTTTCTTTCACCCACTCCTTATTTCATTCACCATATAGTAGCCATAATGGTCTTTATGGTAGAGAAATCTGTCATTTTATTTAAGTACTTCAAAGCCACATAGTTGTTCTTAGGATAAAGTCTAAATTCTATCAACATAGCTTATGAAGCCTGAAGGATAAATAGTGAAATGGAAGGAAACTGTTTCAGGCCTAGGGAAGAGCATGTCTAAAGCCTGTAAAGGGGATATAGAAATCCATTTATGGAAGTTGGAATTCTAGGAAGGGAATAGAGAAATCTGAATTTGGAGCACTAATCCAGGCTATATCTTGAAGGGCCTTTTAAACTGTCAGTAAGTCAAGACATGATGATAGGAGATAGGGATTCATCCTCTAAATTAGGTACTCTGCAATGTCAGCTATTAAACTGAACTGTAACTGGTTTGTTTAATGGATACCTTCAGTTCACTAGCTGGTGATATACCTGACCCACCCCGACCCGCACACTCTTATGGCAGTCATCTCCTGCCATTCCTTTCTACTCTTTAGATATTGCTTCCCTCACCTGCCCAACAATGTGCACACACATAGTGCTCCAAATATACTGAAGCTCTGCCATGTACTCTTTCACCCCATGGTCTTTGTTTCACTCTACCTACCCCTTTCCCCCTTCTGCCTAAATTTTGATCGTTCATCAGATCTCAACCTAATCCTCACTTTGTTCTAAACTTCTCTGATGTCTAGACTAGGTTAAATGGCCCTGCCATGAACCTGTGATTCCATAGTCCAGGAGTCTCCAACCACTCCCCAGTGCTAGCATCACCGCTTTAGCTCCACCTCAGATCATCAGGCATTAGATTCTTGTAGGAACACCAGTCCCTGGTGCCAAAAAGTTTGAAGACCGCTGCCATAGTCTCTATATTTCTCACATTGTACTTATTGTGCTGTCTTGTTTAATTTCAGCGTCCCTTAGACTTAGGTCACTTAATAGCAGGGATTCTGTCTCCTTTGCTGATATATCCCTGGCTTATGTACACTAAAAAATGCTGTTACTTAAAATGAGTCAAGTGTTCTGGGAGCATGAGAGGTGATTTCTTTCCTTGGAATTTTTAAGTTCTAAAACTTTTATTATCTCTGATCTTCATTTAAATCATTCTTATGACTAAGATTACTTTTCTTTAGGTCTTATGACCTACATCAAAATTGGATTCTCTTGTCATTACTTCCTCATAGTTTCCTACAACTGTTAGGAGAAAAGGTTAAGGGTAGGGGATTAGGAAGCCGGATTGAGAAATAGAGGTGCTTCCAAATGGGCTAATTGTAGTGGGTGGAGGTGCCTTCTCTTGCACATTAACTTGAAATCAAGAGCCTATGTGGCCGTACTTTCCTATTTCTCCTGCCACGGAAAGCAGAAGTCAGGGAAAATACAGCTGTTTTTCCACTGCAAGCTAGTTTAGTTATTGTGTTGTAAGTATATGAAAATGCTACTGAATTTATATTAACTTTAATTTATCTTAATTCTACTTCAGTTCTGCTGTGAGAGAAGCAGATAGTGGAAAGCACAAATTTTGATATCAGAAGACTTAGGATTTTGTGTGGCTGTGCCATTTCCTAACTGTGTGACCTCCACCTTTTTGATACTTAGTTTCCTGGTCTCTATAATTATTTACATAATAAAAATTCATCAAAAAATTGTGTGAATCAAATATGCACGTGAAAATACTTTGTAGAGTATGAGTTAATTTTATTTAAATTATTACTGAGTCACTCTATGTTCACTGGTTGATTATTCCAGGAGGTAGTTAGTCTTCAATATTCAGGAAGTTTCTTTCTAAAATCTGATGTTTCCATTTTATTTCCACAGTACTGAACATTGGTAAAAAACTCTATGAAGGTAAAACAAAAGAAGTCTATGAATTGTTAGATAGTCCAGGAAAAGTCCTCCTGCAGTCCAAGGACCAGATTACAGCAGGAAATGCAGCCAGAAAGAATCACCTGGAAGGAAAAGCTGCAATCTCAAATAAAATTACCAGTTGTATTTTTCAGTTGTTACAGGAAGCAGGTAAGTGGCTCTCCCAGTAGCCTCCCCCTTCATATTCTTTCTCACACACACAGATTGGCCCTTTTCCTGGAGAAATGACACATTAATTGGATTAACAACATGTTGATTACCAGTTATATTTTTTAGGTTTTACAATAAGCAGGTAAGTAGCTTCCCCCACAGCCTCTTTCTCTACACACACACATACACATACAACACACTTTGATCTCTCTCATGGGGAGATGCCATTATTTGGATTAACAACATTTTTTTGAAGATGTCTCATAAGTAAGCTTATTTAAATCAAACCAGGAATTCTTGAATTTCACTATAACACTTTTATTTGGTTTGGAATTTATAAGTAATATCATTTAGTTAAAAGGAATCTTAACAGTTTGCTACAGTTTTTGTCTGGCACTTATATCTTCCTTGCAACTTCTCTCTCCTAAGAAATCTTCATAAAGAGAGACTTAACCTATAAAAGAGCTTAAGGAACTTCGCTATGAAGGATGCTCATTCTGGTGTTAGCTCTAATTGATCAATTGAAATTTAGTCCCTGTAATTAATTATTCTTTGCTTCATCCCTGCGATAATACAGAATTTCAAATTTCTCTTCCACTGGAAAGCTCTGTAAAGAGCTTTTGAAGACTATTTGAAAACTGACCATACCTTTTCATCTTGCCATTCCCCAAGTGAGGGATTTGGACTCGATCAGAGATCTTCACCTCCTAATCTAAAACTGAATGAAGACTATTTCCAAAAGAGAAATCTATTAGAAAGATGGTCAGAAAGAAAGAAGTCAGAACATTTCTGTGGAGGGTGTTTGGAGTGAAGGAAGGGAAATTAGGATAATGGGTTTTTCTGCAGGGATTCTGTCAGTAGTTGATTGGTCTGTATTGAATGAAATCTCAGCTAGTAAAAGATTTGGGCTCTTTCACTCCAGTGGCCTCATTGCCTTGGGTCACTCAATGAATTTGCCTTTTAGGTACCTCATGTAAGTGGAATGAATTATACAGTATTTGTCTTTTATTTCACTTAGCATAATTTTTCCGTGATTAATCCATATTGTAGCATATATCAGAATTGCATTCCTTTTTATGACTAATAATTTATTGTATGTATGTACATTTTGTCTATTCATTCATCTGTTGATAGGACAGTTGGGTTGTGTCCCCCTTTTAGCTATTGTGAATTTTGCCGTTGTGAACATTGGTGTATAATTACCTGTTGGAATCCCTGCTTTTAATTCTTTTCAACCTGCTTTTAATTCTTTTCGGTACCGCCTACCCTAGAAGTGTTATTAAATCACAGTACAAAGTAATACTGTAGTATACTGTGAATTAAACCATCTGGAAACTGGCATGGGTTTAACATAATGCTCATGTTCAGGCTGCAGTGTTATCTTAGTTTTCCAATAACAGTTTAAGAGAAGGGAAAAGGACAAATATTTTCTTTGTTCTTGGCCAAATTGGTCACTGTGTTCCTGCTGTTCCACATTGATGATTTTCAAGGATTATTTGCTCCAAATAAGAGAAAAAGGCTATCCAAAATTTAGGGCTTTATCTAATTGTGATAAGTAGATTGATATTTTACAAGGCCCATATAATACTGGACCATAGAACATAAGAATCCTGCAACCACATCTGACTTGGAAATAATTTAGTGTCTCCCAGGTAAGTTATATACCTTGTGCAAAGTCAGGTATGCACTGGAAGAAGAGGTACTCAAAAAATATTTTTTGAATGAATGATTTAATGGATGATAAAGACACTGGGATCCATATCTTCTAATCCAGTATATACTTTGCCATGTGATATTAAAGTGAAATTTTTCTGAGTATTTTGATAAGCAGCATAAAGCATAATAGTTCTGTTTTCCTACTTTCACCTTTTTTTATTTTTGATAGTGGCATTTAACTAGATAGGGTTTTTGTTTTTTTGTAAAGGGTAGGGTTTTCTTATGCCTCAGATCTACCTTTTAAATGTAATTTTAATGCTTCTTAATTTTTATCATTAATATATAGGTATCAAAACTGCTTTCACCAAAAAATGTGGGGAGACAGCTTTCATTGCACCTAAGTGTGAAATGATTCCAATTGAATGGGTTTGTAGAAGAATAGCAACTGGTTCTTTTCTCAAAAGAAATCCTGGTGTCAAGGAAGGATATAAGTTTTACCCACCTAAAGTGGAGATGTTTTTCAAGGTAATTTTTTTATGTCTCTGTGTCTTACTATAAAATAGCTATAAATTTATAATTACCAAGTCAAAAGATTTAGACGTTATTAAAGCTTTCGATATTGCAATTGTCATTTCAGAAACATGTCAATAATGTACATTTCTATTATCAATGATAATTCAGATTTCTAACCCATTTCCCATTTAGGAAAAAAAAAGTGCATCTTGCTGCCAGCGTTAATTTAATTTTACATAATCACTCTCATTGAGGCTGAAGCAAATCTGAATAGTTTTCAATGTGAAACTAAAATATAAAAACTGTTCTTGGAGTTATTTCTAAATAGAACTTGTCTCTAATCCTAATGTAACAGAAATGTATATGATGATCAGTATTTAGTAGTTTTTTTCGTGGTCAATTTCAAAGCACGGAACAACACAAAGCAGAACATCACATTCCACACAAAAATATCATGATTCTCTCCAGATCTTCTTGCCAACCTTGTGCAAGCAGCAAACTTTGCAGCGACTCTTGGATTCTGTTTCCCTGATGGTGGTTGTGTATGCTCTTGGGGAAATGTCTTCTAGACAGGCGAAGAGGTATGACATCAGAGCACAGGCAACCTTGAAGATGTTGCTTCCCTGGCTTGTGATGCTTTTCCAACATTCAGCCAGCATCAAGTTGAAGTTTACATGGCCGATTGTGTGCTCAGGATTGAGCACACAATGAAGTTTACATGGCCGATTGTGTGCTCAGGATTGTTCTTAAAGAGGATGTAGGAGTTCAGCACTGTAATGTTTAGAAGGTGGCGAGAGAATTTCTTATACCAAAACTTGTGCCTTTTGTGCTCAGTTGGATAAGAAATGAGCATCTGGAGTGGCTCCATAATGTAGTGGTCAGCATGTCTGCTTTACACGCTGAAGGTCCTGGGTTTGCATCCCAGGTGGAGCCATGGACCAGGCCCCGCGAGTGCACCGGGGGTACCAGGCCCCAGGTGCGCCAGGCCCCCCGAGTGCACCGGAGGTGCCAGGCCCCGAGTGAACCAGGCCCTGGGTGCACCAGGCCCCAGGTGCATACCGCGAGCGTGTGGGAGAAGACACCCCGCCTTCAGAGATCCAGTTCTTAAGGGTAATGGCAACAAATTAAAGAGGGGAGAAAAGAAAAAAGAAATGAGCATTTGATTAGCTGAGTCCGCTGCTCCCAAAATGACACATGGTTTTTTAGGTTTTTTTAAATTTCTGTTGTCTACTTCAATTATAGTATGTATCATTGTGGAATGTTGACAACATTGTCACCTCCTTGTCACCACTTCAGCCATAAGTTCACCACAGAATCTGGCTATAGTCGTCCCCTTTGCAATCCTTTTTTTTTTCCAGATCGTTTGGCATCTGTTTTCTGTCCAAACGATATGTCAAAACTGCATCAGCCCTGTTTTGATGTAATTCTCTGAAAAGCATGGGAGATGTATGGCAAACTTTGAGGAGAAGGTTAAGAATATAATCCACGAGTTATTGTGAGATAACGCTGCAGTTGCAAGCACTGTCAGCGAGTATTCTCAGGGCAAACAGGAAATGGGTTAAAGAAAAACATCTGTGAAAATCTACTTATCTTTTGACCAAGATGACTAACAAAATAAACAAATTAAAATCAGCAGTTACTAGGAAGAAAAGTAACAATTCAAAAAATTTTTAAATTTACTGTTGAAGAGTGTGAAGTAAAGACTAATATGAAGGGTCTTTTTATATTCTAATATAGAAAAACTATTATCAATGTCTCTTATAAGCAAAAACATAGTAAAGGATGTAGGAATCAGTAGTTATCAATTTGTATTTGTTTTCTTTAACCTGCTTTTTTCCAGCTTTGTTTATATACTGTTATGCATAGTTATACTTCAGAAGCAATGTCAGTGTATTTTTAATCAGTGAACTGCACAGTTTAAAGTGCTCGTGTTATGATTATAATTATACAGATCAAAAATCCTTGAAAGAAAAATTTCATGTAAAGTTGGGACACGATGTAGAATAAAATGAAAGTAATTTTATTTTTTCACTGATCTCTTTACTTTGAAGTCTCTTGAATTATCAAATAATGTTCCTAAAAACTTGTAGACTTGTATAAATTCTTATCAATAATAAAGTCAGGAGATTATGAAAACCATCCTGGAAGATTTGGTAGACTAAATTGTGTTCTTAGCCTTTTTACCGTCTCCGTTGACTGTGATGTAGGAGAAATAAAAATCACAAATTTATACTTAAAATAGTTTATATGTAGAGAGAAAATTCTTTCACATGCTTTATGACCTAGAATAAGTTACCCAACTATTTTGAGTTTTAGAGTAGCTATTGAAAATAGACAAATTAAAAATAATTTCTGTAAATTAAAGTATTTTAAATAAAAATTAAATCTTTAGATGGAATGAATATTTCTAAGGACTTCATGCTCAAGGGAAAAAGGACTTCAGTTTATCTGAAAAGCTCAAAAAGCTTATAAAATTAATTCTGCTTCTATACTTTATTCTCAGGATGATGCCAATAACGATCCACAGTGGTCTGAGGAACAGCTCATTGCTGCAAAATTTTGCTTTGCTGGACTTGTTATAGGCCAAACTGAAGTGGATATCATGAGTCATGCTACACAGGCTATTTTTGAAATACTGGAGAAATCCTGGTTGCCCCAGGACTGTACGCTGGTTGATATGAAGGTACAAATAAAATGGAGATTTGAAAGTAAAGATTATAACTGAGAAATGTCTTTAGTAGTATAGTTTTGAAAAACTTCTTTGGTGGTATGCTGTTTCTAGATTGAATTTGGTGTTGATGTCACCACCAAAGAAATTGTTCTTGCCGACGTTATTGATAATGATTCTTGGAGACTCTGGCCATCAGGAGATCGAAGCCAACAGAAAGACAAACAGGTAGGTAATACTTCAGGTTTTTTTTATCCTTTGCAAGATCAGTCTGCGGTAGAGAAGAAAGGGAAGATGGAGGAAAAGAAAAGGCGGTTATTGTTCCTTATGATATAAACCTAAGTTGTTGAATGCTATTTGTTTTAAAGATAAGTATCTCGTATTTCCTACATCCTGAAAGAAAAAAAGATAGGAATAAAATTTTACATTTACAAAGCAGAGTTTTCATTTATTATTTTAATAGACTCACACATAGAGCAAGTATTATACTTGTTTGGCTAATTGAAAACTAAGGCTCTGAGAGGAGGATAGATATTGTCACAATTAAGTGGCAGATTTGGAACTCCCAAGTCTTCTGAATCTTACCAGGTTCTATTCCTGTTCTTTCCTATAAATAAGAAAATTAGAACAAGACCCTCTTTATCCGTAATAGATACAATGATTGTCAAGGAGTTAATTGTAGTTGCTAGAATAGAAAGCACTTATCCTAAAATGAAAATATAAGTATGTTTCACTGTCTGAACTTTCTTTAGTCTAACTGGAAATGAATTTGTAGACTTAGATACATTTTCAGATACATCCCTTGCCATGCAAACTCTTCATAATCTATACCCAAAACTCAGAAACCAAATAATTTCAGATAACAAGAATACTACTAATAGAATATATTTGTATTCTAAACTTTCTGTCTTATTTTCTAGTCATATCGTGACCTCAAGGAAGTAACTCCTGAAGGGCTCCAGATGGTAAAGAAAAATTTTGAGTGGGTTGCAGAAAAAGTAGAGGTAAACCTTTTGTATTAAATTCACACTGCGTTTGTATTTTTCTCCAAATAAATCTTACTTCAAAAAGAAAAATAAAAAGTGAAAGGGTGCAGTGCTTTTTTTTTTCCAATGACTTTAAAGAAAGGAGTGCCTTTAAGAAATGTGCCACCTAACTGCCCTCACTGGCATACTGGAACTCCTGCTATTAAGCTTACCGGTACACTCCTCTCAAATCTTGTTGGGGAAACCTGGAATCTTGTCTTCTCCTGGCCCCTGCAGGAGAATCCTCAAATTTCCTATCTAACTCTCCACTGCTACTCAAAGTTCCTTTAGCATGGGTTCCATTAGCAGAGTTCACAGTTGGAATTCCATGTGTCATTAAAATGTTACTTTAAAGATTTATTATATTATGATTACCATAATTCCTTGAAAATTGAATAGGGTTTGTGGTTACTTAAGGGTTCTAACTACCTTTTAGAACATCATTTCCATGGAAACATGCATTTTGAATTTTACGCAACTAACAAAGATAACATGATCTCTATTTTGGCTGATTATGCCTTAAAACCTCCTTTAAATAGAATGCACTAAAAATGTTTGGATGAAATATATTTATAACATTCTAAATATTAATTAGAAGCTTGAGTATTCTTTTTTATCTGATTAAAAATCATACTTGTTAGGTCTTGATTATGAAGAACTCTTTAGAGAGATCATTTTAAAAAATAAATTCTGTCATTTTGTTCTGTTTGTCTTAAATTTGGTCTATTAAGAAAGGAAGTATTCTGTGTAGAAGTAGTTTTACCATAAACTGTAGCTCTGTAAACTGTTCTTACAATACTCATTCCTATATTTACTTATTTTTGTCCTTTTGCGTATCCATGTTTTTCTTTTCTAGTTGCTTCTGAAACCAGAAAGTCAGTGCAGGGTTGTTGTAATGATGGGCTCAACTTCTGATCTTAGTCACTGTGAAAAAATCAAGAAGGCTTGTAGAAATTTTGGCATTCCATGTGAACTTCGGGTAACATCTGCCCATAAAGGACCAGATGAAACTCTGAGGATTAAAGCTGAGTATGAAGGTAAATGTCGAATAACTTGAGCATTTCAGGAAGTTCTGATTTTGCCAAAAAAATTTTACCTTTAGACTATTAATGCTGGAAAAGAGCTTTGCCACATTTCCAAGGGAAAAAATGTGATATCCTGGGCTGCATGACACCTCCCAAGAGTGTAAGGAATTTATAAAAGAATGGATCAGTGAGAAAGATTTGAAAATTCAAGCATGCATAGAAGGAAAAGACTAGAATTAGTCTTTACCTAATAAGAAAGCCCCTCAGCACTGTTTTTAATCTGCTCCAACAGAAAATAGGCCCCACATCAATTATAGGAGACTTGAGGTAGAAGCAGCAGATCTCAAGAGTCAATGACCAGCCTTGCCTGGGAAGCAGTCAAACATGAAATTGAGGAATAATTTCAGATTTTAGTATTGACAATAAATGTCTTAATGGAAGATAGCATTGATCTAAAATAATAGAGCCCTGGAGACACAACCAAGTGCTTTTCAACTGGAAGAAAATGTTTATTGAGTATTCCTTCCAAAGACAGTTGCTACAGGAGCATTGTTATTAATTTTTTTGAAGGAGGGGGGAAGGTCTCAGAGCCCCTGGCAAGGTAATAAAAGCTAGAACTCTTTCTCCAGAAAAATGTAAAGGAATGATTTATAAATTTATCAAAGAATGAACTGTTTAAGATATGTTAGAAAATATACTGAAGGGTTTTAAGTATTTGGGTATTATTGAATTTGCCTTCAACTCTTGTTTCAAGAAGTGCCTCTAAATCTTTAGTCTCTATTACCCCTTTGGTTGAAGGACACTAGGACAGACACTGGTTTGAGTGGTGTCATTCTTCATTTTGGTGAGCCTAAGCAGCAATAGTAGAAAGGGCCTTTGAGCCATTCATTCACTGACACCTTGCCACCTCCTTTATACTATAGATCTTAAAGATGGCCAAACCTATTCTTGCTACTTCTTGACATACAGTAAGTAGCAGAGTGAACCTTATATTTTTAATATGTATGTAATAATAGTATCTTATTTATGCTTTTTTTAGAGACCGAGAAAGGAATTCAAGGAGTTAAGACATATAGGCTTTTTTTTAACCTGTCTTTAAATATTTTTTGACTACTTAGCATAATTATAAACTTCTGATTTCCTTAGGGGATGGCATTCCTACAGTATTTGTGGCAGTGGCCGGCAGAAGCAATGGTTTAGGACCAGTGATATCTGGGAACACTGCATACCCAGTTATCAGCTGCCCTCCCCTCACTCCAGACTGGGGAGCTCAGGATGTGTGGTCTTCTCTCCGACTACCCAGTGGTAAGATACATTGAATTTAAAAAAATTCTCTATTAAAAAATTTTAAGTGTGCACAACAGTATAGAGAATAATGTAATAAAATCTCACTTAACATCTTGTTGCATCTATCACCCTCTCCCACTGGATCATTTTAAAGCAGATCTTAGACTTTATAGCATTTTATACTTAAATATTTAAATATGCCTCTCTAAGCGATAAGGAGTCTATTTTTGAATCATAATCATAATACCATACATGACATCTAAGAAAAATTAATGGTAATTTCTTAAAATCATATAATTTCCTATTAGTGTTTGAATTTTTTCAACCTTTTCTAGGATCTTTTGTCTATCCATTATTCTTAAATTTCAGAAAGTTGTGTCTTGGTGAGTCTGTTTCCATCCTGGGCTTTCGGTGAGCTCTTTTAATCCATAACTCTGATTCCTTAATCCTGGGACGTTTTCTTGAATTATTGAATTTCCTTCCCCCTTCATTTTCTCTCTCTCCTGATTCTAGATTTATTATTCAAATTTGGACTTCTTTGATAGCTATTCTATTTTCTTGCTCTTGTTGGCTCTACTTACTGGAATGTTTCTTCAGCTTTATATTTCCAGTCCTATTGAGTTTTTCATTTTATGTAGGGTATTTTTAATTTCTAAGAGCTCTTATTTGTTCTCTGTCTCCCTGCATCCGCTACCCCCAAATATCCTTTTCTTTGATCTCTCTCAGATTATTGGTTCCTTTTCTCAGCTGTATAATCTTTGGCCGTTTGCTCCTTTAAGAGTTGGGCACTGTAACAAACCATTTGGAAGCCCTGTGCAAGTGGATGGGGCCTGTCAAAAGTGGGTTCCACTATAGGCTGATCTGATAAGGTTGTTCTTTGAGTAACTCCTCACATCAGTGTCTTTCAGCCTTTTCTTATGTGATGACCAGAATCACCCAGAGAACCTTTCTAGTCTCAATCTTCTACCTGGAGGAATAAACCTGGCTGCCAGCATTTGGGAAGTCGGGGAACTTGACTTAGATGTGTATAATCCCATTTTCACTGTGGCATTCCTTGCCTCAACTGGGCCTGGTATCCTCCAACCACAGAAGTCTGGTCTAAGTCTATTTTACCTTCAGAAAAATTTTAAACTGATGTGGTGCAGAAGGTGCAGTTGCTTAGATACATGGAGTGGGAAGGGGACCTGAGGGCCTGCTTTTTGACTTCCAGTCAGTCTTCTTTGTAGCCCCACTTTGACCTCACTCCTCTTTTCAAAGGTGTCTGTCTAGTGCCACTAATTCCACAGCCTTTGAGTGGGTTCTGTAATGCTAGTCAGGTTGCTTCTCATTTTTCCCGGCTTCCAGTTTAGGATTAAATTTTCTTGGTCTGCTAAGTAGTTACAACTCCATTTACCTTTCAGCTGTGTTTTCATCTATTTTCTTCCTTCCTTTGACTATTGCTTTTACATGATTTCAGAGATGATACATTTGTGATTCTTAACTAGACATCTGACTATATCAAGTTAAAAATGTAATACAGCTATAAGTAAAGCTATAACCAAATTTATAGCAGAGAAATAATATAGGTATATAATAGATGTTATCCATGGAGCTTAGAAAAAGCTATCCATGGGAATGTGATAAGCGAAAATTAGGCACTTTTTTTTCGTACTGTCCAAGAAGAAACTGAATCTGAAAGATTTGTACATTGTGATCACTGGAATTGGGGATAATATTTTGAGGGACAGTGTGTAAAATCCTGAAAACTCCCATTTCTCTTTTTCTTATGGCATGCTCACTGGATAAGCTAACTTTTTGCTAATTAAACTTATCAGAAAGGGAGTCCTGCACAGATATCTTGGTTTCTAGAGTAGAACAGTCTACTTAGTATAATTAACCTTGTGATTTGTACTTTATTTTTATTGGGGATAGTGAGATTCAAAGAGCCTGATGAATTCTAAGAATACTGGGAAAATGGAGCTTTTGTATCCATAAGCTAGTCCTTGACTCTAGTGACTGACATAATAGTTTCAACTCAAGAAACTCTGCCTAAGCAAACATGTACCCCCCCCAAGGAGGTTACTTTCTTACTATCTTTTTAGATCTTATTACTATTGAATTTATTTATAATTAATAATTATTAGGATTATTCTTTGGATTTGACTTTTTTACTGCCTAAAAATGTTAAAATAGTTCAAGTGTAAAGACAAAAGTAATTAGGATATTATCAAAACCGTTTGTCTAAGAACAGGTACTTGTACTCTTGTCCTTGTCCTTTGTTCCATTTCTATTGCCTTTTACCAGGGATTTAAAGGGATTGTATATGTGAAAAAAACTTTGAAAAAAAGTAAATTTCTTTGCCAGTGGATTTAGTGAGAAAAGTGATAGATGATGAATGTAAAATATCTGCTCATGGCAGATAAGTAAAATTTGTTCTCTTATAATCACTTTGCCACTCCAACAATAAAGATGTAAACTCCTGTATATACTTTATTAGACAACAATACAATAACTTTTTATTGTCTGACTAATAGGACTTCTCTGAGTGTGAAACAGTTTGTTTAAGTGGTATTTTCATTATTAATTGACAGCTCAATTTTCTGTCTTTTTCTTTCTGAACTAATAGGTCTTGGCTCTTCAACCATACTTTCTCCAGAAGGATCAGCTCAGTTTGCAGCTCAGATATTTGGATTAAACAACCATTTGGTATGGGCCAAACTGCGAGCAAGCATATTGAACACGTGGATTTCCTTGAAGCAGGCTGACAAGAAAATTAGAGAGGGTAATTGATAAGAAAGAACATCATTGTATTTTTTTAGGAGAAAAACTAAATTTCTAGTTTAGCCACAGGAAAAAAAGCAAGCAAGATGAAGATTTTAAATCAATCAGAAAACAAACGAAATTTATTAGTGAATAAGTGCTTCTCTAGATTCATGGATTAGGAGAATATACGTACATATTTAAGAATATTTTAAAATGAATATCCACTATATGGTCATTGTTACATAATATAATCAAATGTATTTGCTTAACAATGCTAATAATGTCCTATTATAGAGCTCTGAAGTTACTACTTGGCCTTCTATATATCAGCCCTTAAGTTTTAGAAAATTAAAATGGTTGTAATCTTAGAAAGTGTGGTAAGAGCAAGGTAGTTCTCTTAAATTGATCTTTACAAAATTCTAAGGTCATGGTTTTATATTTGCAGTCAGTATCTCAGAAAATAGTGTACATTTATCTCTAGCTATTGATAGAGATATTTTATTTTGATTTTTTTAAAGAAAAATTGAGATTGGTCCTAGGAGTAGGGAGGACACATGAGATAAGATGAAAGGGTACTGTGGAAGCCATGGAAAGGGGACTTTTCTGAGAACTTTGATGGGTGTCATGGCAACTTGCCATGGAAAAAAAGTAGATCCATCTTTGCCATTCCAAATGAAAGATTTAGCAAATCTTTCTTGGCTATGGCAGGTGTCTCTGAATCATAAAATTATTTTAATTGTGATAATACATATTTTAGCCACACTAACTATCCCCAGGATACCATCATTTTCAGAAATTAGAATCTCTCCATTGATAACCATAACTAGTTTCTTTCTGTAAGTCCAGGCAGTGTACCTAGCAGGATTCACTTCTGAAGGAGCAGTTGTTAATGAGAGGTATTGTAGTTCATCATTAATCTATAAACCATATAGATTAGTATTTCGATATGTTATATTATGCAGGACTGAGAATTTTATAGATCACTACTTTCATCCAAATATCCATGAACCCCTTAAACTTACATGTATAAAATTTTATGTATATGCTTTTATGAAAAGGGGGCAATTACAGTTTTATCAAAAGGATCTGTGTCTACAAGAATGTTAAGAATCTCTGCTACAGTTAAAATCTTGATAAGACCCTGGCCACTGGCCTACTGTCTACACTTTTCACCTCTCTCAAATGTTAACAAGCTGGCATCCCTTATCACCACTCACCTGATCTCTGGTGGGGTGTGATTGACCTAACCACTTCTTTCTTGGGCTAGACACCAAGATATTCCAAGCTCTCAGTCATTTCTCATATTACTATTTCCCTTTAAGCGTTGATGTTGCCTACTACTGAGTGTCTCCATTGTTTACAAATAATGATCTTAACTCCTTCAACAAAACTAGCATTACTGAGTCCCAGCTCTGTGTCTGTAGACTTGTATTTTCAACTATCGATTTCTGAGTGCTCCAAACTTAATTAATCATCCACTAAGCCTATAACTGGCTGCATTCGCTGTCTCAGATCAAAATTTTGATTTCATCCTTGATGTTTTCATGACCTTTTGCATCTAACTCATCACCAAGTCTTGAATTTATTACTGTTTAACCATCCTCTGCACAAGTCTCAAGTAGGGGTCAAAGTCTACATTAGCCTGATCTAGGAGGTCTTCATTCTCAGCCTAACCTTTTGAAGTTGATTGCCCAAGGACTTACAACATAAACTCTTCAAATCTATTTTGCAACATAGACTCCTTTAAAAAAATGAATGCTGTTGACCTCCCTAGAAAATTGCACACAAGTCACCAGATTTCATTGGTTCTTGGTTCCCTTGAAGCGTGTTGGTCTGTAGGTTAAGAACTGCTGATGTAACTGATCAAGAGAACTTGCTTTCCTAATTTTTGGACCATCACTTATGTACCATTAGTTCTTAGAATGTCCTCATTTATATCATGTTATTAGAGTTTTATCTTCACTGTCTCCATGAAACCTTCCCTAATCACCTGTAGCTACAAGGGCTACAAGTAGTTCTTTATTGGATTGTAAGCTGAGAAAATTTTATACTTTATTCCCCTTACACTGCCTTGTGATCTGATAAACTATGCCTGTCAGAGATGTGGGATTGTAAAAATTATGTATTGCTTAATTTTCTTACGTTCACAAGAATAATTTAAAAGATATGATTTTAACATCTTTTAACTTTGGCTTCATGGTCACTCCAGTCATTGACTACTATTTGGGCTTTTCTCCCTGCCTAGCAAAAACTTCACCTGTTCTCTGCAGTACCTGAAAATTTTCAAACATGATTTAGACTGGTGGATAGGATTGATCATTTTCAATAGTAATTGTCAATTTCACTATTAGTTTCTTACTAGAGTACATATATCCTCAATAATTCAGTGCTGGAGTAGATACTTGTTTGAAATATTTTGAAAAACTTTGTAAAAAGTAACTTACAGAAATCTTACTAGTTTGCCATCTTGGGTGTTTTATACTTTCTATGGGCTTATAGCTAACATGAAAAAGAGGAAGAATTGTGCCCAGTAATGTGGCATTTAAACTTTGTATCATAAAGACACTGTTGTTGTTTTAATGCAGTCTGAAATTTAAATATTGCAGCCAAATAAAAGACAAAGATCAACTCTTGTGTGAAGCTTTATTTATTCATCCATTTGTGAAATATGTTTTGCCTGATTTTATTCCTAGGCCCTAGGAAATTAGCACTGAACAGAGACAAGGCCCCCACCCTCACAAAACTGAAATTTTATTGGGGATGATAAGCCATAAAAGATAAATTGGATAGATTCAGGGAAGTATACATGCATATGAGGAATAACCAAGGTGAGAGTATAATGATAGGGATAAGAGGAAGGTCTCTGAGGAGAGCAGAGCAATGATGTAAAAAAGCAGGCCATGCCAAGAATTGGGGAAATAGATTTCCAGAGTAAGGGAATGGGAAGTAAAACAGCTTTGCCTTTTTGAAGGCTTGCAAACGTGCCAGTATCGCTGGAGCAAGGGTGAGAATAGAAAGATTATGTTCATGTTAACAAAGACTAGATCCCTTGGGGCCTATAGGCCCACCCTGAAGTGTGAGAGGAAAAACGATTAGAAAGTTGGAGCAAGGGCATGACATAGTTAACATGTTTTAAAATTCTCTCTGGCTATTGTGTACACGAGTTGAAGCTGTTGTCCAGGTGAGGAATGATGTGACCTTCAAAAAGTTATTCAAATTTTTTGTGCCTCGATTTCCTCCTACATTAAATGGGACTAATACTACCCACTTCAATAGGTTATGAGAATTAAATGAGTCGACGTATGTAAAGTCTATCCTGGCATATGAATGCATTATGTAATATCCATTTAGCAGACTGTAGAGGATGGAATGAGTGGAACTGATTCACCGTGAAAACAAATATTCCCTTCAGCTAATTTCTAAAAATGAAAAAAAGGACAACATAATGTGGGTGGGTTAAAGCATGATGTGCCATGGACTATCAATCTTCCTGCCATCTTTAGCCCAGCAGTCCTTGGAAAGCCAATGAATATACTTACTTTCAATGGAATGGTACTTTTTGCATTTAACTGCCCACATCCTCAAATACTTTATGTGGAGTTGTTAATCTAGCATTGTGGAACTGAAAAAAGCAGTGGAATGGAAACAAAAAGATTTCCTTGGGCTTCAGTTCTCATATGTAAAGTGGCCTAAATAACATTTCTTCTGTCCACCTCAGAGTGGATAAAATGTATATGGAAGCTTCTCAAATCATACATTGCTAAATCCATCAGTGCAAAAATAAGTTTTTGTGTACCTACCATGTGCAAGACCCTGGGGACAAGATCCAGTTTCTGCCTTTGATGAGTCTTGCAATCTTCCAAGAGCAGACAATTCCAAAACACTATATTGTCATGGAGTAAAGGATAGGGTGGGTATTCTGAATACACAAAGGAGGAGGGGATCTGAATAAGCGTATAGTGTGAGTGAAAAGGAGGGACTTTTAACTCCTTCCACTCCCTCACCTTTCTTCATAGAATTTATTAGCACCAAACATAGTATATATTTATTGCCTCTCCCAACCAGAAAATAAATTCTGAGTGCACTGGTTTGTCCTTTTTGTTGTTAATTGTATCCCTAGCAATTAGTATAATGTCTGACACCAGCACATGCAAGGCATTCAAATATTTGTCAAAGGAATAAATATGCAAAATCCCAGAAGTATGGCAACATGGAACTACACATCTATTAGGAGAATATAACATATAAGGGGAATGGGGACTGAGTAACAAAAGACCGATGTGGGTTGGGGAGGTAATAAGCAAAGGCCAGATCATAAAGGATCTTACATACTAGGCTTAATAGTATGGGTTTTCTCCTGAGGGCAGGAGAGTGGCATTTGATATATACTTTAAAAGATTGCTCTGGTTTGGAAGACTCCTGTTTCAAGAATGGAAGGTTAAATCCATATATTTATATCCTGTTTGCCAGAAAATCTCTTTAAAATGACAGAAGAAATAGAAACATAGGAAGGAATCCATGGCAGAGGAATTCTGAGGAATTTCTGGAGGCTACAAAATACATGGGATCAACTATCAGCAAAAATCAAAACAAGCCTTATTTAGAGTCAACGATCTGAAAAGTTAGAAAAGCACTACTAAGGCAGTGATTCTTAACCTTAAAGATGGGTGGGTGGGTTGGTATAAACACTATGGAAAATCCGACGGAAGCTATAAAACCCTTTCTCAGAAAAATTCACCAAAATTTTGGGTAAATCGAATGTCATCTAGAACTTCCTTAACACCTCCGCCCCTAAATCCAGACATAATTGGCTTGAAATCTGACAGTTCCACAGCCAGTGAAAGTCCACAGCTCTTCCCAAAATTTTTACTAATTCACAGAAATTATATCCTCCCTAGAGTTCACTCCACCATTAGTGCTGTTTTTACACTGTACTAAATTGACCAAACATGAAATGTGTCAGGCACCAGAGGAAGAAAACTATAAGCCAGACATAGTTTCCGCCAAGGTACTCACAGATTAGGGGAGAAATGAGCAAAAACTCATTCAGTTAAAAAGCTGAGTACTAACTACATGCCAACCAGTGTGCTGTTACTGCAGTGCGCAAGGTAAATATGGTCCCTGGTCTCACAGAAATTAAGTCCATCTAGAGTGAGAGAGACCTTGAACGATGATATGCTCAGAAATAAAGAGCTCTATGAGAGTGTAACGGGTTCAAAGAAGTAATGTGACGGATGAAAGGAGTTAGCTAGGTTGTTGGGAAAGCAGACAGGAAGGGTAAAGAGTTAGTAGGACCCTGACAGGATGAGTCTACAGAATAGGCGTTCAATAAAATGTTCTGTCATTTCATCCAGAGTACTCCATAGGTACTCACTCCTTTCTGATATTCAAACACATCTTGACATTTAAGATGTTACAAAACCCCTCGACTCGCTCTCTGGTACCTGAGTACTTACTATGCCAGGATGCATGAATTATCTTTTCTTCCTAGAAAATCACTTTTTATCCCTATTTTGCAGTCGGGAAAACTGAGACTTGGATAAATTAAATAACTTGTTCTTAGACCTCTGGTGAGTACAGAGCCAGGTACTAATCCAGACATTCTCACCCCAAAACACATTACCTTTCTGACCTGACTGCCGACTGTTGCTGAACTGGAGCTCAAGGGTAGCTAAGGAGTTTCACCAAACGTGCTTTTACTTGGGAGATTCTTTTCTTCGGTGCCTTTCCTCATATTAGCTTCCCTGCCGTAACTTTACCCAGAACCAACCCCAGAATTTCTTAATTATCTTTCAAGATTCCTTTCAAATGCCAATTCCTCTACGAAGTATTCTCAAGCAGCTAGAAGCCGTCTCTCAGCTTTTTCCCCCTCTGTCCCTATTCTTCGAATGACTCCCTCCGGTTTCTAGCTGGTATTTTACCATCCCACAGACCTTTTATTTATCCTCCACAGGTCGTCGCCCAGTTCCGCCTCGTGGGAACACGATCCTGCTTAGTCCACAGCAGTCGCCCCGGAAACGCACGCTGCTTTGCGCTGAAACTGGTAAGTCCCTTCTCAACCCCTTCCCGGGTCCGACACCTAGTTCCTCCAGACCCGCTTCAGTAAGGTGTATCGACTCTACCCACGAATTTCTAGCAACAAGAGCGGAAGATTACAGTGTTTGACGCTGACTCAAGAATAAGAGAGTTTAAGGTTCCGAACACTTAGCAACTACTGGCTTACTCCCCGCTTGGCCACCTCTAAGATCTTCTTCCGGGGCAGAGGTCGTCCCATCCCTCCGCGTTTCCTTCAAGATGGCGAGCGGCGGCAGCGGGGGGGTTTCGGTGCCTGCGCTCTGGAGCGAAGTGAACCGTTATGGCCAGAACGGCGACTTCACGCGTGCTCTCAAGACTGTCAACAAGAGTAAGTGTCCGGGCGGGTACCGGGGCGGGCACCGGCCGGCGGAAGGATGCGGCCTTTTTCCGGCGCTCGCGACCACCTCGGATTAGACAGACGCGGGCACTGTGTTGTGCCAGCAGCCCCCGCACAAACGCCGGGCAGGCGTGGCGGGCGTGGGTTACAGACCCTCCGCTCCGCCACACTATCGTATCCTCAGGTCTTGGGTAGTTTAGAGACACGTGTACTTCCTTCTTTACCCACCGCAGGAAGCGAGGACGGGATTTAAAGAGACCGCTGCTCCCAGCACCTCATCCAAACTGTTTTCTTATTTGACGCTTCTATTTTCTTGTCTTATTTCGCTAATATTCCACATTGCCCTACTTTCTCCTTCCATTTAGTGGAGTGATGAGACTATTGCTGAGGGAGCTTGTTCTCTTGGGCCTCAGCGCGGGGGAGGAACCTGCCGGGGACACGTAATTTAGAGGCTAGTGCCGACCAGGTGACAGCTGTACAGATTCAGGGGAGAGGAAACATCTGGATCTGGATGTCAGGCCTGCATTCTCACAGATAGAAGTCAGTGTCATTAGACCAGAAAGTGTGTGTGTGAAAGCACTAATATTTGAAATAACGTCGAAAAAAAAGTTTGGCCTGTTTTTTGCCCTGTAACGGATCATTTCGGCTAAACTGCCTTCGGTATGAGGTTCACTCATATTCTTTTACCCTTTACTAGGTAACTGTAATATGGCCATGCTTTTTAATGCTCTCTGCCGTACTAAATTCTTATTTACTGACGATGCAGCCTATGTAGATAGATCTGGAAATGTAATTATCGGGACAGGGTTTAGCTATTTAAGTAATAACATACAGAATATGTCAGTAACATACAAGGTTGTATAAATAAATTTCGACAACCTGTTGCTCGGTTAACATGATAAGAAGTGCTTGTGATCACAATGCAGTTTTGATAATTTGAGACATTAAGGAAAATAGATACTAATTAGAAATTCAATTCCTAAACTTGTTTTGAATTAACGTTAGCCTTTGGCTAGGCCTGCAACCAATACTACTCAATAGTAATGTAAGTATTTTGTAGGAACTATTTAATCAAGGGCTGTCAGTTTTTTCTCCAATATACATATTTTTTTAATTGGCAGAAATTCCTTTGATTCTTAGAATTGGATTCCTTAGTTGCCTAGGAGTAAGGGGAGTGATCCTGTCATTTTGACACTGAACAGCTGTACTTCTCTTTGGTCATCTTAGGTGAAAAGAAAAATTTTGACTAGTTTTTGGATTATGGCCAGCAGGATAAATTGCATTCGTATACTTCACAGCTTATAGATACCTGCAGAATATTCTTATTTCATCTTCTTGATAACCTTGTAAAATAGGTACTGCTTTCATACTTGTCTTGAAGGTCAGAAAACTAAGATTTGTTGCTAGAAGATTTGTTGCTAAGATTTGTTGCTTAAGACCTCAAGGCATCTAGTGATAATCTTATACTCAAAGTCATTTGCTTCCAAATTGTACATGAACTTTTTTATTTCTCCGTGAAGTAATAAAATGTGTAGGATGTAGCCTCCAACCCAAGATGAAAAAGCTGGAGAAAATAGCTTCTTTCTTGTTTATTTCACTCACCTTTTTGGAAACATTCATCTAACTCACTGAACATAAAAATTACTAAATTATAACTCTCTTTATCACTTCTTAAGTTAAAAATGAAGATCTACCTTTAAAAAAAATGTTTTGACTAATCTGCAATAAAATTGGAAATGTAGTTTCCTGAGATGAGGGTGGGAACATTTAGTAAAAATATGAAAAGGAAATGAAATTAAAAATTATTTTCCTAAAATTGCTTTGTAGTACTGCAGATCAACAAGGATGATGTAACTGCGCTACACTGTAAAGTGGTATGCCTTATCCAGAATGGAAGTTTTAAGGAAGCCTTGAATGTCATTAATACTCACACCAAAGTGTTAGCCAAGTAAGTGATTCAATTAGTTGTTTTTGTAGTTATTAGGAACACTTTTACCATAGCTATAACCATTTTCATGGTTTTTTCCCCCCACTTTTCAGTGATTTTTGACCTGTTTCTTTCCTTCTTTTTTTTTTTTCTGTTGCTTCCCAGTAGTGTTTTTGAAACTAGAAGGAGTAATAGGAGCTGTCTATTCTGCCTTTAAGGGGAGCCTTTTCTTTACCCCCATCTTCCCTACCACTAAGAAAGAAGTAAACTGGAAGGATGTAGAGCGTAAATGTAACAGTTCTTGGAGGACATAAGGAGAACAAGGAAGCAGAAGTTTAATTTTAAAGGTAGAGAGGGTAGAACATATATGGTAGGGATGTATAAGTAGAGGCCACTAGGATAGTATAGCAGTCTTAGCCTGACTTCTGTGCCTGCCTCCTTTGAGAATTGTTTAGGTTTGATTTTAGGCCAAGATCTTTCAGTGTCAGAGTTCTTTAGCAGTTTTGAGAATATATAATAGTATTTTTGCTGTTGTTAATATTTTTTATTTATCATTTCATGAAATGTGAACTTTTATTCAGAATTGTTACTGTAATTTTTCTTTACAGTTATGCCTAAGCCTCAAAAGAAATATATTGAAAAATAAGTGTGCAGCATATTTATTCTTTAATAAGATTCTGGTTTATACGTTGCAGAGCAGCATATAACATACTTACTTTTGTATAAGAAAAGGAGGATATAAGAATTTATGTGTATTTTCCTGTATTTGCAAAAACATACTAACCAGAGAAACAGTAAAAATGTCACTTGTAGGAGGTGAGGAAGTTAAGGTAGATTTGAAAAACAAAGTAAAATCTCTCAGTATATACCTTTTTTTGTTTTTTTATTTGAGCTATATACATATATAATTAGATTGAAAACTAATTTTAAATCTTTATTAAAAATAAAAGGGAAATAAATAGAACACTGCTTTCTGCTAGTAAACATGTTTATGCTGAAATTCAATATTTTGAATTTTGACCATTTTCTGACTGAGATAGGGAATTTTGAAATAATTTTTCTTAGGCCAGTAAATAAAGGATATTGCCATTGCTTTGATAAATATTTTTCCTCATGGGTTATGGTTGAAACTTCAAAATGAGTTTCAAGTGTCACATTAATGTCGATGAAATTTTAGGTCTCTATATGTATATTTGTAGTTTTGTGTTTACCTGTTTGGATACAAATACTATTTTTTTGTAAGATTTCTGGTTTTTCTTTGCTAATCATTTTCTATTGAGCAAGTTCAAAGCAGCATTATATGGCATATTTGATTAGTAGAATTAAGAAACTTCTATAATCTATTTAAAATAGTGTTCAGGTTATCTTTGTATCTAAGACAATTATTTAGCTGGTTCATGATTTCATTCTTAAATGTTTGTTTCAAAAGGCCAATAATTCTGATAAATATGAAAGCAAGAGAGGCTAAGGAAATGGATGTACTATTTTCTGCTACTAATGAGCTGTCTGACTTTCAGACAAGTCACTAACCTTTGTCAGTTTCCTCATTTGTTGTTACTGGGGATTAAATAACTTCATATATATCAAGGGCCTAGAGCAGTATGCAGTGAGCACTCTGCTGTGTTAGCTAGTAATCAGATACTGTTTTTTTTTTTTCTATTTTCAGTAACTCTCTTTCTTTTGAGAAGGCATATTGCGAGTATAGGCTGAACAGAATTGAGAATGCCTTGAAGACAATAGAAAGTGCCAACCAGCAGACAGACAAACTAAAAGAGCTTTATGGACAAGTGGTAATTACTGCTTTAAATACCTGTTGACAATCACCCTCAGTGAGAAGACTCTGCCTATACTAAGGAGCAGGGATGAGGAACCCCATCCCGTCCTGATGTTTCACAACACGTGTCAACAAACGAGTTTGAACATATTCCCTCTTCTTGATCGTCATACAAACAGTTGTATATGTGATGTACTATGATCAAATGACTTTCTCAGGGTAATTAAAAAATTAAAGAAAGTTAAGAGTTCTAAGAAATTTGGACTTTTTAGTTGGAAAGGAGCTTATATACTTACACAGTTTTGAAATTGTATTTATTTCTAGTCTTTAACTCTTCTAAGTTTAAAATAAAATCTTGATAATTTGGGTAAATTTAGCTAGTTCATGAAATCCTTGATAATGTCTTATTCTAAAGGTGTTTTGAGACATAATTAAGCCTATGTAAAGGCTTAATTATATTAAGTAAAGCTATTAATGATGAGAGGACAGAAATATTATATTAGAACTAGCAAAATACTCTTTAAAGTTTTAAAAATGTCACTTTAGGGCAAATAATGTATTGACTTGTCGTATAAATGGGTTAAAGAGAGATTTGGGCAAGTTCATGGATTGTAGGTCTATAAAGAACTGTTAAGATTAGCTAGCTGAGTTTAGGGTAAATTCTAGCATTTTGAGATTGATGAAGGGCAACAGTCTCTTTTAGACATGGTGGACTAATTGACACACAGTGATGGTTCTTATTGCCCTTTAGGACAACTTGAACGAAATAAGCAAGAATTACGTTTTGTGTACTTCAGACTACCCTATACAATAGTTGGTTTCTGGGAAAGAGAAAATGAAGATTAAGTGTAGTGAGTTCCTGAAAATATTAAGTCTTTTGTTAACATCTGATTTTGCCCTGTTTACTGGAGCTTAGTAATCATATGTTGTGGGAAAATTTTTTTATTGTAAGTCATATTTAGATAACAGGGTGATTTCTATTACAGAAAGATTTTCTTTCATACCCCATTTAGGCACTTACCTAACCTCCAGAAGAAGTAAATACAATGACTTTTCTAACTGAATAATGCCTAGAAATCTGCAATGTAGTAGAAATTTATTGCAAGTAAGTTTTTGGAAGTATTAGTAGCCCACAGAACTAATTGAAAAATTATAAAGGAAAAATGATTGCCCATATTATGCTAAATTAGGTTTCCTACTAAGTGGTTTCAAAAAGGATTTGTATAGTATTAAAGGCATAACATCTTGTCTTCTCTGATTTTTTTACTTGCTATTTGTCTCTTCAGTTATACCGGTTAGAACGCTATGATGAATGCTTAGCTGTGTATAGGGATCTCGTTCGAAACTCCCAAGATGATTATGATGAGGAAAGAAAAACAAACCTTTCAGCAGTTGTTGCAGCTCAAAGCAATTGGGAAAAAGTGGTTCCAGTGAGTATCCTTGTGCTACCCACACAGCCATGAAATGACATTTCTGTCGGGTGTTTGACTGGTATTTTGTTCCATGACAGGAGAACTTGGGCCTCCAAGAAGGCACACATGAACTATGCTACAATGCTGCATGTGCACTGATAGGGCAAGGCCAGCTGAATCAAGCAATGAAAATTCTACAAAAAGCCGAAGGTTGGAAATTTAAAAATTATTTGTAATTATAATGTGCCTGTAATTGTAATGTGCATATAACTTTGCAAAGTATTTCCAAAAACTGCATTTGACTTTTATGATGTTTTTAAAGAGAAATTATTGATTCAGTGAGAATTTCTCAAAGCTCATCTAGCCTTTCTTTTAGTTTTTTGATGATATCTCTCCTCTATTTCTCTCTAATCCATAAGCCAGACTACTTGTTCATTTTTAACCACACTGGACCTTAAAGTATATTCTGAGTAGATTTTTGAACAAGTTACTATGAATGTTAAATGTAAATCGAGTTAATTAACGTCACACACTTACATTAGTACATGGCATTTCATATAAGCGTTCAGTACATATTAGTTACCATCATTGTTATTAAATAGGTACTCAAGTGAAGTAATAACGTATATATGTTTGCATATATGCACACACACAACTACATTTATACACTGATAACACTATTCCAGTGTATTCTCCATTTAGTATGTTTTCATATACAATATTTACATAAGTTGAAGCTTTTAATTAAGAAAAAAAAGTATTAGAGAACTTATGTCTGGTCTTAACTCCTGAGATATTTATACTTTTCTTCTGTATACATTTTCTTTGGAAGCTATAAAAGTGATATAAGGACTGTGGTGAACTGTTGGGAGGAAAAAAAGGTGAAACCTCTTAAATGTTGAAGATTAAAATAAGAACAAAGGTTAGAGCACCATGAGAAGAGAAACATGTTTGATAATTATAATTTCTTGATCATACCCAGTATTGACAGTGGTATGGGAGAAGAACATTCTCGTATATTGCGGGTTTGAGTATAAAAGTGATACAAACTTTGCAGTGAGCAATTGATTTTAAAATTTGCATATCCTTTGATCCAAGAGATTTTTATTTCTAGAAATTTATTTTAAGGAAATAATTAGATAAATTCATATATGTATCTGTATGAATGCTAATTGGAAATATTCATAAGAAAGAAATTTAGTAACATGAGTTTTTGTCCTATTATTGCAACCTTAGGTTACCATACAGTCATTAAAAATAATAATGTTAAAAATAATGTAGATCTGTATTTATTATAACATAAAAGATGTTCATAGCATAGTAGATGGGGGAAGGGAGATTTCAAAATCATATGTAGAATATCCCGCTTTTTATTTTAAAATTCAGCTCTATATTTACATTAAAAAACACAATAACCAAAATGCTAATAGTTGTTAATCACTGGGCGGTAGAATTATTGTCTTTATTTTTATACTTTTCTATAATTGATTTTTTGCAGTCAGCATTTGTATTTTTAAATGTCCATGTCCTTAAAAAAAATTTTTTAACATTAAAGATTACAAATGAAAGAAAAATGTAAAATAGCTAGAATGATCAGCGACTGATAATATTTATCTACTATAGTTGATGCTAATGATAAATTTCAAATCTGCTTGTTTTTTAAATTATCTTGAAATCTGCTGCCCATGAATTTAATTCTTGCTCTTTGAAATGGTGAAAGGAATGGGAGTGACCCAGCAATGTTAATTTAAAAATCATTTTTTCCTATAGATCTTTGCCGCCGTTCATTATCGGAAGATTCTGTAAGTATTTTACTGTTGTTAAACCCACATTTTACACTTCTGACTAATACAAATTTGTAGGAGGCCTCATTGTAATATTTGACTTTTTGGAATAGATAGTGATTCATTGAATAGGAATCACAGTATAAGAAATACAGAGTAGAAAACCTATTGATTAGTTAGGGAAGGAGTCTCTTAGGCTGAGAAATTAAAATACAAAAATTTTTATATGCCTTGTGCATTTTATTTTAAATTCATATAAATTCTTTTATTTCAGATGTAGGGCTTAGGTCTTTGAATATGGGTGTGTTCATAGGAATTTCATGTTTTCATATTCCACACATAATTCAGCATTTATTACTTCATCTCCAGTTTTTTTTTAAGCACAACAATATCTTAAAGACAGTTGAGAAGTAGTTTTATTACAGAATATTTATAGATGTTAACTTTTTCACCAATCTTGCTGTTTACTGGCTCACACCCAATTAGACAGTAATTTTCTTTAGGAACTCATCTTTATCAAATATTTCTGAGCATTCAACATAGTTTTCATTGAAACAAGTCTCTCTTCACACTAATAGTTCTTCTCTTACTATAGTAATTAAGTTTTATCATTTGCTTTTCAAACCTAACTGGCATATGGGATTGGAAGCAAACATACATGACTCCTGGTCAGCATATATACTCACCAGGTGAGAGCAAGGGTGCCAGGTGTAGTAAAAGCAGCCCCTTAGCCTTGAGCATTTGTTGTACATGGGTATCAGTCAACTTTTTTAGAGGAATGCAGAATATGGACTAATCTAGAGTATCAGTTAAGAAAGCTGCTGTTTTAATTAGAGAATCAGTTTCTGCTTTTGAAGTTCTTTATATGGTGATAATTAGAATTTTATAATCTTTGGACTAGAGTTATGGTAGAAGAGTGAAGTGTTTTTATAATGTGTTCTTATGAGAAAATTTTTTCCAGAATTGAAGGATATTGTAAAAAGTTAAACCTGCACACTGGATTTTTACTTTTTTTTCATTCTTAGGTTTCAGAGAATAATAATCAATGAGCTTGTTGCCATGTTCTTCTAGTATCCGTTTTTTTGCCATTCTCATTTAAACTTTCCTCTTTGGCTGGCAATTCCTAAATTTTAACATACTGACTAAGGGAAAATATTTGAAAATTATGTCTTTAGGATTATATATCTTTTGAATGTTTGGATCACTTGGTTAGTATGTGGCTCATTTGGAGAATTTACAGAAAAAAATATTTCCTCTTCTACTTAGGATGGGACTGAGGAAGACCCACAGGCAGAACTGGCCATCATTCACGGGCAGATGGCCTATATTCTGCAGCTTCAGGGTTGCACAGAGGAGGCTTTGCAACTTTACAATCAGATAATAAAACTAAAGTAAGTGAGTTGTTAAAATGAAGCATCTTTTATAGGAGATGAGGTTTCTTCTTTAAAGATTTGTTCCTTTTTGATTGTTGCTTGTTGTTCACAGGCCGACAGATGTGGGATTGCTAGCTGTGATTGCAAATAACATTATTACTATTAACAAGGTATGAAATATCCATGTCTTTCCCATTCTTAAGTTTTATACTGAAAGCATATTTCCTCAGCCTTGTCTTAGGATAAGTGTTCTTTTTTCCATGACTAAGTCCAGTTACAGCAAAATCACGATGGAAAGTGTTATTTTAACTTTTATAATGATGATGATTCTACAAGGTCTATTCAAGTAAAAAAACTTTTTGGTAATTACAGAGCCTGGACTTTAAAATCTTACAATTTTCCAAGTTTATAATAATAGAGAATCTCTGTTTGTTAGAGAAATAAATTGTTTGGACTTTGAAACTTTGTGTGCATGTTTTAGATGATTTTTTCATCTAGTGAGTATGAATGCAGGTTTTCTGTGTGTAATTATTCCTTCTCATGGTTTTCATTCGGTGGGAAGGGAGACATGGCAGATTCTCTTTCTCTTCCCTCTCCCCCACCCCAAACCTATGTGTAAAATATTACAAATATGTGTATAGACAATCTTAGGGTATTATACTAGTCAGATTAACCACCATTTGGAACATTGTTTTAAGGGAAAAACATTCCAAGTTCAGATATGAAACTTAATAGAAAATAAGAAAAGTAACATTTGGAGTTTTTTTGAAATGCCATGTAATTTTTCAAATGCCATCTCATGTCATCCTCACAATTAACTTTTTAGAAGGCAGTACTTGTTTCTAATTTAAGAGAGTATAACCTAAAGGCCGATAGGAGTTAAGTAACTTATATAATGTCACAGCCAGTAAGAGGTAGAACTTGGAATCATATTTTAGCTTGCTCATCCTAGTCCTTCATGGTACTTCTTTCCTCCTGTAGAGAAATACAGAGGGTCCCTAGAAGTGGGATAATGGCATTAAGAGGACAGTAGTTATAGTATGTTACAGGTCATTTGACATGGTTTAGGTTCCCCAAAATCGATCCTGGCATTTGAATCTTAGCAATATATATTTATGAATAACTTGAAATGTCATTGAGAACAAATTCTTTTTATATGATAAATAATTGTGAGGAGGAGATTATGTGAAAACTTAATATTTCAACCTTAATGTAATTAATTATGCACAACTTTCTTCAGCCAGCAGGTATTTATTTCTGACTTTTTTATTCAGAATGGTGTTGGATACACTAGGTAATGATGAAACATAGTCTTAATCATTACATAGTTTTAAAATCTCATTCTGCTGTTGAAAAAATGTGCATGTTTAAATTTGTTTGAATACTTTATAATTGCAGTATATAGTGAAAGAAAAGATCTCTGGGTTGGCAAATTTGAGCTGACCCTTGAAGGAGGGATACAGTTTGAAGGTTATAGCAGCAGCATAAAGCAAATGAAATATGAAGAAATATTTATGGCTTGGGGGAAAGTGAGAGGGCAGAAGATGAAACATACACACTGGCTAGTTTTTAAAAAACAGGTTAGATTGAATGATATCAAAGTATAGGAGGCCTTCAAAATTAAATTTTGAATAAGTGCCATGATAGCAAAGTTTAATAGAAGTCTGGCAGTGGCATGTATGGTGAATTGATGTCTGAAAATGGTGACATACAAGTACCAACTAGAAATATGTTTTTTTGAGGATTGATTTATATGAAAGGCAGTTTCTTGCTGTACATTAAAATAATTTCATATTGAGCTTCACACTCAGAAAAAGTAGAATTTATTTTAGATTTCTTTTTTGCCTCCTTTTAGTCTTTAAACTAGTAGAAGACCTGGTTTAAAAAGCACAGTGGGGGTGGCTCCATATAGTGGTTAGCACATCTGCTTTACACGCAGGAAGTACTGGGTTCATGCCCCAGTTGGAGCCATGGACCATACCACAAGAACGCCACGCCCCCCGGGTATACCAAGCCCCCCAAGTGTACTGGGGGTGCCAGGCCCCGAGTGCACTCCACAAGACACCCTACCTTCAGAGATCCAGTTCTTAAGGGGAAACATCCATAGGTCAGGGGTGGAAGTGGAGGAGGGGGGATTAAAGAGGGGGAAAAATGAAGCACAGTGGTATCACTTATTTGCAAATCATTTACCAGCGGTCCCTAACCTTTTTGGGGGGACTGGTGCTCCTATGAGAATCTAATGCCTGATGATCTGAGGTGGAGCTGTGGCGGTGATGCTAATGTTGGGGAGCGGCTGCAAATACAGATGAACGAAGTCACTCACCCGCCTCATACCTCTTGCTGTGCGGCCCGGTTCCTATCAGGTCATGGACCAGTATTGTGGCCCAGAGGTTGGGGCCCCTTGGTTTAACCAAGGTAGAAAACTGTGCACATAGTAGACACTCTGATGCTCAGTTTGCCCTTCTCAAAATGCAATGTGACTTAATTGTCTTCCTTCCTTGGAAAGTACATGACTTTCTATAATTTTTAAGAGGACTTTCTTTAGGAAGATAACATTGTGCTTGCCTCACACAGAAATTTCAGAAATTGAGCTTCTTTGTGCTTCTGCCTAGGTGAGAGGGACTTAAGGAAAAACAGTAGCTATGCTGCATTAGTATTTTTTGTTAAAAATGGGTTCAAGAGCAGTATGACTGTATTTTTGAATTTTCATGATTTGCTTATATAATGACAATACACCTGTCCCTTGATTTACACAGATTATCCATTCCACGTGTCTTTTTTATGCAGAAGAAAACCATGTAAAAAGAGTCCACCAGTACAACAAAAATACTAAAGAAATAGGCCGATATAAGTCATAAAAATATTTCACACATTTTAAAGAAAAAATGCTAATAAAATTTCAGAAAAATAAAAATGTTTTATTTGCTGTTGGCGTCTGTACTCTAATCTAAAGCAGTCAACTTTCTCTTTTTAATTGGCACAAAATCACTATCTTCATCTGTTGAAATATTTGGAAATACTACTTTGGTTTCATTATTTATATTTTTGTATGATCTTTTTCCAATCCCATCTTTTGCTAAGTTTTCATAAATTCTTCGATATTCGCTGCAACATTTAAAAAAATATTTTTGAAATTTTAAGGCTCATTGGATGTTTGGATCAATATCTAGAATTGCAGTTTCCAGTTTTGTGGCCAATTGAAGAACTTTGTAAATATCTTCTGCAATGAACTTTGTAAATATCTTCTGCAATGAATGAAAGTGATTCTAGGTCACTGCTGTATTCATTGGATGGGCTTCAGATATTAAGTATTATTATTCATTATCAGTTAATTTGTGATCAAACAGTAATTTTGTTAATATCATCTACATTCAAATTGTCAGGGCTTTCTTCTTGAAATTTATTTAATTAATAAATTAAGTTAATAATGCCAGTTAATCTCTCCTGTTGTTGGAACCATATTCCCTGGTAAAACCACTTCTGGCCATATTGCTTTCCAGCAAGCATTTAAAGTTGATGGCTTTATATCACTCAAAGCTAAAGCAATATTCTTGATACAACTTAAAAAATTGAGTATTTATTCCAGGCTTCTGTAACTGCACGTGATTCATTATTTTCAAGTTTATTTAAAAAAATCATTAAAACTTCGTTTAATATAATTAATCTTAAAGGTGGAAATAATGCCTTGATCGAAAGATTAGCTCAAGGGAGTTGTATTTGGTGACAAATATAAAACTTTTATATTTGGATGTTCCAAATTGTGTGGATTATCAGATACCTTATCTAAAAGTAAAAGTATTTTAAAAAGAAGACATTTTTCCTTCATATAATTTTTAGCTTCTACAGCAAAACATTTGTGAAACCAATCCCGAAAAACACTAATATCACTTGTGCTTTTTTATTTGCCATCCAATGAATCATTAATAATTGTGTTATTAAGTATTAGTTCTTTGTATGTTGCCGAGTTAAGCTATTGTTTTTTAGAAAGAGTAATCACCAGTAATGGAAATGAAAAAGAAAGAACTGTGTAAAATGAGACTGCGTAAATGGAAAGCTTGTATAAAAAGACCATGTAACCGGGGGGCGGGGAGGGGGGTGGCGGGGGAGTATCTACTGCATTTAAAAAAACTCACGTAAAAAAAGTACCGCGTAAATCAAGGGACAGGTGTATTTCAAAAAGGAATGAGTTTGTCATCTAAATTCTAAAGGGCCTAGTTTGTAGAAATTGCAAATTTAAATATCTTTGTAGTCCTAATTTCCAGTGTAGAATTTGGGTTATCCTTGTGTACTTTTCTTCAAAAAGCCATTAATAGTGGAAAGATCAAAGAAAACCGAGAACCCAACACAAATTTATGTGCATCTTAGGAACATAGACACCCCAACCAGGCAAATGTATTATTTTCCAAGCTCTCTTATGTTTATATAAAATTACTAAATGAAAGAGAAATAATGCCTTGGAGTGTTAAAAGATTTAAAATCTGAGATTGCTGTTAATTATGGATGAACTTTTCTTTGTCAGGACCAAAATGTCTTTGACTCCAAGAAGAAAGTGAAATTAACCAATGCAGAAGGGGTAGAGTTTAAGCTTTCCAAGAAACAACTGCAAGCTATAGAATTTAACAAAGCTTTACTTGCTATGTACACAAACCAGGTAGGTAACAGAGCTCTGGTTCCTCTGGCTAGACCTTTTGGAGCATGGCACATGAGGCATAATGGGTGTATCAGTTCAACTTATTTATATTTTTTGTTTATATTTTATCTTAACCCATGTGTTCTTCAAAATGTCTTATATAATAGTTTGTTGGTTAAACAAGTAATTTGTTCAGTTCTTTGTAAAGGTGTGCAGTTGGTGGCTTTTAAGAAAATACTATTCACACCTATAAAACATGATCTAATTTTCTCATTACCTTATTTCTAATCTCTCTGAATTAAAGTAAAAATCACCAAAGATGCTGATCATGATTAGAGATTTAAGATCAGTTTTCATATTAGTTTATGCATAATCACATCAAGTTATAAATGTTAAGGAGGTCTATTCTAACCCTAACATGAATTAATTCTAATTAAATTATGATTGTATACTCTTCTAGAGCAGACTCAGTAGGAGAGTGAGAAGCAGTAACATTTTTATTATTTAGAACTGAGTCTAGTTATTCTTAAATACTTTAGCAAGAAATACCTATACATTTTGTTGTTTTGACGCAAAAGCTAGTACTTGATTTATTTTTTTTTTAAACAAAATTCTGGAATTTAAGCATCCAAATGAATGTTTAGAACTCACCCTTTCCTAAGTGCTTATAGAACTCATAACTTAAATTCAGTAAATGGAAATCTTTTTCTTATACAAATACATTAAGAATAGATACTGTAAACCACTTCTTTCTCCCTAGGCAGATTTTACTTATTGTTTTGTTTCAACTGATTTCCTTCCCTCTTCTCCCTACTCTTATTTTTGGTCACTCTGTTTAATTTCATAAACCAGCTTATTTTTGGGGTGTGGGGGGATATATTGTCTTTTAGGCAGAACAATGCCGAAAAATATCTGCCAGTTTACAGTCCCAAAGTCCTGAGCATCTCTTGCCTGTGTTGATCCAAGCTGCCCAGCTCTGCCGTGAAAAGCAGCACGCAAAAGCAATAGAGCTGCTTCAGGTAAAGGAATTACTGGAATTCTTAATGAGGTGTCAGGTTGTTGCCGCCTTGTTTCATTTTCATTGTTATGATAATGTATAAGCTTATAAATTTCATGAGAAAACTGATAGTTAATATACCACTAGGCAAATTCCAGAGTATCACTTTGGTTAATTCTTTGTTTTATATAAGTTTGCATTAGTATATATTTGCCATAAACCCTAAAGAATGCTTTTCATTTGTAGATCCATTTGATGTGAGTTAAGAATTTGTTTTAGGCTTAAAATACCAGAACATGCATAACTCCTTTTTCAATAATGTATTCTCCAGTAAGTTCCAATCCAAAACCTCAAATAATTACAGAGACCCTGACTTAATTTTTATCAGCCTGTTAAATTATGTTTGAATTTCCTGAGGGTAAATTGGACAGGGTAAAATTAAGATCATCCTCAGGAACATCCCTAGCAGGGACCCTCAGTAAAGAGGCATCATTTGAGTAGCTTTCTTTTAAAAAAAAAAAATTTATGATAATAAATATAAATATAAAAATAATAATTTTAATTATTGTTTATTAGTGGCTTCCTGGAAACTTGCATTATTGCATTTTTTTTCTGGAGCATAATTTTAAAGCATAGTGGGTGGTGGATAAAATCTTTTCAAAGTAAAATTTTGATCTAAAACCAGAAATTTAATATTTTAAAACTGTATTTAAATTTTTATGTAGCTAGGATAACTAATTGGAATGTATGCAGTTAGTTGTACAAATTAAATGTGATCTTTTTTTCTCCCAATTAAAAATTTTAGGAATTTTCAGATCAGCATCCAGAAAATGCAGCTGAAATTAAGCTGACCATGGCACAGCTAAAAATTTCCCAAGGTATTAATGATTATTTTGTCATGATTAAAATGTCATTTTAATGGAAACATATGGTTGGAATAATTCTGAAGTAGTTGTAGACTGTGATTTAAAAATTTTTGCATAATGGTGAAGCATAATTATTGCTATGTTAAACATGAAGCTTGAGTGAGCTCCAACAGATTTAGTAGTGAGTTAGTTGGCCTCTTCTTGGGTTATTCGAAATTGTTAGAATGATTCTCAGTTTATACCTTGAAAGTCTATAGGAGCAAAGGATTCCTCTGTTCCAAAAGACCATACTTACTCAAATTTCCTGGATATGTTGTGTATAGAAATCCTTATATCTGTCACTTGGTAGTATTGCATGAAATACTTTGCATTCTGATTTTCAGAATTTCCTAGCCCTTTATCCTTTATTTATACTTTACAACCCATGTTTCAGGGAGAGAGGCAAGGAAATTGAATAAGAACTGACATTTCTGAATCTTACAGAAAACAGCTAGTGTTTTGTCCATGATTTGAACTAACCTTGAATGATTATCTAGACTTGTATTATCCATATTTGGTAGCCACTATTCGCATGTAGCTATTTTAAGTTTAAGGTAAAATTAAATAAAATTTACAATTCAGTTCCTCAGTTGCGCTAGCCAGTATTTCAGAAGCTTTCTAGCCACATGTGGCTAATTGGACAGCATAGATGTTTCCATCATGACAGTTCCATCAGACAGCTGTGGTATAGACCTGCATTCTCAGTGGGAGTGATAATTGATTTGGTTGGAGGGGGGTGTCAAAAAAAATCTTTGATATTATGGTGGCTAACATGAAATTTTCACGGATAGAGGGGAGGGGAATTGGCAATTAAAATATATCTAAAAAGACTCTTTACTAGGGTAGTTATGAAAACAAAGTTGAGAAACACTGCTGGTCTCCCTGTTACCTCATTGTCACATTTACTTCGTTTCCTTCTTTGTTTCTTTTTCTTTTTCCCACCCTTCTTTTTTTCTTTTTCTTGCTCTTCTCTTTATCTTCATTCCTCATTTGATTTTCAGTTTATTTTTGGAAGGTTTATTTATTACAATAAAATTACTGAGAGAGAGCCTGTCATGGTTTTTGTTTTGTTGTTTTGTCTTTAAAGATTTTGGAAGGTTTAGTTTTTGTGGTTTGCAGTGAGTGGAAAATAAGAATTTTAACACTGTAGGACATTTTCCATTGTACTCATATCTACAGTAACATATTTCAGAGCCTTTAGGGAAGGATTCTGCCTTTAAATTACAGTTCTGAAAAAGGAGAAATGGAACTTAATAGATTGGGAGTTGAGAGATGACTTTTCTAGTCATCTACCGTTAACTTTCTTTGTGGATGTAAGCAAGGCTTATTGTTTCTTTAGTCAGTTTTTCTTATCTGTAAAATGAATGAAGTACATTTTCCCTAAGATCCCAAAGCTTGCGTGTTTAGAGATGTTACGAAATATGACTATTAAGTTTCTTGTCTTTTTTTTCTATAATATGCTTTTTCATTGTGATGCTGATTTTGTTTCTAATCTCTTAAGGTAATATTTCCAAAGCATGTCTAATATTGAGAAGCATAGAGGAGTTAAAGCATAAACCAGGCATGGTGAGTTTATATCTAAAATATCATAAGACTGAAAAAGTAATAGAATTAATAGTCCATTGGTATGTTTGATGTTACTTTGTATTCACTTTATATTCTGCTTATTTTTTAATATATTTATAATATAGGAGTAATAGTTAATAACAGTTACTTTCTGGTATAAATTTAATTCATTTCGTGCTCTGCTTTGCATTGGTTTAATCAGATGTACCAGACACTACTTAGGCCTTATATTACTCTGACGCCAACCTTACATAACCTAAGACCCATATAGGGAATTTTCTTAGCCTAAATTACCATGTCCTCGGTGTTGTTTCTTTGCGTTAAAATAAGTTAGTAATAGTGCCCAACAAATTTAGTTTTTAGTTCTCTGATTATTCAAGCATCACATGTTTAGATTAGTATAGCTGTGAAAGCATCTATTTTAAAGTAACGACTAATTCTATAGTGATGGTATGTGCATTTATTGAAAAGGGACTGTTTTATTCATGTCTGCATTCTCTAACAGCTTGTTTACAGTTGGCACTTAATAAGGGTATAATAGTATTATGATAGTGCTTTCTTTTAAAGATTTATATTTTAAAGACTGGCCTACAATTACTTTATGATAGAATCAAATATAATATATGGCTGAAAATAAAATTTCTAATATTTAATATCTGGCTTTCTGTTATCTTTCAAGAAATTTATCTATTTCACTTATTGGATTTATTGGCATAAAAGTTGTTCAGATATTCCTGTAGATCCTTGTGTTTCTGATATTGGTTATTAATGTCTTCTCTTTTTTTTCCAATCAGTCTGGCCAGAGGTTTATCAGTTTTACTGATTTTTCTCAAAGATCCAGCTTTTTGTTTCTGTTTCCTTTCTGTCCTTATTACCTATTGTCCCTACCCTTATCACTCCACTTCAACCACCTGAGCCTCAAACACACTGGGCAAGCTTTTCACCGGCTTTATGTAGCTCAGGTCACATGTGACTGACTCGTGGGAGTTTAGCCATGCTAATGTGTATACCATACTTTCATGCACTTGAAAGTCCAGCAATGTCTGATTATATAAACTAATTTTCTAAGCACTTATTCTCAATTTCTGTACTTACCATGTTGTGGATTGGTAACCATTTGTTAATGGGCACTGCTTTAAAGGAAAGGTATAGTTTATAGATAACTAACTTTGTATTTGGAAAACACTGTCATTGTTTATGGTACTTCTAGTTATTATGCTCCATAATATGTCAGTTTTTATGATGAATTAGGTACTGGCAGAAAGCTTACCTTTTATCTGCAGTTTCTTCAATGTTTTCCATTTTCAAAAAGCTTATTATGGGAAAAGAGGAATTTTATTTACTAATTTATACCTTTGGCTGGGTAGGTATCTGCATTAGTGACCATGTACAGCCATGAGGAAGATATCGATAGTGCCATTGAAGTCTTCACACAAGCTATCCAGTGGTATCAAAGCCATCAGGTACAATGAAGTAAAATATTATTAGGGCAAATTTTTACATAAAAATAAAAAGCCACACTATTAAACTCAGAATTTAGGAGAATTAAAACAATTAAACTCACTATTTAAAAGATGGAATGCTATTAGACTGTCATATTCAATTTTTTAAGTATACCAAATCTAAATAATCGAAAGTAAGAAATGGCTGCAAAATGAAAAAAAAATCGCTGTTATGTTTTCTGAATCTCCTTCCTTTGTGTGCGTACCTGTGTTTGTGTGTGTAATCTCAATAAATAATGTTAATAGCACATGACTGCATATAAAAAAATTCATCTTTAGTGGCTAGAGAGCCCATGGATGGTAGTAATTGGTAGAACAGTAGTATATTTTGACCCTTGAACAACACGGGTTTGAACTGCACAGGTCCATTTATATATGGATTTTTTTTTTTCAATAAATACTATAAATGTGTTCTCTTATGATTGACTTAACATTTTTTCTCTAACTTACTTTATGTAAAAATATAGTGTATAATACATATGACATACAAAAATATGTGTTAATCATCTGTTTATATTATGGTTAAGGCTTCTGGTCAACCGTAGGCTATTAGGTTTTTGGAGAGTCAAAAGTTATATGTGGATTTTAAACTGCAGGGTTGGGAGTCATCTCCCACAACTCCCATGATGTTCAGGGGTCAGCTATACATGGAATAATTGTATATCATGTCTCCATCTAATAGGAACATCTTCATTTTTTCCAGCATAGACCTCTGCAGAGGCAATATCCAAAGTATACATATGTACAAATGGCATATGTGTTGCTAACAGTATTAGCAGTGGAGAGATATCTGTGTTCTGGGAAGTATTAAGTTAATGTTGGAGAACTATGGTGACATGTGTTTAAAATTTGATTATGGAGGTTATTTTTAGTTGTGGACAACCTGATTAGAGCTGGATTGTGTTCCCAGGTTCTAAATTGGTCATCACTAATTTGCCTACCCCCTCCTGTTTATGTGTCCAAATTTGTTTTTGTTGTTTTATGCATTCCGTAAAACTTAAGATGTGAATTTAATGGATAGGTCCATTGTAAGGGTCTAATAAATATAACTCCATTGACTTGCTTGCTAGATATACCTTAAAACTTTTTTTTTTCTCTTTTTATTGAAACTAGCCCAAATCTCCTGTTCATTTTTCCTTGATAAGAGAAGCTGCAAACTTCAAACTCAAATATGGGCGGAAGAAGGAGGCAATTAGTGACCTAGAACAGCTATGGAAGTAAGCTCTGAAAGGTGGAGATGTAGAAATCCCTATTTTATTGCTGTTATTTGATACAAGGGAGTTATTTTGCTTGTTTATGTTATTTTAACCAGTTTTATAAACTGTTTAGTAACTTTCTTATTTCTTCTTTTAGACAAAATCCAAAAGATATTCACACCTTGGCGCAGCTTATTTCTGCTTACTCACTTGTAGATCCTGAGAAAGCAAAAGCGTATCCTTTTCATTGTTCCAGATAGCTCCCAAATAGCATACTAGATCTCATCCAATACCTCTTTTGACCAGGACTTTTTTGATGCTGTAAATTTTAACAAAATAAACAAAGCCTCCTTTTAACTAGTAAAAACAAAAATGCGAATTTATTAGTCAATGTGACTGAAAATTACAGCAATAGATCCAATATGGTATTCAGCTTGATCCATTAGCAAAAATAAAGTCGTCATGGTACAGCTTATATCTCTCCAGCAACAAAAAGAAAGGAAGCATATTTTACCTGAATAGTTGTACATGATTCTGAAATGTCATTCTGATTGAACTGTCTTGTGCCTATGTCAAACAATAATTTTAAGAGCATTTGGTGCCCAGATTGGCTGAGTTTGGATCTTGTGTGCTAGTCCAATATGGGTGTATTCCCAAAACCGAGGTGGGATGGTGGATGCTAAACACCCACAGGTCAAAACCTTTGCAGTGAGCAAGTTGATGTTTTATAAGCTTGACAGTTGTTTTGGAATAGAGTTTTTATTAAGCCACCACCTAGAAGTATGATTACCGAGTTAAGGAAAAGATAATTAGATTATGACTCCTTACGCTTTCTTTTCACAGTATATGATATATAATTGACCTTATGACCTTTGATATGTTGTTTTATAGAAGATTTAAGAACTTTTTTTGCATCTAAAAAAGACAGTTTTTTTTCCTGTCAGCATAGATATATTGGGAGACATATTCATATGTATATTGTATTCCTGAACTTCAGTTCTATCCCAGTCTTAGTAAACACTTGCCCTCATCAGATAGCATGTCTCTAAAAGTAGATGTTGAGGCTCTTGAAAATTCTCCTGGTGCTACATACATTCGGAAGAAGGGTGGAAAAGTTGCTGGTGATAGTCAACCAAAGGAGCAAGGGTAATGTTTTTCATTGTAACATTCACTAATGCTGATTTTAAATTATGTAAAGCATAAAAATATATTCTTATAAAAACTGCATATGAATAACGTTTAAGTCCCCTTTGTTTCTTTTCCCTTCTTTTTTGCTGTGCCCAGCTCTTAGTCCTTGTTTCCTCCCTCCTCCCTGGCCAAGAATTAATTTCTGGCATTAATTTAGTATGTATCCTTCCAGATATTTGTGTTTACACAGAGAGATGATTTAGAACTATTTTCCTTAGGTTGGATTATTTTGTTTTTTATAGAAGTGGGATTATATTGTACTGACTGTTTTCAAACTCACTTTCTTTCATTTAATAAGTTTCAGATTTTCCCATATTCTATATTTCATTCTTTTTATGCATAGTATTCCAGAGGCCAGATGTGCCCTGCTTTATTAATCTGTAAGTTATTGGTATATTTAGTACATCATTTAGTAATTCTAAACCAAAGTTCAGATGAGCTTTATTTTGCTAATTTGGTGGAAAGGTTAGCCAGTTTCATTAACTGTAAGATGTACATTGACCTTTAAGCTTTTAAATTTCAGCATATCATTTTCATTAGGTGTTATTAATGTCTTTTATGATGTTTTGGATACAAAGATTTAGTTTATTTTGAAGATGTACTATGTTGACACAATATAAATCATGGTCCTTGCCCTCAAGTCTAGCAGAAGGCAATGTATGCTATGATTGTGCAGGCCATACTGGACTACACCAGAGGGAATAATATTTCCTAGAGACAGAGGTTAGGAAAGGCTTCATGGAGGAAGCGATTGGGTTGATTCTTGAAGAAGATGAAGAAGATGAGATAGGCAAAGTTTGAGCAAAGCAAAGAAGTAAGAAATGGCAGAGAATCTTTGGGAAATTACAGATATGGCCTTGGAGTATGGATTTGTAGGGAGACAATTTAGAAGAGTATTGCATAGCCTGGGTGAGAGAGAAAGCTCTGAAGTAAGACACTGTATGTTGCTTTTCTCACTCTTCAGGGTACCCTGAACTTCCACAGTTGAATGACTTGGTAGAGAAATTGTTGCTTTCTCATCTTTTTAGTTCACTATTTCATAGTTCCCATAGAGATATATCACATGTATGTACAGAGATATTTTTATGTCTTTTCACTGTAGCTGTCAGAGTATTTAACAGTTATTTTGAAGTATTTTCTTGATTTTTGTCTGGTCTTTTTAGTGCCTTTGGGGGTGGAGTCAGTGTACTTAATATTTTATTTACTAAAAAATTCAACAAACTCATAAGGTTCCAAACTTGAAAAATGAGAAAGTGCAGAGTAAAAAGTCTTCCTCCCATCCCTGTCTGCCTTACTCCCTCCCAAGGCCAGAACCAATGTTACTTGTGTTGCATATTCTCCCGGAGATATACTTTGTATGTGTTATACCTGCACATGTTCTTCTGGCAGAGTTTAATTTTCTGTTCTCTAGTTTTGCCAAACATAAGGGAACTTACCACAGTACTGTAGATTTTCATGCGTGTGCAAATTTCTTTTTACATACACTTAATATGTGCCAGTGTAAATGGTATCTGTTTTCTGAAAATAATTGTAACCTTACCCCTGTTTTCTAAACCCCCTTCCAAAAACTACGGTGTATGAAGTTTGATTAAATTTAACCTGAGTTAAGTATCCCAACTAGTTTATTAACTTTGATGAGCTGATGCCAAATATTAAACACCTTTATGATAAAGTACTCAGTTTGCTCTTTTGCACATGCTTAATGCTCTGTGTTTTATCACACTGATGCTAATGATTTTTTTCCTCCTTGTAGACAGGGAGATTTGAAAAAGAAGAAGAAGAAAAAGAAAGGTAAAGCTTTTTCTTTTAATCTTTGGATTTCTTTCTATAAGATAAAAGCTTGAGTTTAGCCTTATAGAGAAATCTTCAGATATAAATATACTGTTCTTTCTTCTTGTATCTTTGAACACTTGAGTTTTTTTTTACTATGGCTAACATTTAATTTTATTACTTTAAAGAGTGCAACTCTGAATTCAAATTGTTGCTCTACTAACATTGCTCTTTTTCTGTGAGTGTGAACAGGTTACTAACATACGTAAGTTTTTCATCTGTGGGGTGAAATATGGAGTATATACCTGATAGGATTAAATAAGATACTACATATAATGCTCTTAGAACACTGCCTGGTGCACAGTACGCTCTTATGCATTAGAGTGGTTTGGGCTACAGGTTTCATAGGACTCCATCAGACTGACTTAAGTAAATTTACTGTTTATGAAACTGGCAATGGAGGAAGGTTAGCATCGAGGTTGGTTGATCCAGTAGTTGTATCTGTTTGCTCTGCTGTACACAAAACTTAATACCATTAGAATCTTAGGATGTTTGTTGGAAAGAGGAGCACATACTTGTCATTTACATCCATCAGGACGAAGAGGGCCTCTCTGCATTTGGCAAATCTTTCCCATTAATCTCATTGGGCCAACAGAGGTCAATGTCTGTTCCTGAACCATTAACCATAAGAGTGCTATACATTGATTGGCATAAACTGTCTTAATCTGTGGCAGGAGTGGGTGGAATTGTCATGCTTGTCTTCAACTAAGCAAAGCTTATGCTTGGAGCCACTTATCTGTTTCTGAGTCTTTGGGAAATCTGTGGTCCAAATCAGGTTGCTTCTTGATTTTTTTACACTGCCATTTTAGGATCCAGCTTTCCAAGTTTATTACTACTGCTCCATCTGGTTTCCAGCTTCCACAATTTTATTAATAATATCTTTTCTCCTATTCTTCCTTCTTATGTGTTTATTGTCATTTTAGTGGAGTTTGGGGACTGTGCGGAAGCTAATGTTTGCATTCAGTCCACTGTCTTTAACTAGAAATCTTCTTCTTCACTTTTGTCACAGTACTTGGAAATTGGTAAAAACTCAAGTATTTGTTTTGTGTTGTTTTATATATTAGTAATACTTCATGAGAACAGGTGATAACTATAGATAGCAATAATTTACAATTTCACTTTTTTCTTTTTTTTTTGTGCTTGCCAAATGAGCAATTTTTAAAACTTAGAAATATATACATATGCTTATTCTAAAAACAAAGTAAAATAAAATAAAAACAAAATAAAGGTGATAGACTTCTATCATTATAGAATGGCATAGAGTGGAAAATTCCCTACCCCACATTCATGTTCCCAGAAGTAATTACTTTTTTGTATATAGAACATATATATACATTTACATGCTCAGGTAGTAAAAGTTTTTACAAAGCTGATATGAACATATCAGGATAATTTCTTTTAATCTTCTGTTTTAGATTGTATTGTGCAGACATTTTTTCCAAATTATTAAATATAGTTGTACTTGACTTTTTAGCTAGTTGTGTAGCTTGCTATAGTGGGGATATACTATAATTTATTTAATCATTCTTTTATTGATAGGCATTTAAGTTAGTTTGCTATTTTAAAAAATATCACAAAATATTTTTAGACACATAACTTTGAGGCTTATGGTTTCTGCAGGGTAAATTTCTAAAAGTATAAATTTTGACTGGTACTACTAAGTTGCTCTCTACAAAGGCTATACCAGTAAACACTTCTGCCAGTGGTATTTGAGTGTTTCCTACTATCTCACCAACACTGATATTATTACTGCTTTTCATATTTGTTAGTTTGATAGAATTTTTTACCCTTTTCATTTTTATTCAGTGAAGCTGAGCATCTTTTCATATGCGTGTTGACTTATTTCTCCTGGCTGACCATTTTTACAGCTATGCACACGTTTTTTTGTGTGATTTACCTATTGATTATCAAGAACTTGTTCTATATTAAGAACATTATCGTTAACCAATGTCACCATAAAAAAATTAAAACAAAAAAAGAATATTAATCCACTGTTGTATAGTATGCATTTTTTGTTGCATATTTCTGTTAAAAATGTACCTTTTACCAAATGAAAATTAATTTTTTTATGTAGACATATCTGTAAAATCTTTTCCTTTATGGCTTCTGAATACTGTGTCATGCTTAGAAATAAGGCATGTGAGATTATACAAATAATCACCTATGAGATTATACAAATAAAACTTTCTCAGATAAATTTTTTTTAGTTTTAATGTTATTTTTTCTCAGGTTTGGACATATTATTTAAACAACTGTGTTGAAAACATTATGAACGGAGCTCTCATTTCTTCATCAATTGTTACACAGGAAAACTGCCTAAGAATTATGACCCCAAAGTGACCCCAGATCCAGAAAGATGGCTACCAATGCGTGAACGTTCTTACTACCGGGGAAGAAAGAAGGGTAAAAAGAAGGATCAGATTGGAAAGGGGACCCAGGGAGCAACTGCAGGAGCTTCATCTGAACTGTAAGTTACTGCTTCCCAATTGAGTTCACTCAGCGTAGGTTGGTTCTTTCTGAAATTGCCCCAGGGTCATGTGTGAGAATTTTTTAAAATATTTTTTAAGTATGAGAAGTACAGTCAGATATCTTTGATGTTTTGCAGTATTGTGTTGTAAAGGAAGAAAAAGTGATACTTCTGGTTTGATTGTATTGTAAATACTAGGATTGTATGATTGTACCATAAATAATTAGAATCCTGTATCTTCAAAAGGAAACTAAATACGCTGAGTCATTCAAAGTACTAAATATCTAGATAAAGACATAAATAAATAATGTGACTAGAAAGAAGTATTAGAAATGTTACTTATATAAGTTATTTCTACATGGTAGGATTATATAGGTCATTTAAATTTTTTTCTTTTTTAAGCATTCTAAAATTGGCATGTACCGTGTATTACTTATTCTTTAATTATAAAGCAGTAAACATTTTATTCAAAGGGAAAATGAATAGAGAGCTGGGGAACCCACCTTAAAAGAAATAGAATGTGTCGGGAAGATAGTTCAGAGTGGAAAGTGAAATCCATGTATGTACATTTTTGTAGCCTTTTTCTTTGTTGAATATATGAATGACCAACACTTTCCTGATCTCACAATTTCAGGGATGCCAGTAAAACTGTGAGCAGCCCACCCACTTCCCCAAGACCTGGCAGTGCAGCAACAGCATCTGCATCTACAAGTAATATCATACCCCCAAGACACCAGAAACCTGCAGGGGCTCCAGCAACAAAAAAGAAACAGCAACAGAAAAAGAAGAAAGGTGGAAAAGGTGGCTGGTGATTAGAACATCCTTGTTGCAGGCTATTTTTAAATTAGTCTTAGCGACACTAGGAACATAATGGTAACACAGCAAGAAGCACAGAGCTGCTCCCTCTCTCATCCCCATATTTTCATAAAGTTACTTTCTTGTGCATCAAACAGGAAGACATCTTCCTCAAACTCTGCGTGGTCTGACTTGGCCTATTTGTACTACCTAGCTTTGCGCAGATGATGAGGACTCAAAATAACTGGGCATTTACCCACTTTGATATCTATTGCATCCTTTTTCTTTGTGTGCTGGTGTTTTTGTTTTGTTTTGTTTTGTTTTTGTTTCACAAACAAGGCATGTTATCTAAGATTTCCTAGGATATAAACAGAAACTACTTCTGTTTTAACTAGAGTCCAAAGATGCTTGTTCCTCTCAAGTCCCAGTTTAAATTATGTCTTAGGAGGCCTTGGGAGACTAAAAGTGGAATCTTCTGAGCATTCCAAATATCTGCTTAGAAATATCATGTGATAAAAAGGGACCTATTAATTCACCGGTGTTCTTCACTTCATTACCTGTGTGGCCACAAGAAAACTAAAGTAAATGTCTTGATTAATTTTTACCATAAATTCTTGGTCATGTGATACTGGAATATGCAATATTATATATAGTACTAAAAATTATGTTTGTATGTTTATACATACATATATATAAATTAGGACTCCTTTGTGCCCCCATATCATTTTCAGATTATGATAACATGCTGATTTAGCACTATTAAAAAACTCAAGGAAACATCAATGTTGTAAGAAACTGACTCTTATACTCAGTGTTTTACGGTCAGATGGGGTCAGACTGTCTCAATCAGATTTAATGGTCCCTATCAAGAGCATGACCATTGACTTCCTATGTAGAGAGGAAATCAAAACCAGAGTTCAGTAGCAGGCAGTATTAAAACAGTATTGTTTGGCCCAATTAATAAATACTCAGATGGCTCTTCTTTCTAGTTAGAAGTACGACTCCTCATTACCCTTCCCAAAGCGATGGAGTATTCTACAGTCAGTCTGTGGTGTCAGTGTTGCTCTGGTCTCCTTGCTTACAAGCCACTTTCCCACTGAACAGTTGTGACACTGAACAGTTGTGACAGATGCCCACCCTTGTTAGTACTCATTTTATGCTACCCAAAATAGCATTGAATTTAGACTTAAGAGTTATTTCCTTATGATCATATTACTCTGTCCTTGTTAATAAAGTGCTGCTGTGTTTGACTCTGAACGTATCTACTGAAACTTCTTCAAAGAGGTTTTTAAAAGACTTTTCTCCTTTACAAGAGTAAGGAATGTGCTGCCTTTCTCTTTGACATAATCAGAATCTGTGGTGGCATCTAAACAAGTGACCCTCTTATATGTGAGCGATTTATTATGGCATAATACTTCTTGAGCTCTTAGAATGGCCTTTTGGTAAGAGCAACATATTTATTCCTTCTGAATATATACCCCATTACAGGAATAATTGTTAGTAAATTTATTTAGGATTTTATTAAATTTCTGTGGTGAAGGATAATCATTTTTTAGGTTTAAGCTACAGAATCTTGGTGATAATTATCAATCATTGAAAATTTTGACCCATAGGCACAAAGTGAAATTCACATTTCTCTATTTAGTCATTATAATTGTCAGTCATTGTTATTACCAGTCATTACTAAGCAACTGAAACATCAGTTCAAATAAGTATAAACATCTACATTCTTTCTAGTAATTATTCTTTCAGACAAGTCTTTAACCAGTGACATATACACTTTGTATATATGTGTGTGTACATTTATAAAAAACCAATATGGATATATCCATTCACTGTGGCACATTTTAAAAATAAAATATTGTAACAGTGAGTATGGACTAAGGTGTTTTGGTTGTTGGCATTTTATAGAAGACTTCCTGGATAATATATCTGAGAATTTTTAAAAATAATCTAAAAATAATCTCCTGCTCCTCCCAGCAAAGCCACGAAACTAATGGAATTGAGAGAACCCAGTTTTAACTTCACTGAAAATTCATTACGTTGAGATGTGTATGTAAATGAATTGAGCAGACATTTTTTAAAAGTTATTAAGCACAGCATTTTCAAGATTGGTTGGAAATTGTTAACCTTAACAACTTGCATCACTCAAGTTTTCTGGATCCTGCCATTCATTCATTGTTCCTCACAAGACTATTTCAAACAGATTTGATGAACGAAAGTCAGTTGATTGTAGTAAGATAATGTTAGATTGTGAAATATACTATGGTCCAATTGAACAAAATAAAAGAACCATCCATATACTTCTCCACCAGTTTAAGCAACCCTACACGACCTTTGATAAATCCCAAAGGTTTCCTAATTGGCTACATACTGGATCATTGGGAGCAACTAGACTATTTTTAGTTGTTTTTTTTTTTTAAATACCCAGCTTTACTAGTATCCATGATCCTGACAAACTACTATTTACTCTCTGGAGAATTTTTTTTTTTTTTTAACCAAAATACGACAGGAATTTAAAATAGAGAAACTTTCCGTTCCCCTAAGCATCTTGGACAGCAACCTCTAGACACTACTATAGTTAAGTTGGCACGAAGAGTGGAAAGATACCCAACTTCACTTTACAGGCTTGCTAACTGGGGAAAGGCGAGGAATCCTCTGGGGACTCTGGCTCCTGAAGGGTTCTCCTGGTCGGAAACAGGTGAGCTGGGTGGGCTCGGGGATGATGCGGGAGACGTGGGACACAAATCTGGGTCCGCAGCAAGTCCTGTCTGGGACATCCTGCCTAGTCCGAGAAAGTTGCGCCATAGTGTGCCCTCCCGAGGATATGGCACCTGGGAACGCTTTTTCACGGATGATCTGCCCTGCTGGTGTTTCCCAAATCCCGCTGCCAGGCCTGCCTTTGGCTGGGCTTGACCTTTTCTCTATCTCCCCCGCCTTCCCCTCTCCAATCCACCTCCTGCTTTCAGGTTCCGCGAAAATGCAGCATGCAGCTCCCTCCCTCCCCCAGCGAGCGAGCGTGAGATGACGGCCGCAGCCCGCGCGCCCTCAGACTGGCTGCGGCCGCGGTGACTGTAGGTGTGGTCTATGCCACCTGGAGCTACGTCTCAGTCCTGTGCCACACGCGGGAGCCACACCTGCCGGGACTCAGGGCCACGGCTCCAGCGCGCGGGCGCGCGGGAGAAGCGAAGGAAACAGGGGCGTGAAGATGGAAAGGGTGAAAACGAAGAAGAAAGAAAAGGGGAAGGAACCAGAGAAAGAAAAAATTCGAGAAAAGGGAAAGGAAGAGAAAGAGAAGAAGAAGGAGGTGGAGAAGGAAAAAAATAAGGAAAAAGAAAAAGAGAAAGGGAGGGAGGAGAAAAGTAAGAATAAAGAGGAGGAGAAGAGGAAAGAGCGGGAGACAGAGAAAGAGAAGGAACAATTAAAGGGAAAAGAAGAGAAAGAGGACAACAACAGCCTCTTGGCAAAGCCCCTGCTGGAGCCGCGGGTAAGAGACCGCTGCTGCAGACCCCCACCCCCGCAAGGCCATTGTCGGCGTTCAGGCCGGAGCGCCGGCTCTGTTACGTCTGCGGCCCCGACCGATGCAGGAGGGAATTGGGTTTCGTTTGGGGCTTTCTGGGGATAGAAGGAGATGTGCCAAGCTTCGAACAACCCTTCTCTAGGCCCTTCTCCCTGGACCCCTGCCCACCTTCACCATAACCCTGACCCTGTGTCCCAACCCTCACTGGGTCTTGTCTTCAAGAAGAGGTCTTAGTTGGTCTTCACCCGGACGCTGAGAACCGCCCTTCTCCGGCCCCATCCTCTGTCCAGCACTCAGCACTAGCTCACCGTCCATGACAGAGAAACCCACCTCAAACCATCGCTGCACACAGACTCTTTCTCCATGTTCTCTCTGTTGAATAAGTTATTTTCTAGAATGTGTTGGGTTCCTAAATTTGTGCAGAATGTTTTTTAGGGCTGTCTGGGCCTTTTCTATGGGCGCTGTGGCTACGGCTTCCGTTATTTTCAGACCACCACTGTCTAGAAGGGACTGTCAGAAAGGTTTAACTGAAATGTCTCAGAAGCCAGGCACTGTAGTCACAAAAAGTCAAATACCTGTAGGTTCCACTTATATGAGGTACCTACAGTAGTCAAAAATCATAGGGAAAGGGTAGAATGGTGGTAACCAGGGCCCCGGGGAAGGGAGAATGGGGAATTAGTATTTAATGAGTACAGAGTTTCAGTTTTACATAATGGAAAGAGTTCTGGAGATGGATGGTGATGATGGTTGCACAACATTATCAATGGGTGTATTTAATACCACTGAGCTGTATGCTTAAAAAGGATTAAGATGGTAAGTTTTATGTTATGTGTATTTAACCACAATTTTAAAATGGGGCAGTGGTAGGGGGAAGAGAGAAAAGCCAGACATTATTTGGATCATGTGGTGGGTGCTGTGCTCCTGAAGTTCTTGGACTCAGAGCTGCTTCCTTATTCTAAACAATGTAAATTATTAACATACATTTGATCTCTGGTAAAACAGACTGCATAGATCCATATATAGTTAAAGGATTAACTTTTGACAAGAAACAGTTGTGTTCAGAATCACATTCTGTGTCTGTTTATAATAATCTCAGCTTTCCTTAAGAGATTATAAACATGAAGGACCGTGTATTTTGGACTAAAAAAATAAGAAAAATGTAAAGCAGCAATACCTGCTGAATTTCTAAATAAGGTAGACTTGAGGGACAGTGATGCAGTTGGAAAGGGAGTAGGTAACTGTTTTTATTCACAATATTTCACAGGATCTAAGATCCTATTATTTTTAGTACCTCTAAGGAAAAAAAAATGCTTCCAACCAAAATAAGACATACCATGGATGTAGAATGCTTATTTCAGATATGTTAAAATGTGAAAAAAAAATTATTTTGAAATTGATGGAATATTAAGGTAGCAGGAGTCTGGTCATTGATGGAGATAATGAGGGGGACACAATCCACCCCCTGCAGCCATTACTTGGTGCCACCATTGCTTTAAAGCATAAAGTTTTAAAGCATCCAATTAAGTCTTTTTTGTATATCAAACCACTCTTTCTTACCGTCACACTCTCAGAATAACATTATAATATTTAGGTGCAGATGGGAATGGGGAAGAAAGTAGGGATGGAGATAGAAAACATCTATGCAAATAACATCTGCTTTAAAAAGCCATCAAGAATTCACTCCAAAAACAAATATGTACTTTTCCGATTTCTGTTATTTACCAGTCTTCATAAATCATACTCTCTATACAAATCTCTGTTAGACCAGAATTTGAAACACCTCACTTTCACATAAATCTCATTTAAAAAGAGAGAGAAGTGGGACAAGCATTCTCGTGCTGTTTAGGATCACTTTTTATCAGAAACTCAGTTTAATGACAATCTTTATTGTTCGAGCAAAAATGTTTAAGATTATTGTTTTTTTAAAACCAGTGCCACTGAAGACATTTACTAGTATTTTATGTGCATAAGAAACTTTAGTAGGCTGTTTGGGAAGTAGAATTGAGTTCCTGTGAGCAGTCTGGCTGTATTGTTGCTCATTTATTACTGTTTACCATTGATGTTTGTACCCTAAAAGCCACTTTTCTCAGCACTCTGAACTTTCTGTCTTCATACCAGCCTGCCCTTGTTGTCCCTCAGTCATTTGTCATAAAAATTTAGAAGGCTGGTATGTTGGTTATGTGTTTCTTTCTTAAGTTTACATCTAGTTCAAAAGATTTTAACTTCAGGTTTTAAAATAAATGCTCATTTGCAATTGGAACTGGTTTAACAATTTCTATAATCTTAGCCTTTTCATTTAATTGTGATACTTATATTAAGACATATAGGAGGAAAACTTACATTAAGAGGTTTTAATCTGGTGAACCAATTGGGAAGACGAGAGATTAAAAATACAAGGTTTTAGATGCTTATATGCTGAGTAAAAGTCAATACATGGACCATAAAGGTCTGAAGATCCCAAACAACAAACTGAATTCTGGTGCAAAAGCTCAAGAAGCAAAATGAAGTCTGAAAATTGGCCCTGTGTTCTCTGGCACCTCCCATAAATTCTGATACATATAAAGTATTTATTTGATAGATTGATCAGGAGTTGGGGATTGAGAGGGGATGTATGATTAATTTCACATAACTAATGGCTGATTATAAAATACAAACTGGTATAGTTTGTTCTAGACCTCTTAAGTTTTTGTGAAATTTTATTCTGGTTAACAATTCCACAAAGATACTGGGTCCTACCACAGGCAGGTACACTGTCAGGAACCAGGAAAACAAGGCCCTGATAGCATAGGCTTATTAATTTATCTTTTGTTTCACAGGAGAAAAATAAGCAGATCCTAGTGCTGGGCCTGGATGGAGCAGGAAAGACCAGTGTTCTCCACTCTCTAGCTTTAAACAGAGTCCAGCACAGTGAGGCACCCACTCAAGGTTTCAATGCAGTGTGCATCAACACTGAAGGCAGCCAGATGGAGTTCCTGGAGAGTAAGCCTTCTTTCTCATTAATTACAGGATAGCCTCATTTTGTTAATCCTTAATCTAGACATAATGTTTTCGACATTGGGTCCTTGTGAAAAGTAAAGTAACACTGGGTTAGATTTTCCTAGATATTTAGAATGCGTGTGTAGTTTGATATTAGGCTGAACAATGGGGGAAATCATGTTCTGCTCTTTTTATTTTCTCCTTTTTGCAGTGGCGGCAATAAAGGGACGTTGAGAGGAATGTTTTACACCTCCTCCTATAATAATAGCCTCCCTCTTCCTTTACTACCCGTAATAAACATGCAATCTAAGTAAATACAGGGTGCTTCCTTCTCTGCAAGTGCAGCTATAGACAAACGCCAAACTTCTTCTTGTAACCAGAGGGCAGCCCGGAAGCCCCTACTCTGTGGAAATTCTGGAGTCGCCACCTCTTTAACATTGCTGTTTCCCCAAGTTGCATGAGATCCTCGTCTTTTTGTTATATATTTTTTTCCTGGATGATTTCATTCATCTTCTTGGTATTAAATACCATCTTTATGCTACTGACTCCCAAATTTATCCATCTAGCCCAAACATATCCAAATGTTGCCTCGCATCTCATCCAGTTGTCTAATTGGCCTTTCAAACGAACATGATCAAAACAAAATGCTTGCTTTATCTCCATATCTGTTCCTTTCCCTATAATCTACTTGTCAGTACCCATCAAATTGCTCAAGCCAGAAAACTGGGAGTCAACATCGATTACTCTTTCTGTAACCTGACCTCTAGTCCACAAGACACTAATTTTTTCTACCCCTAGAACAAATCTTGAATTTAATAGTTACATCCTTTCCCACTACCCCTATTCAACTTGGCACCTCCATTGTCTCTGAGATTACTGCAATCATCTTTTTAATTTTGTTTTCATCCAGTTATGAGGAGAAAACAGTGGGCAGAGATTGGTAAACCTGTAGGCAAATTTTTAAGACAAAAGCATTATTATGTTTTTTTTAAATAATATTTTTATTTTTCAATTACAATTGACATACATATTATAATACTTTCAGATATACAAAGTGGTGATTAGACATTTATATAACTTACAGTGATCACCCTGATAAATCTAGTACCCATCTGACACCATAGTTATTACAGTATTATTGACTATATTCCTTATGCTGTACTTTACATCCCCATGACTATTTTATAACTACCAATTTGTATTTCTTAATTCCTTCACCACTTTTTTCACACATCCTCCCAACCGCCCTCCCATCTGGCAACCATCAAAATGTTCTCTTTATCTATGAGTGAGCTCGTTTTGTTCATTTATTTTGTTCTTTAGATTCTACATATAAGTGAAATCATATGGCATTTGTCTTTTTCTCTGTCTGACTCCACTCAGCACAATACTGTCCATTTATGTTGTTGCAGATGGCAAGGTTTCATGATTTTCATGGCTGAGTAATAGTCCATTGTATATATACCACCTCTTCTTTATCCATTCATTCACTGATGGACACCCAAGTTGCCTCCATATCTTGGCTATTGTAAATAATGCTGCAATGAATATATGGATGTACATATCCATTCAAAGTCGTGTTTTGGGTTTCTTCAGATAAATACCCAGAGGTGGGATTACTGGGTCCTTCTTTGTCTCTTATTATAGCCTTTGTTTTAAAGTCTATTTGTCTGGTATAAGCATCACTACCCCAGCTTTCTTTTTCCTTTACATTTTCATAGAATGTCTTTTTCAATCCTTTATTTTCAGTCCGTGTGTGCCTTTTAATCTCAGGTGAGCCTCTTATAGGCAGCATATGTAAAGGTCTTCTTATCCATTCAGCCACCCTATGTATTTTGGTTGTTTGGTTGGAGCATTTCGTCCATTTACATATAAAGTAATTGCTGATAGATATGTAATTATTGCCATTTTATTATTCATATTTTTTTCTTCTTCTTAAAGAAATCCCTTTAACGTTTCTTATAATACTGGTTTGGTAGTGACGAACTCCTTTAGCTTTTCTTGTCTGGTAAGTTCTTTATCTGTTCTTCAATTCTAAATGATAGCTTTGCTGGGTAGAGTCATCTTAGTTGTAGGTCCTTGCTTGTCATCACTTTGAATGTTTCATGCCAATTCCTTCTGGCCTGCAAAGTTTTAGTTGAGAAACCAGCTGACAGTCTTATGAGAGGGAGCTTCCTTGTAGACACTAACTGCTTTTCTCTTGCTGCTTTTAAGATTTTCTCTTTGTCTTTAACCTTTGGCATTTTAATTATGATATGTCTTGGTGTGGGCCTGTTTGGGTTCATCTTGTTTGGGACTCTCTGTGCTTCCTGGGCTTGTATGTCTATTTGCTTTTCTAGGTTAGGGAAATTTTTCCATCACTATTTCTTCAAATAGGTTTTTAATTTCTTGTTTTCTCTCACCTGCTTCTGGTACCCCTATGATGCAAATGTTGGTATCATTAATGATATCCCAGAGGCCCCTTAAACTGTCCTCTTTTATTTTGTTGTTGTTGTTGTTGCTGTTCTGATTGGGTGTTTTCTGCTACCTTATCTTCTAAATCACTGATTCGAACAATTCATCTAATCTGCAGTTGATTCCCTCTAATGTATTCTTTATTTCAGTTATTGTATTCTTCATTTCCGACTGATTCTTTTTTATGTTTTCTACTTCTTTCTTGAAGTTCTTGCTGAGATTATTGAACACCCTTATAACCAGTTTTTGAACTCTGCATCTGGTAGATTACTTATCTCCATTTTCTTGAGTTCTTTTTCTGGAGCTTTGTTCTGTTCTTTCATTTGGGGCATGTTTCTTTCTCTCTCTATTATGGTTGCCTTTCTGTTTGTTTCTTTGTATTAGGTAGATCTGCTATGTCTCCTGGTCTTGGTAGAGTGGCCTTATGTAGTAGGTGTCCTGTGTGGCCCAGTGGCATTGTCTCCCTGGTCACCTGTGCCAGGTGTTGCATGTGTGGGTTGTGTTTGCCCTCTTATTGTAGTTGAGCCTTGGTTGCTTTTTGTACATCAATGGGAGGGACTGACCTTCAGGCTGCTTGGTTGTGAGGATTGGTTGTGACTACAGCCCAGGAGCTGTTGTGCAGGGGCTGACCTTATAGAACAGGATTCACTTTAACAGGGCTCTGGTACCTGCCCAGTCTGCCCTTTAGGTGTGTCATCTGAGGTGGCAGCCTGGTGGTGCTCCAGCAAGGTCCAAATCTGTCCACTGAGTATGCTGACCCTGGAAGGGGCTCTGATACAGGACAAGTTCAGCTACTACCAGTGCCCTGCCCAGGTCCACCTGCCATGAGCCACAAATCAATCCACAGATATCTTCCACCTGCACTGGCCTTGGAGGTGCTGAGAGGGTCTAAGCTGCAAACTGAGGCTGGCTGTAACTAGTGCCAGGCTTAAGGGTGCTTAGCAAGAGGTACAAGCATGCCAAGGGCAGATGCTGCTTTTTGGGGGTTTGAAAACTTTTGAGAGATTTTAGGAAAGTCTGCAACATGAGCCAAGGTAGGCCATCTGTATGGAAAACCCACTAGAAGTAGCTTGGGTGGGCTCACAAGTTGAGTGGAGCAAGGTCTCACGAAATCACCGGGGCAGGGCAACCAGTGTTAGCCAGGTTGATGGAGACTCAGATATGGTGGCTACCTACGTTTGTACATGGGGAGCAGGGAGGGCTCAACAAAGTAACAGTGAATTCTACCAGCACTTCTGTCTGGGAGAAAGCTGCCCCCTTATCCCTCACCCTGAAGCCAGACAATTTGGTTCCTTGCCATATGTCGCTAGAGCCTTTCAAACTGCTGCCCCAGTGCTGGAGCTCAGAGCAAGTGAGTCCGTTAGCAGTAAGACCATGTATGGGCCCTTTATGAGGCATGACTGGCACTCCCACAGCCCTCTATCTCACTCAGGCATGATCCCCTCTGGTTTTCACAGCCAGAAGTTGTGTAGGGTGGGGACCCCTCACTTCTCAGAGGGGGCCTCTGCAACTGAGATATCTCTCCCGATTTTTAACCCCACACATGGGTTTAGGCATATCTGTCCCTCCTTCCAATCTGAAGGTGGCCTCTTCTGTATGTTCTTAATTATAGGACTTCTCTTAAGCTAGACTTCAGGCATTTCTCAAATAGTTGTTCTATAGTTTAGTTGTGATTTTGATGTGGTTGTGAGAGGAGGCAAGAGCAGCTTTTACCTACTCTGTCATCTTGACTGGAAATCTCAGAACCATATTATGAATAGAGATTTCAACTTACACTGAATCTGTAGAAGAAATAATTATTTTGACCAAATAAATAGCTAAGAAAATAGTCTCAATATATAAAAAGTAAAAAGGAAGTAAAGAAGGATCAAACTAGGGGGAGAAATGGACCATTAGAATGAGGGAGTTCATCATATCTTTGTCAGTTATTCAGATTGAGGAGAAAAAATCTGCAAAGGTATACAAAATTTGAACATAATCAACAAGTTTGATCTAACGGACAATATAAAATTGTCTAATTAGATATTTCAGCTACATCCAGAAGACAAAATACACATTCTTCTCACTCATGGGACATTACCAAAATTGACCACTTACTGGGCCATACAGCAAGTCTTAACAAATATTTCAAAGAAGATGCATCATACAAAGCATGTTCTCTAACTACATTGCAGTTAGAAGTTAATAACTAAAAAATAAAAATCTCTACACAAGTAAAATGTCACAGTGTCACAAAAAAATGGGAAGCAACACAAATGTTTATTTTGTTTAAACCAAATATGTTTAAACCATTTGACTTACTCAGATTATACAACATTCTTTTAAAAAATTAAAAATGAAATACTTCAAAGAATGACTAGCCTCAGCTCTATACAAAGGAAAGGCAAATATAGACCATTTCTGGTTAGTATGTTAAATCTTTTTGTTAAGTTTCTAAAACAACAGTCTAAAAACTTTTTTTGTAAAGGGACAGATAGTAATAATTCAGGCTTTGTGATCTACATGGCCTCTGTTGCAACTACACAACACTGCCTTTTGTAGTGTGAAAGCAGCCATAGACAGTATGGAAACAAATCCACATGTCTATTCTGATAAAACTTTATTTGTAGACACTGAAATCCAAATGTGATAAAACGTTCACATGTCTTGAAATGTTCTTTTCCCCCCAAATATTTAAAAATGTAAAATTCATTGTTTGCTTGTGGGCTGTACAAAAATAGGCAGTGGGCTCTATTTAAACTGTGGGTCATAGTTTGCTAACTCCTGTCATAAGAGAAAAATAAAAACTAAATTAATTGTGTATATAATATTGTCATTAACCAAAAAGGTTTTTCTGGGAAGAATCAGTAGAATGAAATAATCCAAAGGCACTATTTTTCTGAGGCAAGTATTCCTGAATGTCCACGGGATCATATTAACTCTCAGTGCAATATTAGAAGAGAAATTAGTTCCAGGCATTTGGCAAAGGAAAAAAATTGTGCAAGTGAGGCAAGCCGATGAATTCAGTTCAATTAAAACTTATTTTAGAGAAATATGTGTTTTAATCCCCTGTCCCTGAATTATTTTAGTAGCCTATTCCTATTTTTTGAGCTATAGCTGATAGACATGCACGGGCCGCCATGGCTGCTGTGCGTAACAGATCAGGAAGCTGTAGTACTTAGTATTTGATGCTGACCCCCATGTTCCAGAATGCATGAAATACTTGTGGAGGATAAATATTTCTACCAACTCTTTCCCCAGTAACATCTCTTTGTTTGTTCTCAAGTGGTACACTCTAACACAGTGGTATTAGAACACCCGCCTAGTGTTCAGAAATTATCTAAATATGCCTTTTCTGCCTATGTTGGTGGATGCTGCTGTGATTTTTTTTGTCTTTGTTCTCTACTATTCTCTAGTTGGTGGCAGTGAACCTTTCCGTTCCTATTGGGATATGTACCTGTCCAGGGGGTTGCTGCTGATCTTTGTGGTGGATTCAGCAGATCATGGCAGATTACCTGAAGCCAAGAAGCATCTTCATCAACTGATTGAAACAAACCCAATCATCCCTCTGGTTGTGTTTGCAAACAAGCAGGTAAAAATCTTTGCAAATAGAAATTGTGCCCGATAGTTTTATTATTAATACCAGAAATACAAAATACCTACTTCTATTAGCTAGGTATTAAACAACATGCCATATATTCAATTTATACTTATTAGATCCACTGGATTATATACTACTTGAGAATAGAGACTAGGATTTATCTTTGTGTTCCTTGTAATGCCTAGCATACTGCCTTGGGCATAGTACTCCAACAAATATGTGTTAAATTTGATTCAGTAAATATTTACTGATTGTTGATTTTGATAAAATATTTGTGTCTACCATATATAAAGAAGTTAGACTAATCTGAATTTATTTCATACATATGCATTAAAAATATTAAATATCCATGGAGAAATTTGAACCCTGTGTAGTGTTAGTAGGAATGTAAAATGGTCTAGCTGCTATAGAAAACAGTATGGCAGTTCCTTAAAAAATTTAAAATATACTTCCCATATGATCCAGCAGTTCCACCTCTGGCTTTATACCCAAAAGAATTGAAAGCAGATATTTGTATACTCATGTTCATAGCAGAATTATCCCTGATGGGCTTTTATCATTACAAGGAGCCCCTCCTTTCATCCAAAACTCTCCTCCTGTTTACCTCCTCTCCAAATCCATCAGGGAATTTATTAACTTGAGACACTGTCAACATGTTACTGGATCCATTAACATGGTTACAAAAGTCACTGTAAGATATAGGACTAAATGAATTCAGGAGTAAGACAGGCAATAAATTGGGATGACCGACATCCAGAGAGTAATTAACTCCAGACAGATGCCATGTACAGTACATCAGGAAAAGCCTCACAGTCTCCCAGTGATGGAATCTGATAGGTTCATATTGTTGCAAGAAAAAAATAACGTGATGTTGGATTATGTTCAAAGATTTAAATATGATCCCCTATAGCTTAGGAATAACACTATGAAACAATAAAAAGCCAAATGCAGTTTTAAGAGTGAAAATGCTAAAACTTTTGCAAAGGACTTAAAAAGTATAGCTAAATCTGTGTGTATTTAGGAAAGAGAATATCAGAGATCATTTATAAAAATAATTCCTGATGTTAGAAAGTCCAAGAGGTATGTTTTGACCTTGCCATTTGGACCTCAAGAAGGTTATGACTTTGCCATGCAGCATAAGCGCAAGCTGTCTCCTCATTTTAATATCTTCTCTCTCTGCCTCTCCTTATGGGTTTCCCTCCTTTTAGCCTCTCCCTCTCTTATCTTGTCTTCTTTGTTTCCACCCCCTCTCCCCTCTTGGCTTACTTCTTATACCACTTTATTTTCTAAATCTTGCTCCCTTCTCTGTCTCTCTCCATTCCCCAAAATTTGATCCACAATTTTTTTGTTCAGTAAAAATAATGGTCACACACACACATACAAAAAATCTCAGAGTGGCAAATGCTGTAATCAATAAAGCATATGGCAAAAATCCAATTAATGATTTAACTTTCTATTGTTAAAGATAAACTAACAATAATTAATCATATTGAATATAATTCTGGGGAAATAAAAAAGAAAATGGAAAAAAATTAGAAACAGATTGACTGCATCATTTAGAAAATTGATTGAGGTGTTTACTGCTTTAACTTCATTCCAAAGAATGCACTTTTGATGATAACTCGTAAATACAGGTATAATTTTGATAAAAATAAATTTATATTAAAAAAATCATAAGGGTCATAATAATAGGGTCACAATAGCCTCCATATTTAAATAAAGGTGAGGTCATTGAGAGCAGTGAATGAGAGTAATAAATGTATCTATCCAAAAGGACTATAAAATAAGCAATGTTTTTTTTCATTCTTGGTGAAGGATCTTGGAGCAGCCTATCACATTACAGATATCCATGAAGCTTTGGCATTATCTGAGGTAGGAAACGACAGGAAGATGTTCTTGTTTGGAACCCAAGTGACTGAGAATGGCTCAGAGATACCCTCCGCCATGCAAGATGCCAAAGACCTGATTGCACACCTGGCTGCAGATATGCAGTGATAAGACCTAGACCCCACTTTTCAGCTCATAATCCAAATGTCATCAGGGAGTGTTGAAAGGCAAGCTTGAAGCCAAAGGTTTCCACTTTCAAATAAAAAATAAGCCATTTTTTTATTTTCTCAATTCACAGCATATATACAAAGATAGTGTTAATTGATTAAGAACATTATTTAGATTTTGAACTTTAAAAATATTGGTAAAACAATGTATCTGGGGGAATTTAGAGTTTTAATCCAAAAAATTAAAGTGAACGTTAGCAAGCATTTATCCCATTTGTAGTTTTTCAATGACATGACATTTATATTAAAATATTTTAATAAATATTTTTTTCAAATAAAAATCCAGGTATCTTTCCTGTAAGTATATTTGTTTAACACTGTAAAGAAAGAAATATTAGGATAAGGCAATGAGAAAAAAATTAAGTACTTTTAAACCCACATAGAAATATAAAATGTAACACCATTCAGAAAGATTTAGTAAAGGCTTCTCTTTTAGGAGCCTGTGACACTAGATGAGGAACATTGTGGGAATTTGTTTTTTAAATTCTTGACATTTTTCTTTTATATATAAGCTTTCTTCACTAGAAATATTTTGTAAAAGTGATAACTGTTTACCTATAGACATGATATAAATCCAACTTTTAACCTAGTATCTTGTTGATTAAAAAAAAAAAAAAGATTTCTAGTTTCCAGTCTGGCATGTGAGAAGCTTGGAAGCTAGCTACCACTGCTCTAACAAGTGAAAAGCTGAACAGATGGAAAAATCAACAATTCTTCTAGGATCCATAGAAAGGTGATAACAGAGGGCAAACTGCTGCCTCCAATACTGGAGAGACCACCAAAAGAATATAGAGAACAATTTACTGCAACAGAGACTCATGATGGGAAACCACCCTCGGGAACCAGTGCCAAGGTAGGAAAACAAGAACTGTAATTGACAAGTTGGAGGCTCAACGTGGACAACTCTGAGAGTTAAAAACTTCAGAGGGACCCAGTCATAGGAGGGACCCCAGAATTTTTGAGATTTACCTCTGGGAGCTCAACCAAATTCCCACAGTAAATATCAGAGAAAAATTCTCTGGTGCTTCCAGGGTTGAGGAAAAGGAACCATTTTTAAATACGCCAAAGCATTTTGTCCTTTTTAACAAGTCCTGCCCTGTGGGGAAAAACATTGTATCAATAGAGGAACAAAGGTAAGAATTACATTAAAGTTCTCAGAAACCATGGAAGCAAGAAGAAAGTGGAGTGAAATATTTAGTGTTGAGAGAGTAAAAACCACCACCCTAGAATTCCATTTCCTGTGAAATTATCCTTAAAAAGTGAAGGAGAAAGACTTCCTCAGATTAACAAAATTTAGAGAATTTATTGCCAGTAGACCGGTATTGCAAGAATGTTGAAACAAGTTCTTTAGAGAAAAGGAAATGATATAGGTCAGAAATTCAGATTTTCATAAAGGAAGGAAAATAATTGAAAAAGGAATAAGTGAATAAATGAAGGTAAAATTAAAACTTTTAATTTTTTTTATTGCTCTAACAGATATCAGTTTGATCAAAATAAAAGTATATTCAATTATGTATGTTTATATATATTTACATATACATATGTATAAATGAAATGAGTGACAGTAATGATACAAAAGATGGGAGGGAGGATTAGGATAATTTTGTTGTTAAAAAGTACTAGCACTACCTGTAAAGCAGTATAGTGTTATTTGTAAGAGTACTTGGGTTGGTTGTAAATGTATATTGCAAACTGTAGGACAACCACTAAAAGAAGTAAACAATAACTGATATGCTAAGACAGAAGAGAAAATGGAATCATGTAAAATGCTCAGTCAAAACCACAAAAGGCAGAAAAAGAATGGAAGACAAAAATAGAAACAAAGAACAGACCAACAAATAGAAAACAGTAACAGATATGGTAGCTACTAATCCAACTACATTAATAATTACTTTGAAAACACCCCTCCAAAATAAAGTACTTAGGTATAAATAAATGTAACAAAATATGGAGCTTTATGTAAGGAAAACTACAAAACTCGGATGAAAGATATCAAAGAAGAACAAAATAAATGGAGAGATAGTCCATGTTTATGGTAGAAAGACTCAATATTGTCAACGTGATTTATAGATTCAATGTAATCCCAATCAAAATTCCATTAAGTTATTTTGTGGGTATTGACAAATTGATTCTCAAGTTTATATGGAGAGGCAAAAGCCCCAAATAGGCAACACGATATTGAAGGAGAAGAATAAAGTTAGAGGACTAACATTACCCAAGTTCAATACTTACTCTACAGTTGCAGTAAGTAAGATAGTGTAGTACTGGTGAAGAATAGACAAATAGATCAATGGAACAGAATAGAGCTCCCCAAAACAGACCCTCATAAATATAGGCAACTAATCTTGACAAATGAACAAAGGCAATACAATGGAGCAAAGATAATCTTTTCAACAAATGGTGCTGGAACAACTGGACATCCATATGTGGAAAAAAATCTAAACACAGACTTCACAACATTCACACACACACAAAAAATTACTCAAAATGGATCACAGGTACAAACCCAAAGCCATGATCCATGAAAGAAAGCATCAATAAGCTGGATTTCATTAAAATAAAAACTTTCTGCTCTGCAAAGGATTGTTATTCAAAATATACAAAGCACTCTAAACACTCAATAATAAAAACACGAACAACCTGATTTAGAAATAGATCTTAACAGACTTCTCACCAAAGAAGATATACAGATGGAAAACAAGCATATGAAAAAATGCTCCACATCATATGTCATCATGGAAATGCAAATTAAAACAATAGGTGGAGCACAGAGGACTTTTGGGACAGTGGAACTACTTTGTACAATACTATAATGGTGGATACATGTCATTATACATTTTCTATACCCATGGATTGCGCAATACCAAGTGTAAGCGCTAATGTTAACTATGAACTTTGGGTGATTATGATGTGTCATTATAGGTTCATTGATTGCAACAAATGTATCAGTCTGGTGGGGGCCGTTGATAATGAGGAAGGCTGTTCATAAGTGAGGGTATATGGGAAATCTCCATATGTTCTGCTAATTTTGCTGTGAACCTAAAACTGCTCTTAAATAGTCTATTAAAAAGATAGAAACCGTTTGTTGAGGGGGAAAAAAAACAGATTTGGAAAGAGGATTTGTTCTTCAAATTTTCCTTTTAAAATTGAATCTCTGGCAAGTGATGTTAGAAGCATGGCGGAGTGAGAGATGTTTCCAGATCTCTCCCCTTGAAATGACAATAAGCTGAAACTAAACAAAAAAACCCACCCAACCTGCACACAAGCACATCTGAGAGAGGGATCTGGAAATAAGAGCTACCAGAGGTCATAACCACGAGAGTTGGGAGGTAGACTGGGAGAAACAAACAAGCTGACTCTCTCAGCCGGAGCTTCTTGCAGGAGGAGGGGAAAGGGAGAAGGTGAGGTGGGTTCCCTGAACAACCTTGCTTGAGATAGCCGTGAGCTCCATGCAGCAGCAGTGCCCAGGGATCAGGGCAAAAAGCAGAGAAGTGGGAACAGCAGAGAAGTGGGGAAAACAGAGAAGCAACAGTGATTATTGCTAGCTGAGATTGCAAAACGGAGGTTGAGCTGCAATCCCCCTTCCTCCGACACAGAGGGCACCTCCTGCCATGTCCTCCAAGACTGAACACTGCAGAGCTGTAAGGGAATCTCAACAAACACTACCGAATCTATCACTAATACGGACAGAGACTGAGACTGAGGGTAGTGAGTGTGATTAAACATCTATAAGAAAAAAAACAGCATTATTAAGACTTCATATAAAGCAATGGTGCAAGAGGCTTAGATGCCACCTACTGGAAACCAACAGAAAAATGGCTTCTTAGCAACGGGTGAAAGAGAGACCTTTATATAATAAATCTTTTGGGGGAGGGGGAGGAGAAAAAAGTAGAATACACTTTCATTAATGTCCAGGCCAAGAAATAGTCCATTAAACACCATGAACAATCAAGGTGACATGTCAGCTCAGAAAAAAAGAAAAATCTCCAGAAAACAATCTTACAGACATAGATATATGAAACTTAAATGACAGAGAATTCAGGATGATACTTCTGAAAAACCCAATGAGATCCAAAAAAATTCATATCAACAATTGAATTGAAAAAAGAACTAGGTCAGCAGAATGAGTTTTTTAGCAAGGAGAGTGAAATCCTTAAAAAGAACTAAATAGAACTTCTAGAGATGAAGAACACACTAAAAGAGATGAAGAATAAAAGAGCGAGCTTGGGAAATAGAGTCGACCAAATGGAGGAAACGATCAGTGATATCGAAGACAGAAACCTATAAATAAATCAGAAGAAAGAAGAGAGAAAGCGAAGAACAAAAAATAATGAAAGAGAAATTCAAGAACTAGCTGATACCATCAGGAGAGAAAACATAAGAATAATGGGCATTCTCAAAGAGGAGGAAAAGGAGCAGGGATTAGAAAGCATTTTCAGACAAATCGTTAGCGAGAATTTCCCAAATCTAAGGGATTAGTTGGAGCTTAGAATTCAAGAAGTCAACAGAACACCCAATTATCTCAACCCAAAAAGGCTTTCTCCAAGACACATTATATTAAAATTATCAAAAGTCAACGACAAAGACAGAATTCTCAGGGGAGCCAGGCAAGATGGCAACCTATAAAGGAAAACCCATTAGATTATTGTCAGATTTCTCAGCATAAACCTTACAAGCCAGAAAGGAGTGGAATAAAATGTTCAAACTATTGAATGAAAGGAACTACCAGCCAAGAATGATATATCTCCTTTGGATATGAGGGAAAAATAAAGACCTTTCCGGACATATAAATATTGAGGGAATTCTTCACTATAAGGCTTGAATTACAAGAAATACTAAAAAGGGGTCAGCTCACCTAAAACAAAATGACAACAACAACAAAATACATAACTAGGAGTAAGGCTACTGGCAGGCAGAAAGAAGCAGAGTAGTGCAACCCTTACTAAGAATAGGGCATTATAAATTTAAACAATAAGAGTTTTCCTATTTTAAGATAGTAATGAATGTTCAGCATACATAGGGAGAAATTGAGACAACAATAACAGAAAAGAGTAGGATTAAAAGATCTAAATTCGCAAAGGGGATTGGAGATAAGGCACATGCAGAAGAAAAAAGATGACTGTATACATTTATATAACTCTTCTTTACATATTCATAATGGTAACAACATGCCAAAGATTCAGAAACTGAAGTATAGAACATAAAACAAGAAGATCCAGAGGAAAAATCCACAAAACCCAACCAAAATAAAAAAGCAGACACACAAGGACAAGGAAGCAATGGAAACACTGAGCTATCAGAAAACAAAAGATAAAAGGGCTATAGGAAAACCTCATATTTCAATAATCATCCAGAATGTAAATAGACTGAATTCGCCAATAACAAAGCAAGAGTCGCAGAATGGATCAACAAACAAAACCCAACCATATGCTGCCTCCAGGAGATGTATCTCAGTTTCAAAGACAAATATAGACACAAAGTGAAAGGGTGGAAAATGATATTTCAAGCAAATGGTACTCAGACAAAAGTGGGAGTAGCGGTATTAATATTGGACGAAATAGACTTCAAAGTAAAAAAAGGTAAAGAAAGATATTGAAGGACACTTCATAAAGATAAAGGGAATCATATACCAGGAGACATAACACTTATTAAATCTGTGCTCCCGATCAGGGAACCCCAAAATATATAAAGCAATTACTAACAGAACTAAAGGGAGAAACAGACTGAAACACTATCATAGCTGGGGACCTAAATACTCCACTGTCAGATATGGACAGATCATCCAAACAGAAAATCAATAAAGAAATAACACCCTTAAATGACACATTGGACCAACTGGACATAATTGACATTTACAGAGCCCTTCATACCAAAATAGCTGCTTCTACATTCTTCGCATGGAACATTCTCAAGGACTGACTACATATTGGGACACAGAGATAGCCTCAACAAAAATAAGTGGATCGAAATCATACCAACCACATTTTCTGATTATAATGCTTTGAAACTAGAGATCAACTAGTTTGAAAGAAATCAGGAAGAAACACAAATACATGGAGATTAAACAGCATGCTACTGAAGAATAACTGGGTCAGTTATTCTTATTATAAAAAAAGAGATCAAGAGATACATAGACACAAATGATAATGATAGTACAACACATCAAAACTTTTGGGACACAGCAAAAGTGGTAATAAGAGGAAAGTTCATATTATTACAGGCCTATCTCCAAAAACAAGAATGAGCCCAAATAAACAACCTAATGCTTCATCTTAAAAAAACTAGAAAAGGAAAAACAAATGAAGCCTAAAGGCAGTAGAAGGAAAGAAATAATCAAAATTAGAGCAGAATTAAATGAAATTGAAAACAAACAAACAAAAATGATAGAAAAAATAAATGCAACAAAGAGCTGGTTCTTTGAAATGGTTAATAAAATTAACAAACCCTGGCTACACTCACTAAAGAAAAAAGAGAAAGGACACAAATAAACAAAATCAGGGATGAAAGAGGGGAAATTATGACAGACACCACAGAAATACAAAGGATCATACAAGAATACTATGAAAAAGTATATAACACCAAATTTAATAACCTAGAAGAAATGTACAAGTACTTAAAAAGATACAACCTTTCTAGACTGATCAAGGAGAACTGGAAAATCTAAATAGACCTATCAGCAGTACAGAAATTGAAACAATCATCAAAAACCCACCAAAAAGTAAAAGTCTAGGACTAGATAGCTTCACCAGTGAATTCTACCAAATATTCAAAGAAGATTTAATACTTATTCTCAAACGCTTCCAAAAAATCGAAGAGGAGGCAATGCTTCTCAACTCATTTTATGAAACCAGTATTTCCCTGACACTAAAACCTGGTAACGATAACACAAAAAAAGAAAACTACAGACCAATATTTCTCATGAATACAGATGCAAAAATCCTAAATAAGATACTAGCGAACTGAATACAGCAACATATTAAAAAGATTATACACCACGATCAAGTGGGCTTCATCCCAGAGGCACACAGATGGTTCAACATACGCAAATCAATTAATGTGATACACCACATAAACAAATTAAAAAATAAGAATCATATGATCATATCGATAGATGCAGAAAAAGCCTTCAATAAGATACAGCATCCATTTATGATCAAAACACTTAACAAAATCGGTATAGAAGGAAAATTTCTTAACATAATAAAGGCCATCTATGATAAACCCTCAACCAACATTATACTTAATAGTGAAAAACTAAAAACCTTCCCTCTTTGATCAGGAACAAGGCAAGGCTGTCCACTATCTCCACTGTTACTCAGTATAGCACTGGAGGTCCTAGCAAGTGCAATCACACAAGAGAAAGATATAAAAGGAATCCAAATAGGAAACAAAGAAGTCAAATTGTCACTATTTGCGGATGACATGATTTTCTATGTAGAAAACCCTAAAGACTCCACAAGAACACTACTAGAAACAATGAGCAGATACAGTAAAGTTCCTGGATACAAAATCAATGTTCCAAAATCCATTGTGCTCCTATGTTCTAATAATGAAGCGTCAGAAAAAGAAGTGGAAAAAATAATTCCTTTTGCAATTAAAACAAAAAGAATAAAATATCTAGGAATAAATCTAACAAAACATGTGAAGGACCTATATAATGAATACTACAAGACCCTATTAAAAGAACTCAAAGAAGATACAAAGAAATGGAAGGATTGGAAGAATCAACATAGTTAAAATGACCATATTACCTAAAGCATCATACAGATTTAATGCAATCTCCATCAAAATCTCATCAGCATTTTCTAAAGAAATAGAAAAAAAACATCAGATTTGAATGGAAGCACAAAAGACCCCGAATTGCCAAAACCATCCTGAGAAAAAAGAATGAGGCTGGAGGCATCACTCTGCCTGACTTCGAATTATACTAAAAGCAACAATAATCAAAATGGCATGGTAATGGCAGAAAAATAGACACACAGACCAGCGGAACAGAATTAAGAGTCCAAAAGTAACCCCCTGCTTATATGGGCAAAAATTTCAATATAAGAGCCAAAAACATACAGTGGAGAAAGGAAAGCCTCTTCAATAAATAGTGCTGGGAAAACTGGAAAGCCACCTGCAAAAGAATGAAATAGACTGTTGTCTATCACTCCATGTCAAAATTAACTCGAAACGGATTAGAGACCTGAATATAAGACCTGAAACAATAAAACGCATAGAAGAAAACGTAGGAACTAAACTCGTGGACCTTGGACTTAAAGAGGATTTTATGAATTTGACCTCAAAGGCAAGGGGAGTAAAAGCAAAAATAAATGAATGGGACTACATCAAACTAAAAAGCTTCTGTACAGCAAAATGAACTGTCAACAAGGTAAGGAGAGAATCATCTGAATGGGAAAATATATTTGCGAGCAACGCCTCTGATAAGGGCCTAATATCCAAAATATACAAAGAACTCACACAACTCAATAACAATAAAAAACAAACAATACAATTTAAAAATGGGCAGAGGTACTAGACTTATTGGGGTGATCACTATGTTATATACCTGAAACTAATATTATATGTCAATTGTAACTGAAAAATAAAAAATTATTAAAAAAGAATGAGCAGAGAATCTGAACAGATACGTCTCCCAAGAAGACATACAAATGGCCAACAAACATATGAAAAGGTGTTCATTATCGCTATTAGGAAAATGCAAATCAAAACCACAATGAGATACCATCTCACACTTGTTAGAATACCTATAATCAACAGGACAAGTAATAACAAATGTTCGGGAGGACGTGGAGACAAAGGAACCCTTATACACCTCTGGTGGGACTGCAAATTGGTACAGCCACTATGGAAAACAGTATGGAGCTTCCTCAAAACACTAAGAATTGATCTACCATATGATCGAGCAATTCCACTACTGAGGACTATATGTTGACCCCAAGGACTTGAAAACCTATATCCAAAAAGATATTTGCACACCAATGTTCATAGCAGCATCATTCACGGTGGCCAGGACATGGAAGCTACTTAAATGTCCTAAGATAGATGATTGGCTTAAGAAGCTGTGGTACATATATACAACAGAGTATTACTCAGCCATAGGAAGAGATGAAATGCTGCCATTTGCGACAACATGGATGGACCTCAAGATAATCATGCTGAGTGAAATAATAAGCCAGGAAGAAAAAGCTGAAAACCACATGATATCACTTACATGTAGGATACAAGCCTAAAAGCAACAAATGAACAGGACAAACAAACAGAGACTCGTAGACATGGACAATAGACTAGTGGTTACCAGAGGGGAGAGGAGGGAGGTAGATGGGGTAAAAGGGATCAAATATGTAGTGACAGAAAGAAATCTAACTATAGGCAGTGAGCACACAATGCAATATATATACGTCTTACTGTTGAATTGTATACTTGAAATTTACTTGATTTTGTTAACCAGTGTCACCATAATAAAAACAAACAAACAAACAAACAAATAAGTGTTGCTCTCCCACAAAGCGATGAATCTGGCTTTGCAAGACTATTATGCCTATAATTAAAAAAAAAAACTGAAGAATTAGAAGATTTTGATGCAAATTCACCAGTGATACTGCAGTTTTTAACTTTAAAGATACAGCTAATGAGGATGTGAAAAACATTCATTCTCAAACCCTTCGTTGAGTAATATGACACATCTTTGGAGGACAATTTGGCAAAGTCTATGAAAAAACAATTTTAATCTATTTTAAACTTTACTTACAAATAATTTTTTAAACAAATTTAAAACATTTACTATGATCCCGCAAGCCGATTTCTAAGATTCTATTGCACAAAAATATTTACACAAACATGGAAAGACACATATAAAAAGATATTCTTGGAAATAATGTAATAAATTTAAAATAAATGTAGTAATATAATAACGTAATAATGTAAAATAAATTTTTATCGATAGAGAAATAATTTTATAAATTATTAGAGTAACTCCATTAAATATAACAGCATGGGGCTAATTAAAAAATGAGAAAGATATATGTTGACCTGAAAATATGCTGTTAAGTTTAAAAGTAACTAACACATCTCATGCTCCCTTTTACCACAGCACCTCTGCAAAGTACATAATAGTCTCTTTCATTTAAAATGACATACGTGTGTGCATATATATATATGTACATATATTAATTGTATATGTATATGATCTGCAAGTACACTAGTTTTAATGGTGACAATTTCTGAAACAACGGCATTGGCATATGGCTTGAGGGAATGGTGTGGGGGGCAGGCAGCTTTTACTTATCATTGTATCATCTTTGGTATTGTTTAAATTTTTAACAATAAATGGTTTTAACCTTTAAAAAAATAAAAAATAAAATAAAATTTAGAATCTCTGGAAAAATAAAAAGCCAAATTTGGTGAGGACAGCCTCTACCCAATGTTAGCACATAGCCTTCTCTATCAAACTTTGGGCTGAAATAGAACATAATTGAAATTAGGTGTGTATCTGCAAAATAATAATTGCTCTCGGAGAGATGAGATGTTAGAGTGTATGCCTTTAAAGTCACTTGCTTTCTCACAGTCAGAGCTGCAGGATAATTTTTAATAGTATCATATCACAACAGACACTCGAGTGTCTAATAACAGGCCTTCTTTTGTCTGGTCTATGGAGGCTGGATCACACAATAATCCAGGATTGTCAGAAACCCTAGGATTGCCACTAACTGACCCCTGGACAAATCCCTTAAGCATCTCATGTCTTACTCAGGCTTCACTTTGGAAAAGGACATACAGACAGCTTTCGGCCCTGAACTCTGATTCTATGAGGTATATTTTAATTATGTTTTCTGGGGTGGTAGGGGAGTACATAAGTTCCTGGATGCCTATTTCAAAGATGATGCCAAAAGCTTTCAAATAGGGAGTGATATCTCTGTTCTCCCCCGTTTAGCCTTGTTTTTCTCACATTTTGATTTTAGATTCTGCGTTTTGGCAAAAAATGTGTGGCTGATGTTTTTCCTTCAGTGAACAGCTATTGTCTATGTAGTGGTCACTGCTTGATGCTGGGGATGATTAAAGTAGACTTGAGATGCTCTCAGGGTGTCATGGGAAGTACATGTCCCAGGAGTTTCTGGTGGAAATGGCACTCAGCCAAGACAGGTTGGAGTGTTGTCAAATAGGCTGTCTGGCTGGCGGTCTTCTCAACAGACCTCAGGGGGTGGCATTGATTACCTTGAAGAACTTACCAAAATCTAGCATTTGTTGCCAGCCTTCCAGGCTCAGGAATTAAGAGTAGATCTGTCTTTTCATTTACTCATTTATTGAGCACCAACTGTGTACCAGAAAATGTGTCAGTTAAAAATGGTGACAGTTAAAAACGGTGACAGTTCAAGTTAGGTTTGTGTGTGCCAAAAAATGGGGATTTGGAGGGAGTGGTGCTCATCACACTGGGGAATTTGGATATGGTGAATTCATGGGTTCAAAGATAATAAAGCTTTCTCTATACCTCTTGGCCCTGCTAACCTCTACTTGGCTTCATCCTCAGATTCCCTTTGCAAGGAATTGCTGTCAGCACTAAGCATACAACATTCATATATAGCTCATTCGAGAATAAAGATGGACCCTCTCTATTTAAAGCAACCATCCAGTAAATCTCATGGAGGGGTATTGATTGGTTCTGCCAGGGTCACATATTCATTCCTGAACCAATCCCTGTGGCCATTTTGCCCAGGCCAGGGGGCAAAATGGCCACAGGGATTAGCCCCCTCAAGCCATATGGAAAGAGTTCCCCACAGAAAGGAGAAGTTCAACTTTTAGAAGAAGAGGGAAAGGATGCTAGGCAGGAAAACAACAGAAATAATGACAGCTATCCAGAGTCATTCACTGTGCTTGGCACTGGGCATACACCAGCCACCAGGAGAGAGAATGTTGTTAAGGTACTTTTATTATAGCTGGGAAGGCACACACAAAAATAAAAAAGCAGACGAAATAATTATAAACAGTGTGGAAGCAAGGATCTGAGACAGAAAATAACGGCAGGAACATTTAAAAAAAATTACTGTGGGATGGTAAGACCTCTGAGTGGGTGATGTTTAAGCTGAAAGAAAAGAGCAAGTATGTGAAATGGGGGAGAAGTGAACTCTGGGTATAGGAAGAAGCTGAAATGGGAATTTGCTTGACATGGAGAGAGAGACTGGAATGTAGACAGCTAGGACATCGCAGCCCACAGTAGACTGGAGAAAGGGGCAAGGACTAGGTCATGTACCAGGCACCTTATGGTGCAAAGCCTGGGATTTATTCTAAACAGTTTGGAGTGTCATGATCGGAGGTCGGCCAAGTCAGAACACCAGTTGGGAAAGCACAGCAGAGTCCAGAGAGATAATGGTGACATGGACTGGCATGGTGATGGGAGATGAAAAGAAACGGATGGATTAAAGACATATTTGAAGAATGAACTTGAGTTGCTGATGCATTGGAGGCAGGGAGTTGGAGTAAGGGAAAGAAAGAATCAAGATTGATTCCTAAATTTCTAAATTCCTAAATTTCTCCTAAGGAAGACATAAGTCAGAAAGTCAGTGTATAAAATCAGAATGATGTGGACCAGAATTCATTCTGTGATCTTAATCTCTCCCAGTAAGCAGACTCCCTAAGAAGCTGGGTCATGTCAGAGAGTTGCCTAGTGAACATGGATCTATTGATGTATACTGGAATTGGGCCACACATCTGTCTCAAGAGGGCCTGGGGAACCAGCTGTAACATTTGCAGTCTGTTGGCTTCGGTTCCTCTCCCCTCTGCAGTTTTGAACAGGCACAGTCACTAGGATATAAAGATATGTATACAGAAGGGATATCCTTCTGTATATCCATTGTGGACTGAAGCTCCTCTTCTGAATGACATGTTCTTTAGATATTTGAAGGCATTTCATTTACTGATTTAGGGGCCATCCTGCCTCTCAAAGGAGAATTTATATAACTCTTCCACAATTGTTTACATGTTGAGCTAAAACTCTCTGAGGATAGCTTTATTTCTCCTTTTCCCAACCTTTTCGAGTACTTCTTGAATTTTTGATACAGTGCTGCACATGTTTATTTCAAAGTGTGTCTGAGGGAGCAGATTTCTGATTCATATATATGTCACTTTCTCCTAGTTTCATTCCAGGAAAAATTCACAATCCAAAATGTGTCTCTTTTAAATTTTGCACCTATGAGACATAGCATATCAAAGGAGTACCCAGTAACATGCCAAAGGTGTTCTTGGGTTTACATACACTTGGATAGATGACTTATTCCAACATCTCTAGTCCCTTCTTTCAAAAATAAACACATCGCTGAAACTCCACCACTTCTGTTGTCCTCTACCGTGTCGTCATGGCCACGAAATTAGCTGAAAGCATTCCTCAGAGACTGAGAGAGGTTCAGACCACTCACTTTTTTTTTTTTTTAAAGATCTCTTGGTATAATAATGATTTTTTTAAAGGGAGGGGGGTTGCCAAAAACAGGATTATAAGAATTCTGATATATTGTATTTAAAAGATATCACATATAACAAATTAGTTATCAATACATACGCGCAACAAATATATCATACTAAAAGTTGTGCTGTTCACAATTACAGGGTTTATAAAAATAATGACTTATAATTCACTTCAGTAGACATTATGCCCTGTAAGGAGACACAAGTTGTAGACGACTATATATTTTTTAGTCCTTTCCGCGTTTCTTTGTGACTGTGTAGAACTTCATGTGGATATAAAGTAAAAAAAATCTAAAACTGAGACTTTTTCTGAATGTTAAGCTTGGACCGAATGTTAAGCGTCGCCCTACTCCCACTACCCTCATTCCTATTGCTGTCTCAGTGATGGAAGGCCTTAGAATATTGTCCATCTCAGTATCCGCTTCGAGCATGATTAGGCTACCATAGTCTATGGAGAGCCTGTGCCAGGGAACCTAACAGACCTGGCTCTGCTGTCTGAATGGTGCTGTAACTAGACTGGAAGCTAGTACGTTCTACCCCAGGGCCTCGGCAACGGAGAACGCGTGAAACTACTAGCCCTTGGCACTGGTTAGTAGCGCGCCCCGTGTCTTTGTGGACACGCTTCTCTGGCTCTTCCCTCTTTGAGGGCTGGGCGCGCTTGTGGGCCCCTGGTGCGCATCGCGTCGCCTTGGCAACCGGAGACTGTGAAGAGAGGGGGGCCAGGGCGGGGCTTATCCCGCTGGGGCTCCGTCGCGTGGGGGTGGGAGGGCCGTCTGGGGCAGGTAAAGGTTGTGCTCCCCATCCCCCTCCCATCGCGCAGAAGGCCAACAGCGCCCCGGCGGTGGGCAGCCAGGGTGGGCGCCCCGCGAAGCCGGAGTTTCCTGGGCATTCATGGAGAACCAAGAGTTTTCAGGTTCATCCGAGCTGTCGGATGGGCATGATACGACAGAAACATCCGCTCGCTCTGAAGCCCTCCTGACTCCCTTAGTAACCAGGATCTTCAACGTGCGCGACAAACCGTTGGAGCCCAAGAAGCCGGAGAAAGTAGACCAAGGCCAGCGAGAGATCCCCGAGCCCTACGACCACTATGAGCCTTGCAGACTCTCTGAACCCCACACGCCTTATGTGCTCTACGAACCCTATCAGTCCTACGAAATCTCTGAGCTCCACGCTTCCCACGCAGCCCGCAAGCTCCTCGCTCCCTGTGAGCACCATGGGTACCATGCTCCCCGTAAGCCCCACAAGCCCCACGAAGCCGAGCTGTTTCCCAGCGCTAAGGTGATGACCTCCCCATCTCTGGTGACCAGAATCCCACCTCGGATTCCATTGTCTACCCTGAACGGTAGGTGATGGGGACCCTCTGAGGCACTGAGCAACCACTCCCTACCTAAAACTGGGGGTCTTAATGTGAAGGTTTGCATGCAAGAGCCCACTTTGTTTTAAAAGAAGAGAACTCTTGTGTCATTCAATTGCTGCCTTGCAGTCACCTATCTTTGGACCTCAAGGGAATCTGATAGGAAATTGAGACTAGCAATGAGAGAAACTTAATCTCTTCACTCTCTCCTCTTTTCACCGACGATCTCCTAGCTGACCTTGATTATCCATTGTCATTTCTTTTTGAAGCCCTTCTTAATTCTTCTCTACAGTTAGTCCTTGCATTCCTCTGCGTTGCCACTTTAAACATTACTTCTATTATAGTGCTTAAAATTTTGTATTTCATCATTATCTGTCTCCACAACTAAAGGGAGGAATCCTTGAAAATTTTTTTGTTGGTATTTGGCACAGAGTGGCACTCGAGAAATGCTATTCTATTGTTAAAGTTGTAGTAACAACATATTAATTGAGCAAGCATTTGAAGAGTACATTTACTAAGTGCTTACTATATGCTCAGTCCTCACCAAGTTTACAGGGTAACAGGGCTGATGGGACTTAGATATGAATATCTTTTGCTCTGACCGCACCAGCTCATCTCTGACCTCTCACTGATGACCCACCCCAAACAGTTTTTGTCTACATTGGGCTTCCAATCCCTTGGCTGACCATTTTTTATCTCATGTTCTCCTCAACTCTTCTTTAACAGCCAGATTCTATGGTCTATCATTTCAGTTTCCTCATACACATCTTCTATCATTCCATTGACTCTTTGACTAACCACCATACTTCTCCTGGTAAAAGCTTAACCCTGTTTAAACCCAACCACCCACCTTCTGCCTACACCTGAGCAGCTGACTCCTGCTGTGCAAAATCACACAGTCATACTGACTGCTTTTATTTCCGATTTATGACCACAAATCTCAGTTGGTCACTTGGTGCTGCTTGGCAAGCCCACTTTATTCACCTAGTTAGTTCCCAGTCTCTGAAAACATAACTAAATGCCTTCTTTACCTTCTTCAATCATCATACCTTTGATCTCCAAACAGTTGAAGATTTTGCCTCACACTTTATTGAGAAAATAGAAGCATTCAGTTATGAACTCCCTTATTTTCTTACAACTAATCTATTGCCTTATCTGCATCCACGGATTCTGTCTTTTCTCATATTTCAGGGAAGAGTGGTGTCTCTTTCTATGAAAAGCAAAATTCTCCTCTTGTGCTTTGGATTCCACTCATCTCCTGAAGAGCTTTGTTCCCGCAGTTATCCCTTCTCTCTTCTACAGCATCAATTTCTCTTTCTAATAAATTAGTTCCATGAGGATACACATATACTATAGAATCTTCCATCTTGAAATAACCCTTTACACTATGGCTTCTTCAGAACCCTCCTCCCACCATCACCACTATTTTTATGTTCTCTTTCACTGCAGAACTTGTCAAAAGGTTGTCTATAAACAATAATTCCAATTTCTCATCTATCATTCCCTTCTCAACCCACCTAGTTAGGCTTTTTTCCCCCTCCACACCACTGAAATTGCTCCAGTTTACTGCTTTTTCATTACCAACCCTATTGTCATGCATGCAGATTTCACTATCCATATGAGTGATCCACTTGACTTCTCGACCTCCTCACTTTGAATGATCTTGTCCTTCACCCCACTTTAGGCACCCACTACCCTAGCGTTTGATAATGTCTATTGCTGTAACATTTCTAAAATCTTGATTTCAAGCACTCTAATCTCTAACCATGACCTGTCTTTCCAGCTCACTCACTCCTCTTTGTACACCATCAATTCTTCAGCTTCAACGAGACCTCCAACCCATTCACCATGTATCACTACCTTCTGTCCTGTCTCTTTTCACTCTCTATGGTCCATGATCCACCAATGGAATCACTCCCTCGCAAATATCCTCAACTCCCTTGACTCTCCATCATTCTTCCTTAGTTAAATCCAATTCTTGTCTGCGCTTGAAAAACAGATGATGACAAGAAAAAAACAACTATGCTGAGCTTTAAATTCATGACCTTGAACTTCAAGTGGACTCTCAGTGCTTCTTGGCAATCATACTGCATTTCCTTAGTCAACTCATTTTCCAACATGGAAGCTACCAAACTCCAGCATCTGTTCTTATATACTTTACCTTTTCTCCTCTTAATAATGGACAAACTGTCTTTGTTCCTATTAAAGGCTGTTCTTTCAATCTGTATATTAGATCTCACCCTATCTAACTTTAAGCTCTTTGCTCTTAAAATTAGTCCTCTCTCTCCTGCATCATTTTATTCTACTCTGGAGCATTGCAGCAATAACTTTTATCTTAAACAAACAAACAAACAAACAAACTTTTTCTTAACCCCATGGACTCCTCCAGGTACCACTCCTATTTCTCTGTTCCTGTTTAGAGAAAAATTCCTCAAAATAGTTGTCTATAAAACAATATCTCCATATCCTTTCTTCCCATTCTCTTGAGAACCCACTGAAGCTTTCGTCTCCTCCACTTAGCTAAAGTTGCTCTTGTTGAGGTCACAATGACCTCTGCCTTGCCAAATTCAGTGGTTAATTCATCCTCATTTTACTCATTTGACTCACTCCTTTCTCAGAAGTCTTTCTTTACTTGACTTTTGGGATACCACTGCCTTTATTGTCATCTTACCTCGTCAACTGTTCCTTACTCAGTTTTCTTTTCTAGATCCCACTTCTTTCCCCAGCCTCTAAGCGAGTGAGTGATGGCTCAGTTCTCTCAGATTCTTTAGAACTTTCCTTCTTCCTTGGGTGATGTCATTAATTCCATGGCTTTAATGTTATGCTAGTAACTTCCCAAATTATCTGTAGCTTCAACTTCTCCCTTAAGCTCCAGAGTTTTACAACCATCTATTTAACATCCCTATTTAAATATCTAGTAAGCATGTAAAATTTAATGTGTCCATAGGTGAACTCTTTTCTGCACCTAAACTTGTTCTTCCACCAATGTTCCCCATTTCAGCAAATGTCATCCACCATTCATTCAACGAACTGTTCAGGTCGAAAGCCTTGAAGTCATTTTTGATGCTTGTTTTTCTCCACTGCCTCCGGACCATTAGCAAACCCTAATTTTGAAATATATTATGATGATGGACATTTCTTAACCTCTAAAACTTCCTCATCTTTGTAAGCCACTATCATCTTTTGCTTGGTCCACTTGCAATAGTGGACCCCCCACCCCTTACTCATTTATATAGTCACAGGGATTTCTTAGAACATAAAGTATGTGCAGCTCTCCTGCTCTCAGCTCTCCATAGGGGGTTCTCATCTCATGTAGTTTGTAATCTAAAGTATTTAGCAGGCCTACGAGGCCCCACACGATCTGGCCATTGCCTGCCTCCTCAACTTCATCTGTCCCACTGTCACTGCTCTCCAGTCATGTGGGTCTCTCTGTGCTTACCTCACAATCATTTTACTTTTTTTTCCTCTGCCAGGACACTCTTCTCTCAAGTATTTGTCACCTCCTTATAAAGATGTACTACATTTCTCTGTCAAAAAGAACACTCTTGGGCCTGCTTATTTTCTTTAAAGCACTTGTCTGACTGTATTACATATCTATTTTTACTGTTTACATTAAGCTCTCAGAGGGCGGTAACTTTGTCTTCACTGTTACATCCTTAGTGCCTCAAGCAGTGCCTGGAACAAGTCAAGACTTAAGAATTATTGTTGAAAAAAAGAAAACTACAGACCAATATCTCTCATGAACACTCATGAGAACTCTCAAGCAAAAATCCTAAATAAGATACTAGCGAACTGAATACAGCAACATATTAAAAAGATTATACCCCATGATCAAGAGGGTTTCATCCCAGGGGCACAGGGATAGTTCGACATACATAAATCAATTAATGTGATATACCACATAAACAAATTAAAAAATAAGAATCATATGATCATATCAACAGATGCAGAAAAAAACCTTCGACAAGATATAGCATCCATTTATGATCAAAATACTTAACAAAATCAGTATAGAAGGAAAGTACCTTAACATAATAAAGGCCATCTATGACAAGCCCTCAGCCAACATTATACTTAATGGTGAAAAACTAAAAACCTTCCCTCTAAGATTAGGAACAAGGCAAGGTTGTCCACTATTGCCGCTGTTATTCAATATAACATTGGGGGTCCTGGCAAGTGCTATTAGACAAGAGAAAGATATAAAAGGAATCCAAATAGGAAATGAAGAAGTCAAATCGTCACTATTTGCGAATGACATGCTTCTCTATATAGAAAACCCTAAAGACTCCACAAGAACACTACTAGAAACAATAAGCAAATACAGCAAAATCTCTGGATACAAAATCAACATTCAAAAATCCATAGCATTCCTATACTCTAATAATGAAGCATCAGAAAAATAAGTGGAAAAAATAATTCCTTTTACAATTGCAACAAAAAGAAAATACCTAGGAATAAATTTAACAAAACATGTGAAGGACCTATATAATGAAAACTACAAGACCCTATTAAAAGAAATCGAAGAAGGTACAAAGAAATGGAAAGATATTCCATGTTCTTGAATTGGAAGAATCAACATAGTTAAAATGACCATATTACCTAAAACATTATACAGATTATATAAAATCTCATCAGCATTTTTTAAAGAAATAGAACAAAAAATCATCAGATTTGTATGGAAGCACAAAAGACCCTGAATTGCCAAAACCATCCTGAGGCTGGGGGCATCACTCTGCCTGACTTCAAATTATACTACAAAGCGACAGTAATTGAAACGGCATGGTATTGGCAGCAAAACAGACACACTGACCAGTGGAACAGAATTGAGAGTCCAGAAGTAAATCCATATTTATATAGGTAAATAATTTTTGACAAAAAAGCCAAAAACATGCAGTGGAGAAAGGAAAGCCTCTTCAATAAATGGTGTTGGGAAAACTGGAAAGCCACCTGCAAAAGAATGAAAACTAGAGTATTGTCTATCACCACATACCAAAATTAACTCAAAATGGATTAAGGACCTGAATATAAGACCTGAAACAATAAAATGCATAGAAGAAAACATAGGAACTAAACTCAAGGACCTTGAACTCAAAGAGGATTTTATAAATTTGACCTCAAAAGCAAGGGAAGTAAAAGCAAAAATGAATGAATGGGATTACATCAAATTAAAAAGCTTCTGCTCAGCCAAAGGAATCATCAACGAGGTAAAGAGAGAATCATCTGAATGGGAAAATATATTTCAAGCAATGCCTCCGATAAGGGCCTAATATCCAAAATATACAAAGAACTCATACAACTCAATAACAACAAAAAAACAAACAATCCAGTCAAAAAATGGGCAGAGGACCTGAACCAGACACTTTTCCCTAGAGGACATACAAATGGCCTACAAATTTATGAAAAGATGCTCAATTTCTCTAGCTATTAGGGAAATGCAAATCAAAACCACAATGAGATACCATCTCACACCTGGTAGAATACCTATAATCAATAGGACAAGTAAGAACAAATGTTGGAGAGGATGCGAAGACGAAGGAACCCTCACTGCTGGTGGGGCTGCAAATTGGTACAGCTGCTATGGAAAACAGTATGGAGGTTTCTCAAAAAACTAAGAAGTGATCTACCATATGATCCAGCCATCCCTCTACTGGATATTTACCCCAAAGACTTGAAAACCCATATCCAAAAAAATATTTGCACACCGATGTTCATAGCAACATTATTCACAGTGGCCAGGACGTGGAAGCAAATGAAGTGTTCTACAATAGATGATTGGCATACACAGCATATAAAGTAAAGTAGACTGGAGTATCATAGAGGACATTCACTTCATTTTTCTGAGTTAAATGGGATTACTGACCTCTTTTTAAAAAAATAAAGGCTAAAAAAAAAAAATTGGACTCAAAGTACTCATTAGAGCTACTTACCTAAAATATTTAATATCAAGTATACAGAACCTGGAGTATTTAATCTAGATTTATAAGGGATTAGGGAAGTGATTTAAAAGAAACAAGATCTCAGGCAAGGGTGGGAGTATGGAGGAAAATCATATTGAGTGAAATTTCAAAAAAAAATTTAAAACCTTTCTGTAATTTGTAAGACATTTGCATGATTAAAAACCCAAAACAATATTAAAAGACTACAAGGAAATGTCTCACTTATTACCCTGTCCCCTCTCTTGCCTTTTACAGGTAACCACTTTATTAGTTTCTATGTGTCTATATATAAATACAAAGAAATACTGTACAAGATTGTGTGTGTTCCCTCTTTTATACTCAAAGGATAGTATTGCTATACTTTTCTTCACTTTTTTCACTTGACAGGATATCTTTCCATATAAATACATACAGAGTTTCCTCATTTAAGAAAAAAAACAGGTTTCTGGGGAAAAATAGCATAGGTGATAGAGGCTTTGTTCATCCCTCTTGCAGCCAAATCAAAGTTGTAACAGAAACACAGAGCAAACAGTAAGCAAAGTTGCCTGTGATCTAGATGAATAGAAGCACTACAACTAGGGAGAGAAATAATTAATCAAACTGTAATGGTAGAAGGTAAGAGGAGGTAAAGACATGAGGCTGCCTGGTCCCTAGGGGCTGGGTGGGACAGAGGCTACAGTAGCAGCAACCAGCAGCTGCAGATGCCTCTTAAAGGGGCCGTATTCATGAGCAGACATTAGCGGTGACAGACCTGCTCACTCTGAGCACCAGTGCAGGGTCAGCTCCATGGTGGGGAGGGGGAAAGGAGGAGGAGCACCAAGGACTTCCAGGGGACACTGAGTTGTCGGAGTGAGGGCAGGAGGTGAGGATCTCTCCTGGACAGAGGTGCTGGTGGTATCCATTGTTCCTCCGTTGAACCTTTCCCCCTCCCAGTTGCGGACTCAGTGCCGCCATAGTGGAGACGCCATCAAACTGGATAACAGAGGTTGCTCCACCCAGAAGATTCATTTGAAACTTCACCTCCCTCAACTCACGGCCTCACCCAAGCCACATGCAGGTGTGTCCTTGGCGAGTTGTGCCACTTGCTGAGCAGTTCCAAGACTCACACTGGTGACAGCTGGCCTTGGCTTCTGGCTTGGACCCTTGAGGCAACTATAAGCACAGCATCTTTGGATTGCTTGCTGAATCTTAACAGGTGGCCCTGGAAGGGTAGAGGCTGGGGCTAAACTTGGCCTGCAGCTGAACTCCTCTCAGGACTGTGCCACTGGACACCTACTTCACAAATCCACACTAATAAGACCGGGAGACTTAGGAGCTTTGCTTAATACATAGAAACAGATACAGAAAGGCAGCCAAAATGGGAAGACAAAGAAGCAGAAACCATGTGAAAGAACAGAACAGAAATCCACAAATAATGGAGTCAAGCAATCTAACAGATGCACAGGTCAAAACACTGATTATTACAAAGACACTGAATGAACTTATGGGAAGAGTAGATGAACTCAGTGAGAACTTTAACGAGGAGATAAAAAACATAAAAATGGGAATGGAAATTATAAAAGGGAACCAGTCAGAAATGAAGAACATGTTATCTGAGATGAAGTGTATATTAGAGGGAATTAACAGAGTAGATAAAGAAGAGGACCAACCACCAATATAGAGGATGGGGAAACCAAGGACACTCAAACAGAATGGCAAGAAAAAAGAAGCCAAGACTATAATAATAATTTAAGGAGCCTATCTGACACAAATGTAAAAAATATCCATGTTATAGGGGTACCTAAAGGAAAACAAGAAGTTGAAGAGCTATTTGAAGAAATAATGATGGAAAACTTTCCTAACCTTTCCTAACAATAGATGATTGGCATACACAGCATATAAAGTAAAGTAGACTGGAGTATCATAGAGGACATTCACTCCCGGTCTTATTAGTGTGGATTTGTGAAGTAGGTGTCCAGTGGCACAGTCCTGAGAGGAGGAAATAAACATACAACCCCAGAAGCTCAGAGAGTCCCCCAAAAAAGGAACCCAAAGAGGTCCATGCCAAGACAAATGTCAAATGCCAAAGTTGAAATACAAATAGAGAATCTTAAAGGCAGCAAGAGAAAAGCGGTTATTTATAAGGAAGCACCCATAAGACTGGCGGCTGATTTCTGAAAAGGAACTATGCAAGACAGAAGGGCTTGGCACAAAATATTCAACATAATGAAAACCTAGGATCTATAACCAAGAATACTTTATCCAGCAAAGCTATCATTTAGTTGAAGGACAGATAAAGAAATTCCAGAGAAAAATAAGCTAAAGGAATTTATCAACACCAAGCCAGTATTATGGGAAATGTTGGAGGGACTTCTTTAAGAAGAAAAAAACAAGTATCAAAAACAGGCTTAAAGAATGGTAATAACTACATTCTTATCAAGTACCTCAAATGGAAATGAATTAAATGTTCCAACCAAAGGATAGAATGGCTGAATGAATAAGAAAACAAGACCTCTACATATGCTGCTTAGAAGAGACTCATTTCATATTAAAAGACACACAGGCTAAAAGGAAGGGGATGGGAAAAAAATATTGTCTTGATAGACCTAGGGGGTATTGTGCTGAATGAAATAAGTTAGAGAAAGACAATTATCACATGATTTCTCATATATGTGGAATCTAAAGAAGAAAATAACAACAACAAAAATGGAAATAAACTCATAGATACAGAGAATATTTTGAGGGCTACCAGATGGGAGAGGGTTTGGGGGGAGGGGAATAGAGAAAAATGGCAAGGGATTAAGAAGTACAAATAATTAGTTACAAAATAGACATGGAGATATGAAGTGTAGCATAAGGAAAATAGTTAATAATGTTGTAATAAACATGTAAGGGAGAAGAGGGGTACTAGATTTAGTAGTGTGATCACTTTGTGAGTTATATAGATCTCTAATCACTATGCTGTACAACTGAAATGAAGATATTATTGTATGCCAACTATAATTTAAAAAAAACCTCATTGAATTGTAAAATACAAAACAAAACAAACAAAAACCCTCAGCTACCTCATGTTCCATTACATGACTGTGCCACTACTGATTTAATACCTCTTGTTTGTTTCCAGGGTATTGCTATTACAAGCAATGCTGTAATGGATAAATCTGAACATCATGTAATTTAGTACATGTACCGGTACCTCTGTAGAATAAATTTCCAGAAGTGGGATTACTAGAGTGTAAATATGTGTGTAACTTCAATTTAGCAAAATTGCCCTCCATTGGAGTTAATTTTGTATGCCTACTGGCAATAAAAGTTTCCACTTCTCCATAGCCTCACCATTGGAGTGTGTGGCCAAACTTTTGCCTTTTGGAAATCTAATAGGTGAAAAACTTATAACATGTTAATTAAGTTTTCATGTGCATTTGTTATTATATGAGCAATATTAAGCATATTTTTTGATATATATTTGTTCATGCCCTTTGCCTAATTTTCCTTTTGAATTGCTAGGGGTTTTTTTCCTATTTACAAGAAGATTAACCCTTTGAGATATGATGACATATCTTTTCAGTTTGTTGGTCATCTGTTTTTGCTTATCTTTATTTTCTTTGTTTTGCCATAAAAACATTTTATAGTAAAATTTATCAATCATTTCTTTTATGGTTTCTATATTGAATCATAATTAGAGATTTTTCTACTTCTAAGTTACGAAGGAATTCACCCATGTGTTTTTCTTCATAATATATTTTTTAAAAAGACATTTAAATCCTTGATCCTTTTGGAATTTATCCTGGTATATGGTGTGAGCTATAAATCCAACTTTCTTAATGACCACTCAGATATCAGCACCATTTTCATACAGATGAAATTGGGTGAAAATGAACATGAAAAATAGATTTGAAATTATAAAAAAAGTCACAAAAGTGCAGACTTTAGGGTGTGAGAGGAGGGACAGCCTAATAATAGTTAGCTTTAAATGTGATATTTTTGAGCTTTAGTTTGCATAGAAGTCTGTTTTTGTTTGTTTGTTTGTTTGTTTTTTGTTGTCGTTTAATCACATGGAAAGGCTTGCCCTCTTTCTGCCTCTGCGTTCTCACCAGCAAACAAAACCCTTCCCCATGCTCTCCCATCTCTTGTCCACATGACCACCTCCCCACCCCTCGCCCCAGTGCTAGGGAGCTGTGCCTACGAGAGGAATAAGGAAGAATAAATAGGATTGGATCATATAGCTTAATATATCATATCAAAGAACATCCTAATGTTAGCTTACATAGTCATACCCAATATAAAACTGGACTGCTTTAAGACTTGTCTTCAAAACAATGGTACACCTAAAACAATGCCCCCTACATCTGTTCTGAGAGGTGCTCCCTGCCATTTCCTTGTAAGTCATCGGTACCCCATTTTGTATAATCAAAGACTAGAGGCTGAGCAGCTCCAACATGGACTCCTTAGGAGGCAGGGTAGAGGGCAAGATGGAGAATAGTTATACTTTGATATTCATATCATGTTACAAAATGCTTTACTTCTACGTGCAATGAGACTCCCTTATCACCTTCGAGGACGAACAGCTTTTCAATAGTGCTTTCTCCCAGTAGATGGCAGCCTTCTCCATCACATGGCTTGGAGCATAGGCCAGATTATCTCCTTTGTTAGCCAGAGAAGGCAACATGAGCATTTATGTACTATAGAATAAAATACAAGCATTTAAAGGGCATGATAGAACCATATGTTCTGATTATCTCTTAGCAGGAGATACTGTTAATCATTTTACTCAAAATCTTTTAGAGCTTCTTGCTGTTGACCCACTAAATATTTAAGCTTCCCTAATCATCTCAAAAATATATTTTTTACAGTTGGTTAGTTCAAAGAGGCCTCGAACAAGGGCCACATGTTGCATTTTGGATTTATGTGTCTTCTGCTATTCTTCATCACAACCCTTTTTTAAAACACCATTTATTTGTTAGAAAAATTGAGTGAAAGATTCCATATTCTGAATTTGATTTGTTTTTTGTGATGTCCTTAACTTGTTCTTTGAGATCCCTACTTTTTGCAAACAACGTAGATTAAGAGGCTTGCTTAGATTCAGAGTAAATTGTTTTGTGTAAGAATTTTTTTATGGGTGATGCTATATACTTCCTCTTACATCACAATTTGAGGCACATGGTGCCTAGCTCTCTACGGTGGTCCTAAAATTAGTGAGTGGGTTCAGGTGAGGTCAGTTTGATCCCTCTATTATAAAGTTCCCCATTCACCTTTCATTGAATAGTTTTAGCAGCCAGTCTCATTCACTGCCTAGATTCCATTATTTTATTAGGGGTAATATAGGGCCCCTTTCGAACCTAGGTTTGATGCTGTCACTGGAAATTATGTTACAAGTGATCAGAACTCATTCATGTAATGTAAAAGTAAGTGCTTTAAAAAAAAAATCATGCTGTAGATGTACTTTTATCTTCATAATACAATCACTATATTTTTTTGTGTTTCTATTTTGCTTTTTTTTTTATTAAGTTTACTGGGGTAACAGTGGTTGATACAATCATATAAATTTCAGGTGTACCTTATCATTTGACATTTGTATATTCTATTGTGTGTTCGCCACCCAAAGTCCAGTTTCCTTCAGCTACCATATATTTGGTCCCCTTTACCCACTTCACCCTCCCCCTATCCCCCTATTTGACCCCCTTTATCCTGTTTACCTCCCTCTTCCTCCTCACCCCACTAGTAACCACTACTCTATAGTCCTCTGGTAACCACTAGTCTATAGTCCATGTCCATGAGTCTCTGTTTGTTTGTCCTGCTCGTTTGTTGCTTTTAGGTTTAAATCCCACATATGAGTGATATCACGTGATTTTCAACTTTTTCTGTCTGGCTTATTTTGCTTAGCATGATTATCTCGAGGTCTATCCTGGTTGTCGCAAATGGCAGTATTTTATCTGTTCTTATGGCTGAGTAATATTCCATTGTAAATATGTACCACAGCTTCTTTAGCCAAGCATCTATCGTAGGGCACTTTGGTTGCTTCCATATCCTGGACACCGTGAATCCTGCTATGAGCATCGGTGTGCAGATATCTTTTCAGATATGGGTTTTCAAGTCTTTGGGGTAAATAGCCATAGAGGGATTGCTGGATCATATGATAGATCAATTCTTGGTTTTTTGAGGAACCTCCATACTGTTTTCTATAGTGGCTGTACCAATTTGCAGTCCCACCAGCAGTGTATGAGGGTTCCTTTTTTTTCTCCACATCCTCTCCAACATTTGTTATTACTTGTCCTGTTGATTGTAGCCATTCTACCGGGTGTGAGATGGTATCTCATTGTGATTTTGATTTGCATTTCCCTAATAGCTAGCAATGTTGAACATCTTTTCATATATTTGTAGGCCATTTGTAAGTCCTCTACGGAAAAATGTTTGTTGAGGTTCCCAAGAATAATTACTAAACCCATTAAAAATTTCTTCACCTCTCCTTTCTTTTTACATACTAATTTTTGTAGGGAGAGCTCTATAATTATTCCATTCTAGCATTTATTGAAGTTGTTTCAGGCTAATATGTTTTCCTTGACTGTTTCTTTGTTGGGAAAATCAAGTAATTGAGAAAGTACCTCACGAGATTGATTCCTAAAAGAACTTGCATATAAGGTAAACTCTTTTCTGAGAAATAATTTTTGGGAAAAATTGTGCCTTGTATTCAGTCATGTATGGTACTTTACTGGAAACTTATTTTTCTTAATTTAACTTGGTTTTATGAAACACATATATCAAGAGTAAAGTTTGAAGAAGGAAAAAAGAAAATAGGATTCTCTTCACCTATTATCAAGTCTTATAATTTATTTTATGCCTGTATAATACTAATGTGACTTCACAAGAGAAATTTCTTTCAGATTTGAATATTAGGAAAAGTTGGTGGTTTTGCTTTCAATAATAGAATGCTCAGATACAACTGTACTGGGCTTTATTATGTATTCTTTCTTTGTTTCATTTTATTTTTCTTTCCTTCTCCTGCCACTATTTTTTCTACTCTGTCCTTGATTTTTTTATGTTAAAACAGATAACATTCTATTGTAGTGTATGTGTTTATGTAAGCAAACTTAAATCTTTTTTAGAAGTGAGGGGAGGGTATAAGTGCATAAATAATGAAAATACATGTGAGTACATGTTGACAGTTAAGTTCTCATTTCACGAATTTTCATAGTTGGAACCCTTAATAGTAGATGCTTCTTTAACAATTACTTAAACAAATGTTTTTTATTCACCAAGTTTAAGTAGAATCTTAATTCTTAATGTTTAGAATTAATAATAGCTACAATTTGTTGTATATGTATGTACTATGTTTTGAGCACTATACAGTGTGCTTTACATGTATCATCTTATTTAACGTTCACACAACAACCTTTTGAGGTAAGAACATGAGAAAACTAAGGTACAGATAGCGTAAATAAACTTGCCCAAGATCAGAGGTTAGAGCCAGGAGTTGGTTCCAGGCAGTCTGATTCCAGAGCCAGTGGTCTTAACCCATGAAATGATAACCTGCTAGACTCCAAACCTGTCTGTTTCAAAAAAAAAAAAAAAAAAAAAATTAGTGCTCGTGTCCCACCCCCAGAGATTGTGTTTTGATTGGTCTGGGGTTTGGCCTGGGACCTGCAATTTTTAAAAGATCCCCAGGTGATTCTAATGTGCAGACAAGTTTGAAGAGCATCGTTAATTAACAACACTTGGGACATTAGCTAATAATGGCCACCTGGGAGCAATGCCATCCTACCCATTGCTGAAATAACATAAAAAATGTGTTTCTAAAATAAATGGCGAAAGCTCTACCTATAGCATGAAAGGGCAATAGAAAAGAGTGTTATTCATTCATGTTATCAATATTTGGAGAAGTTTTCTCCAAAAGGATTAATTCGGTATTATAGTGGCTCTCTGACCAATAAAGCTGGAAACCACTCTTGGTATAATAATACATGAAAAGTCTACAGAACAAGGGCTGTGTGTCTCATGGGTCACAACATGACTAGGCACAAGGGGCGTTTTCTTATGCTTCTCTCCCCTTTTCCTTAGGCTTGAGTCAGTTTAGCCTTAAAAAGTACAGTAATAGAAAATATCTGAATTCAAAAATTCCATTTTTTTTTTTTAAGTTTATAGCCTATCTCCCACCAGGTTGTAAATTCCTTGAGAAGAGAAACCACCTCTTACTCATTTTTGTTCTCTCAGAACTGGCACCACGTTGCACATAGTAGAAGCCCAATCGGTACTTGATTGATGTGTTGCTTGCAGTTCTCTACTGAAGCCATTGATACACTGAAGTTGTAACTAAAAATTCTAACTAACGACCATTCATATACTACCTGTATCTACTATATGCAAGGTGCTTTACATATATATCACTAATCTTTAGAAAATCTATTATCTTCCTGTCTGAGAAGGGGAAACTGAGTCTCAGAGAAGTTAAATAATTCGCACAAGATTGTGCAGCTGAGTAACAAAACTGGGCTTTGAGCCATGTCTGTTTGATGCCAGAGGACACCCACTTTCCTTTACCAAAACACTCCAGAGGGTAGAAAATGTTATTTCAAAACTCAAATGTGCTTCAAAACTCCCAAAAGGAACAATCTGGAACAATCTGTCATTATGAGGATAAGTTGGCCTGTATGATCTACATGTTCCTACATTAAAAAACGAAAAACAAAAAACTTCCAAACATAAATTTTAATTTCTTAATCACTTCTGTTTGAGACATTTCAGATGTATCCAGTTTTCTACTGTTAAAGATGAACATTTTTATGCATAAATCTTTGCTGACACTTGGAATTATTTCTTTAGGGTACATTTTTAGAAGTAGAATTAGATTAAGGAATATAAGCATTGCTGCCAAATTATTTTTCATAAAGTGTACTAATTTAAATTTCTACCCACAGTATACAAGAGTACTTCTTACCCTTCCAGCATCATCTTTTGCAAAACATTTTTGCTAATTTGATATTTACAAAATATCTAATTTTTATTTGCCTTGTTTTGATTACAGGCAAGTTTGAATTTTTTCTTATAATTATTAGCCTTTTATATGTCTTCAAATATGAATTCAGTTACTATCCTTTGTCCATTTAACTTTTGACACCTTAGTGTTTTTATTTATATTTTTATACTTTTCAAATATTAAGATTATTAAACCTTTATCATATTTGTTTTCAAATATTTTTACAAATTTTTATGTTCTCTTCAAGTTTTACTTTTTGACACATAGAAATCTTAAGTTTTAAATACTTTAATCCATTTATATTTTCCTCTATATCTTTAACTCTTATTAAAGATATTGAAATTCAGTGATTAAGTAGGTATTCTTTTATTTTTGCTCTAATTCAGTTTTTTTTTAAATTTTTTATTTATCTGCTCAATTTACCTGTGTGGTTTATTTTAGTATGAGGTGTGACATATTTGATTTAATTTTGCCATTCCCCTAAGTAATTATTTTTCCTAACTCCTTTCTCCATTGATTTGTGATGCTACCTTTATCGTAACTTTGAATCTGATTAAATCTAATTTTTGCTTTGACTTTCTTTTTGCAGATCCTGGTCCTTGTGTGTTTTTAAGGAAATGGTAAGACTATAGCTGTAGTACTATTTTTCAAGACTTTAACTGGTGGGCCAACCTAGCTGGATGGGGCAGATGCAATCTGGGGCATTTGAAGTGAAAGCTTATCTTGAGGATTTTGAGAAGATGCCTGTGCTTTCCCTTTGCCATAAGTTCCTTTTCTAATGGCAATTCCTGTGCAAAAAGGAAAAAAGAGAGAGAAAGTGATTAAGAAATGAGAAGGGGGAGAAGGTGGAGATGTAGAAGAACTCTCCTTATATTTATTCAGTGTTTTACTTGTTTGCCTAGGTGTTGCATACTAGGTCTGAACCTTTAAAGGACTTGAGATTCTGCTTGACAATCTCAGGTCATAGATTTTGTGAAGCTCAGGGTCAATGTATCCCAACCCCCCTTGCCTCTAATTCAAGTACAATAGCTAATGAAATTTCAAGACAATACCCTCTATAAAAAAAAAAAGTGTGCGTGTGCGTGTGTGTGTGTGTGTGTACATCCAATATACAAAATAATGCCTTCTGAAAATAGATGCTTACTCTTGGTTTGGCTAAGATACAGTTAAAAGAGGTTACAGAATAGAATCATTAAAGAGAGATACCAAGGGTTTATATCATTGGTTCGCATAGATGAAAAATAAACAATATCAGATTTTATTTTTATCCACTCTTTTAATAAGTACGTTAAAACCATTCATATTTATTATTACTATTTAACATTTATATTTATTCTTATTATTTAAACTTATTTTGCATTTTCTATGTATTACGGTTTCTAGTTTTTTCTCATTTCTTTCAAGCACTAAATTCTGCTATTTTATTTTTATGTAATTCTCTGCAGTTAAAAAATTTTTTTTTTCTCACAAGAATCCCGAGAAGTCGGTAGTGTAGATATAATCAATTGGATTTTACTGAGAAAAAATAAAATTCAGAGAAATTGTCATTTTTTCAAAGTTGCATGCCAGTGAGTAGAAGAGCTGGTAGAACTTAAATTTACTGAATATTACCTTGAGTGTCCATTTTAAATACCACATAACTTCAAATAAATGCATCTTGAGTGAGCAAACTCACCTATGGCTAAATAGACAGTGAAATAGTTTATACTTAGAAAAAGACTGCGAGGAGGGTGTTTTTTGTTTTTTTGTTTTTAATTTGTTATCATTGTAGTTGTACTATTTCTGGCTTTTGATTGTTAATTTGGCTTGAGTCTATGAGGAAATTGTGCTATCTCCATTATCTATTCTGTCCCCATACTTTAAAAATTCTTTTTAAATAAATGTGCTGTGCCTGATTATTAAAAAAAATTGTGAATATAAGCAAAATAGTTAAATGTAAAAGAGTATCTGACTAAAAGAGAGAATTGTTTTAATTACCCTATCAATTCAGACATGAAATCATTTCCATGATTGTCATTATATAAACATATATTTATTGCTCATATCCAAGATAAAGATTTCAAAAACTTTTGTAGCCGTTGGCAAACTATAGGAGAATAATTATCAGTGAAAACAGAAACGGCAATGTAATCCTCTTTTTTAAAAATCTGCCTTCAAGAGTTAATATCCTTCAACCACCTTCTTTTGTTTAGGCATAGGCTCATGACTAGACATTGTGAGATAATGAAATATCCAAGAAAAAAGGGAAACCTGTGTTAAGATGCACAGATGTAGGTTGGAGATGTAGCTGTGGTGTCATAATGCACAATAGATGAACAAAAGGGAAAGGTGTTAGATTTTCCTACAGAATTAGCAAATGTTAATAAGATTACTTCTAACTGAAATAGCAACCCACTTTAAGTATCTATAGGAATAAACAAGGAAACTTTCAATGGTCTTGTATAAAACCATATATTACAAAAACAAAACAAAACATTTTTAGCTGTTGAAGTAAAGGTCACAAGAAAAATCTTGGCTTGGAGGCGATGATGGAAGCCACAGACTAACTTACTTGAAAAGATTAATATATAATAAGATGTTTTGTCTGCAACTATGGCTTTCTTTCTTCCCTGGGAACTTGGCTCAGGCTATCTCAGCAGAGTTCATGCAGTACCCGCATGGTGAAGCCATTCTTCTATTGAATAAGGTTGTAGTTTTGGTTCTTTTTTTCTGGCAATGGACAGTATCTTTAATGTTTCTAAATATTAAGAGGCACAGCTCAGGGGGTTCATCCTGTCAGTTACGTAGCAGATCCCAAACATTTCACCACCAAAGAATCTTTTGGTTATCTCTACTCACTACCACGATCTCAGGTCTTGAAAGATTTTCTTTGGTTGTTGTTCATAAAACAACCACATTTGTTAATTTGTTTTAAAATTAAGGACATATATGATTACTAATCAGAGTCTCCTGTTAGCATGAAGGAATATATAGAAATATATACTTCAGAAACAAATTTGGTATTTTGAGGAGCCTCTACAGCCTTACTGTGGGTGGTGTAGAATTTCATTTGACTTTTTGAAATGTTCTAAAGGTTGTGGACTCCCATTATTATCTTCATAGATCCTTTAAAGATTTGGGGACTCCAGGCTGGGAACTCTTGAATTAAGCAGCAGAGTCCTGAGGGACAAAATGCAGATAGTTTACTTGCAAGTGAAAAGAAGGGAGTTAGAAGAATCAGAGTATGTGGGGGAAAACGGAAGTGGAGGTGATTATCATATTTACTAGTTTATTTATTTAAATTAGTTTCAGGTATACAGTACATTGGTTAGACAGCTATATAGTTCATAAAACTATCCTCCCAATTGCTCCCTCCCTCCCCTGTCCCTCCACCTAGCCAACATATTAATGCTAACTTCATTCCCTTTGCTGTGCTCCCCATCTCCGTGACCATCCATCAGCTACTAATTGGTACTTCTTTAACCCTTCACCCCATTCTCCCAGTTCCCAAACTCCTCCTTCCTTCTGTCTGTCACCAATTGTCCACTATATTTGTGAGTCTGTTTTGATTAGTTTGTTCTTTTTATTCATTAGAGTCTATATAAGTGAAATCATATAGTGTTTATCTTTCTCCGTCTGACTTAAATAGCTTCTAGGTCCATCAAAGCAATATCTTTTTCCATCCCCTCCCTTTTAGTCTCTGTGTGTCTTTTAACCTGAAGAGAGTCTCTTGTAGGCAGTATGTAGAGGTCTTGTTTTCTTAACCATTCATACACTCTACCTTTTAGTTGGAGCACTTAATTCTTTTCTATTTGGGTACTTATTGATACGAATGTAGTTGTTACCATTCTTTATTCTTGTTTTTGATACATGTTTTTTCTTCTTAAGGAGTCCCTCCAACATTTCCTGTAATACTGGCTTGGTGGTTATAAATTCCTTTAGCTTATTTTTGTCTGGAAAGCTCATTATCTGTCCTTCAACTCTAAATGATAGCTTTCCTGGATAAAGTATTCTTGGTTGTAGATCCTGGGCCTTTATCACATCAAATATTTTTTGCTAAGCTCTTCTGTCCCTCATAGTTTCTTTTCAGAAATCAGCTGCCAGTTTTATAGGTACTCCCTTGTAGGTAACTATCTGCTTTTCTCTTGCTGCTTTTTAAGATTCTCTCCTTGTATTTAACCTTTGGCATTTTAATTATGATGTGTCTTGGTGTGGATCTCTTTGGATCCCTGGTTTTTTGGATTCTCTGAGCTTCCTGGGGTTGTATGTCTATTTCCTTCACCAAATTAGGGAAGTTTTCCATCATTATTTCTTCAAATAGCTGTTCGACATCTTGTTTTCCTTCAGGTACGCCAATCAGATGGATATTTTGACTTTTAATAGTGTCCTATATGCTCCTTAAATTATTTTTATAGTCTTGGCATCTCATCTCTTGCCATTCTGATTGAATGTCTTTGGCTTTCCCGTCCTCTAGATAGGTCATTTGATCCTTTTCTTTATTCACTTTGTTTATTTCTTTGTTTATTCCATTTAATATACTTCTCATCTCAGAAAATGTGTTTTTCATTTCAGACTGGTTCCCTTTTATAATTTCCATTTTTATGTTTTTTATCTCTTTGTTGAAGTTCTCTACACTTCCCAAAAGTTCATTGAACATCTTTATTACCACTGTTTTGAACTCTACATCTGTTAGATTGCTTGACTTCATTATTTCTGGATCTCTGTTCTGTTCTTTCATATGGTTTCTGCTTCTTTGTCTTTCCATTTTGGATGCCTTTTCATGTCTGTTTCTATGTACTAAGTAAAGCTCCTAAGTCTCCTGGTCTTATTAGTGTGGATTTGTGAAGTAGGTGTTCAGTGGCACAGAGGGGTTCTGCTGCGGGCCAAACTTAGCCTCAGCCTCTGCCCCTCTGAGGCCACCTGTTAAGATTCAGCAAGCAATCCAAAGATGCTGTGCTTATAGTTGCCTCAAAAGGCTACACCAGAAATGGAGGCTAGCTGCCTCCAGGGTGAGTCTAGGTGCTGCTCAGCAAGGAGCACTGACTCACTGAGGACACACCTGGATGTGGCCTGGGTGGGACTATGAGTTGGGGGAGGCGGGGTTTCAGGGAATCCTCTGGGTGGAGCGACCTCTGTTATCCAGTTTGATGACGTCATGACTATGGCAGCTCTGTGTCTCTGCACTGGGAAGGAGGAGGGCTCAACAGAAAACAATGGATACTGCCGGCACTCCTGTACAGAGCCTTGACCCTCACTCTGACAATGTCTCCCTGTAAATCCCCGATGCATCCTGTGCGCAGCCGAATGGGCACTGGTGCTCAAAGTGAGCAGGTCCTTCACTATGAAAATCTGTTTGCGGACATGACCCTTTTAAGAAGCATCTGCCGCTGCCGCAGCCTATGTCTCACGCAGCCTCTGGAGACCCGGCAGCCTTGCGTCCCTGCCTTGTCCTACCTTCTGCTGTCACAGGGTGATTTCCTGGACTTCTCTCTAGTTGTATGGCTTGTTCATCTAGATCACAGGCGGTTTTTCCTTGCTGCTGCTCCTTGTTTCCGTCACAACTTTGACTTGGTTGCTAGAGGAATGAACAAAGCCTCTATCATATACGCCAATTTTTTTCCTCTCCAGTGATCTTATTTTCCTTACTACTTTAAACTTGTATTTTATTTAGCAACCTCCTCCAGCACTAAAACAATTTAAACAATATTAAATGTATCACCTCATCTGGTTTACTGATAGTTCCATTATTTTCCCATATAAGACACTTAAATTAAGTTTATATTTTAAACAAATATAATTAAACTCAGTTGGCATTTAGTGAGCATTTACTGCATACAAGCTATTATATCAGGTGCTGCAGGTGAGAAAGGAAAAAGAACTAACATTGTTGAGTACCCACTCCATGGGTTAGAATGTGCTAGGTACACAATTCTTATAACTGGATAATTATTTTCCTTTATAGATGAAGTTAACCACACTGACCTCCTGTTATTTTTCAAACATATAGGCATGCTTCTCCCCGAGGACTTTTACACTTGCTATTACTGTTGGAATGGGATAATCTTTCCCTGGAAATTTTGTATACCTAGTCGTTGTTCAAATATAAACTGATCAGTAATGCCTTTTTTGACCATGCTACTTAAAATTTCAACCTCTCCCCACCACATGCTCCTTAACCTCCTTACTTGCTTTATTTTTCTTTATAGCTCTTATTGCCATCTAATAAACTTTGTATTTACTTCATTTATTTAGTTTATTATCTTTCTTATTTTAAATAATTTTTTATTTTTCAGTTATAGTCGACATACAATATTATATTAGTTTCAATTGTACAATATGGTGATTAGACATTTATATAACTTATGATGTGATCATCCCAATAAATCTAGTACCTGACACCATACATAGTTATTACAACATTATTGACTATATATCTTATGTTATACATTTCCATGACTATTTTGTAACTACCAGGTTGTACCTCTTAATCCCTTCCCCACTTCACACATCCTCCCAAACCCCGTCCCTTTTGGAAACCATCAAAATGTTTCTGTTTTGTTTGTTCATTTGTTTTGTTTTTTAGATTCCACGTATAAGTGAAATCATATGGTATTCAAAAAGACACAGGTATCTACATATTCACTGCAATACTATTTACAATACCCAAGATATGGAAGTAACCTAAGTGTCCATCAATAGATGAATGGATAAAGAAGTGATACATGTATACAATGGAACATTACTCAGACATAAAAATAATTCTTTAAAAAAAAATGAAATCTTGACATCTGCAACAAAATGGATGGACCTAGAGGGTATTATGCTTAGTAAAATAACTCAGAGAAAGATAAAAACCATATGATTTCATTTATTGTCTTTCTGTCCTGACATAAAGGCAAGGGTTTTTATCTGTTTTATTCACCAGTGTACTCTCAGCCCTAGAACACTTGGTACATAGTAAGTACTCAATGAATATTTGGTGAACAAATGAACTAAAACTCAGAGAATTAAGTAACCTTCCCAGGGATAAGAAAATGACACTCCATTTTAAAATAATAAACCCCAGAAACTCCAATATTAGTATTGGAATAGTAATCTCTTAGATGAAAATAATTGTTGGATCAAGTGTTTTATGTCCCCAGATTGATTGCTGCCACCACCACACTGGCCTCAGGGGAACTGCTCCACTGTTAATACTGTTGCCTGGTTGCATGCGTGCAAAATCCTTACTTGCATTACTCCCCTAGCACAGCTAAGGCAAGGTGTTAAGGGGCAAATAAGTCATTACTAAAGGCTGAGGGACAATGCAAGTGAAATAAACAGAGAGGAATATGAAAATAGATAATGTGATTGAAGAATTTTAGCTTGATCTTCAGGGTGGATAACCTAGTTTTGTGAATGTGCAATCTTGGGGATTCCTATTAATTCAAACTTGCCTCCTCTCACTTTCTGAAAGGAGCTTCATGATGCATCAATAGCCATTTAACTAGGAAGGCCGCATCTTCACGTAAGAGTTTGCATGTGCCGTGTCAGGTCTGAATCCAACCTGACACCAGGGGCTTATTCTAACATAGTGAGTTTAGACACTATTAAAGAGCTCAGGTAAGTGTGAGAGAGAATTCTTTCCCACTCACCTCCCTTTTTTGTACATAGAAGCACTTCCTTTGAGTAATTCTCCTAGCCTCCTGCCTTATCCCTTAATTAGATTCCCCGGGGTGGGTAAGAGCAACAGCTGTTTGATGGAGTTTGGAGAGAGAACTGGCTCCTTCTGGGTCCTCTCTCTTTGAGACCTGTCTATCTACAGTGAATGATCTTAGTGATCTGCTTTCTGTCACATAGCAAACTTAACCCCTATGGGGTGGGGGGAGGTTTGCAGCTCTGGGGGTCGAGTTCAGTTCAGAGATGTCAGGGATCCACACTACTCTCTTCAACATAGTTTTATCAATAATAAAGCATTTTTATTCTATTTGTCTTATTCTATTTGTCTGACTCCTGTGCTAGTTTTTTTTTTCAGTTAGTTCCTAATTGTAGTAGGCAAAAAAAAGGTTGTTATTTATTGGGACCTTTGAACTCCAAGCAAGCATATAATTATATGAATTACAGTAATGTAGGTGGTGTGTTAATCTGCATAGGATAGGCAACACTGCAGTAACAAACAAGCTACACAACTCTCAATGACTTGCCTCAATAAAAACCTATTTCTCCCTCATGTCACAGTCCAGTGTTAGTTGGCTGGCCCTCTTCTATCCTGTAGCTATGCCATCTAGAATATGTGGCTTCCAGGGTCACTGCAACAGGGCAAAAGAGAAGTGGAGGAGGAACATTAGCTCTTAAGTGCATTGCCCTGGAAATGATACCCAACACTTCTGCTGAAGTTAGACATAAGTAGGCACATGGCTCCAAATAACTACAAGAGAAGCTGGGAAATGTAGAGGAATACATGGATGGTTTGGGGAACATAAACTGTCTCTTTTAGAAGTGGATTCAGAACAATCAAGAAAGGTCCAAGGAAGCAGAAAGGGGAGTGATCGGTACTGAAATTATATCTTGCTGTATCATAGTTTTCCCAAAGCCAGACATTCTGTCTGAAATTAATCTATACAATCTCTTCAGAATATAATCAACCCATTTACAAATTACCTTAATATGAGAATTGAGGGGTTTTCCCATTAATAAGTGTGCATTTTACCTGGAGTTTTCTGGAGACAATATACTCTTGGTTTTATTGCACATTTATTGTCTTTGTTTCAATAGGTTCTACATTATTAATGATTTGAGGAGTGAGAATTTTTGACCCACAATATTTTTGAATACTTTGAGTTTTTCAGCTCTATTCAAATCACATCAAATAGAGCATTTTTCCTCTCTCCCCTCAGATGGGATTTGTTTGAGTAGGAGTCATCTGATGTAACCATATATGTTAAGAGTACTCTGAATTAATCAGCTGGTATTTGTTAGTTCTTTTTCTAGGAAGAGAATCCAAGATCTTTCTAGGCCTAAAAAACAATGGGGAACACCAGATAGGTAAGGCAATATTATATAGATTTGTTTGTGATGATGTATTACTTAAATAGGTAAGTATTAACCTTACCTGCCCACTAACCCTTTATCCTAGGTGTATCCACTTCTCTGCTCAACTGGATCCACTGAACCAATATTGTCACCTCAGTTGAGTCAACACATGGAAGCCAAACCCTAGGTCATTGGTCCTCAAATTTGTCTGCACATTGAAATCACCTGGAGACCTTTAAAATTGACTAATGCTTGGGTCTCATCTCCGGAAATCTTGTCTTACTTGGTTGGGGTGCAACTTGAGCTTTGGGACTGTTAAAAACTCTCAAGATGATTGTTATAGGCAGACAGGTTTGAGAACCTCCATCTCACAGTGTTACTTCACACTCCTTTGAAACTCTGATATCTATCCTCAAGATTATTTCTTCTAACATCTGGCATTGCTGTCTCAACACTTCTGCTTAGAAGATACCCGTTCTCTGAATCTCTACCAGGCTAGACCCATTGTCCTTCTCCCTTTGGCTACAGGAATCCTCTTTTTCTTCTTTGTTTCCTAAGTAAAACCTGAATTGTTGTTTTCAGTTATGTGTCATTCTTTAGTTCCCATTTACTTTTACATGGACATACAGTGAGGAAGGGAAAGAGTATATAGTGTGAAAAGGTGAGAATACATAGAGTGAAAGGCCTGTTGGCAGTTCCCAGCCTTTAATTCATAGGCTCACTTTTTAAATTGTACAGTTCTATGAGTTTTGACAAATGTATAATGTCATCTGTCTACCTTACAGTCTTGTATAGAATAGTTTCATTGCTATAAAAATTACCTGTGCTACCTATCATTTCTTTCCTTCTCTCCCCTGTTCTCCAAACCCCTGGCAACCACTGATATTTTTACTGTATTGTTTTGCCTTTTTCAGAATGTCATACAGTTGGAATTGTACAGTGTGTAACCTTTTCTAACTGGTTTCTTTCACTTAGCAATAGGCATTTAAGGTTCCTCCATGGCTTTTCTTGGCTTAATAGCTTATTTCTTTTGAACGCTGCATAATATTCCATTGTTTGTTTATACCACAGTTTATTTATCCATTCATCAATCGAAGGACATGTTGGTTGCTTCCAGGTTTTGGCAGTTATGGATAAAGCTGCTATAAATATTCGTATGCAGGTTTTTGTGTAGATACATGTTTTCAACCTATTTAGGTAAATACCTAGGAGTGCAAATTGCTGGATCATAGGGTCAGAATATATTCACTTTGTAGCAAACTGTTAAACTGTCTTCCAATGTGTCTGTACCATTTCTACCAGTAATTAATGAGAATTCCTATTGCTCCATATCTTCACCAGCATTTGGTATTGTCAGCTTTTTGATTTTAGCTATTCTAATAGGCATATAATGGTATCGTTGTTTTAATTTGCAATTCCCTAGTGGCATGATGCTAGCATATTTCATATGTTTATTTGCCATCTTTATATCTTCTTTGGCAAAATATCTGTTCAGATCCTTTGTCCACTTTTTGATTTTTTATTGTTGAATTTTAAGAGTTCTTTGTATATTTTGTATACCAGCTCTTTACCAGATGCTATTGATTGAATTTTTATGTCCCTTCAAAATTCATATTTTAAAATCTTGTACCCAATGTGATGGCATTTGGAGGTGGGGCCTTTGGCAAGTGATTAGATCATGAGAGTAGAGCCCACATCAATGAGATTAATGCCCTTATAAAATGTGTTGGGGTAACCATGAGCAATAGAAATAACCAAGTATTGTGCAAGGCATGTTTGGGCAGAAGCAGAAAGTCACATTGGGAGTAATTTAGTCATTTAGAGACCCCAGAGAGCTCCCTGACCACTTCTACCCTGTGAGGACACAAACTTCTGCTTTAGCCTCTTATTCTCCTCAAAGTCATTCTCTCCTCTCTAATCTCTACTTCACATCACCATCAGGTGAGTCCCTGTTTTCACCATTTGTTCACTCATCAAACCATGATGGAGTACCTGCTGTGTATAGCACTAAACTATGCAAGGAGAAATCTCCAAAAGATTAAGACCTGATCTCTCTCCTGGAAGAATATACAGGCTAAAGAGGCAGGTGCTTGTCAAAACTGTAGAGGGTCTTGTAAGCCACAGTGAAGAGTTGGGATTTTATTCTAAAGTAAATAGAAACCTTTAAAGTGTCTTAAACAAGGGGATAACCTTGATCAGATTGGAGTTTAGAAAGATCACTCTGGCAGCGATGTGGAGAAAAGAGTGTGGATGATGGGATCTGGACAAGGGAGATAGGAACAAGGGTGATGAGAAATTGACAGATTAGAGTCATATTTAGGAAAAGGAATCAGAAGAATGTAGAGGGTGGGGATATTAACTGACTGATTGATAAACATTTCTAATAGTGACTCTAGCTGATGTTTACAAAGTAGAAACAGAAAGATTATATACAAAAATGTAAATAAAATTAGAAAAAAAAGAACAGCTGGGGCCTCTTAAAGACATAAGCTCAGTTAGTTGGCATATTTTGTTACATGCAAAGTAGGGTTACTGAGGTACTTTTCTCTGACTCCTTGGCCAGGCCTTCAAGACCTTCTTCTGCCTTCTCCACCCATTCCAGCAATGTTACTTAATTACTCTCAACATGACTTTCCACTTCTGCCCAAACATGCCTTGCACAATAGTTGGTTTTCCCATTGCTCATGGCAGTCTGTGCCTTCTACTTTCTTCCATGAAGCTTTTTCAGGATAATCCTGGACTGATTTCTCTTTTTCTCTTCACCCTCTGCACAATAATCATACCTATTTCACAGGGCTGCTGAGACTAAATGTCCGTAAAGCACTTAGCCCAGTGCCTACTCTCAGTAAGTATTCCACAAATGATAGCTATTAATTTTACTCTGTTACTATTCTATTTTCTGACCACCTGGTACAGTGCATCATCCAAAGTGAGAGCACAGTGTGGAGAGGTGACATGCCAATTTTATGCTGACCTGACTATAAATTATAGTGTTAATTACATGATGGCAGAAACAGAACTATCTCTAATGGGTTCATTTTTGGTCACTACATTTTAAGACAGTTAACTTGAATAAGTAATTTATCTGCTTCTGATGCCTGGAAATTGTAAAATTCTGTAATGGAGATAATTCTTAAACTAAAGTAAAATCATTAGAGAAGCCATCAAGAGCCATTTCTAAGATGTCCATTAACAGTGAATTTTTCACCATTTGATTTTTTCTGGTTTGTTACAGAAAACTGTTTTGGGGGAATCAAGATCCTATTTGCCCTATTTCCAGGAGTGCTTTGAATGCTCAGCTGACTAAAAGACTTGAGGACCTTGCCCAGCCCAAAGAAGTCTCCCACCGATACGTACCTAACAGGTTGGTGTTGTGTGTTACTAGGTTACTTTATCAGGAGAATCTAGGGAAAATGAACACAGAACCCAGCCCTTTTATCTCAAAGCCATAAATAGTCATATAGTCAAAATTTATTGAGGATTAGGGATTCTATATCTGTTTCCAATCTGATATTACAGTACAACTCTTTCAGAGCAAGATCTAATATTTAGCTATTGCAGACTTGCTTTATATCTTATAAATGTTTGACTCATCAGGATTTCTGTTTTTTAATAAAGCAAGGGTATTATGCAAGGATATGTACCATATATAACACGTTGCAGATGAACTTATTTGTTCATGAAACTATGAATTTTGTATACCACCCATGGGCTTGATTACCATAAGTTAATTAGGGCATTTAAAGGTAAGGATAGTTTTAAGGCATTTGATGCCCATTGCCAATTTGCTTTTAGCACATTTGTTAAATGACTTAGCTTTCTGCTAGTTGGCTTTGGAGAAAAGACTGTAGTGGGTGGGGGGGCGGTGTGAGGGACAGGTGCAGGCAGTAAGGGAGGTTAAAGTAAAGAAAAAGGTAAAACTACTATTATTTATCTGAAGTTTGGTTTTTAGGATAATTGAGGTGGCCATTTCTCTATCTCAATATACAACTTTAGTCAAAAGTCAACACTTTTTCTGGAAGGGACCAGATGTATAGTTGGCCACAAAATGTCTGTTGCAACTACCCAGCTCTACCATTATAGAGGGAAAGCTGCCATAGACATATGTAAACAGAGCATGTCTGTGTTCCAATAAAACTTTAGAATTTTGTGTTTATGTTCATGAGGGATATTAGTCTATAGTTTTTTTGTAATGTCTTTGCTTGTGGTAATGTCTTTGTTTCATATAATGTCTTTGTTTATGGTAATTGATTAGTTGTTCATACAATCAATTGGAAAATGTATAGAATTGGTATTTATTTCTCCTTTAAATATTTGGTGGAATCCATCATCAAATGAAATCATCTAGGACTGAAGTTTGTTGGTGGGAGAGCTTTTAACTATAAATTTAATTTATTTAATAGACATAAGGCTGCTGTAAATTTGTCAATTACCACCTGTTAAGTGGAACACAGGGTGCCTGCAGTTCAATAACAGACTCACAAAAGAAAATAAAATAGAGAAGTTTATTACTCACAGGTCCTAGAGGAAGTACCTGGCATGCCTCAAGGGGAAGTCACGGCAGAGTTCTGACAGAGAGAGGAAGAACCGGGGTTTTATTAGGATCCATAGGTAGAATGCTTTGGGATTTCCAGGCTAAGTCGAGATTAGTCAATTCAAACCAAAAGAATGAGATTTTGGTAAGCTCCTCAGGGGTCTTATTTAAGGGGCGCATAGGGAAAGGCATTGAGAATCGGGGGAGACTGTTAGTCCAAGGGCTATTTAGTGAAGTCATATCAGGGACTTACATTTACTTGTGATTTGGTGAGATGGTATCTAGGGCATGTGCTTGCATGAGGGACTAGTGTCAGTTTGTCACTGCAGGCTGCTTAGCCAAACAAAATGGTTGCCAAAGCAGCAATACCATGGAGTAGCTTAGCTAAACTGTCGACAAGGGCTATTCAGATTATTTCTTTCTGGATGGGCATTGGTAGTGTGTTTCTTTCAAAAAATTTATCCATTTAATCTAATTTAAAAAATTTGTTGGCATAAAATTGTTCATATAGTCTCTTATTTTCCTTTTAATATCTGTCCAATCTCTAGTGATGATTCCCTCTTTCATTCATGTTATTGGTAAGTCATGCCTTCTCTCTTTTTTACTAATCATTCTGGCTAGAGGTTTATCAATTTTTGGTTTCATTGATTTTTTCTCTATGATTTTGCCATTTACTATTTCTTTGGTTTCTGCTCTGATCTTTATTATTTCCTTTCTTCTGATTACTTTGGGTTTATTTGCTCTTTTTATAACTTTTTAAGGTGGAAACTGAGAGTAACTGCTACTTTGACGGAATTGTGAGACTTGGGTATGTGGATGACTGTGGAAGGGGAGTAGAATCATATAAAGGCAGCAGCCATGCATTCTTTTAATATGCAATTTCTATGAACAAGAAAGATATGCACATGTGAAATTTAAAATTAATATACAAGTTGGTTAATAATAAAATCTTATTTGAATAATACTTTTTAATTAATAAAATGACTTATATGTCTCTTATCTAATCTTCATAACAACCACAAAATGTATTATTTTCTCCATCTCACTCATGTACTTCTAGGTGTTGGCGGCATAAGGCATAAGTATTATGGTCAGTACATATATTCATGGCATTTGATGCTTGCCATTCCCACCCGAAAGAATGCTGAGTAGCTGCGTTATGTCTCTAGTGTCCTCCCATCTTTCTTTTTTGTATCTCTCACCCACTGCCTGGGCCTCTACCCTTTGCCCTACTCTACAATACACCTTGCCTTTGTACTGCTCATTAGCTGCCTAAGCACCCCTTCCTCCCACTCACACCCACCCTCTTTATGTGGGTCTGATCACTTCAAAGTGCCCCATTGTCCAAAATCACCTCTTCCTTCTCTACCTCAAGTTCCTAAACTGAACTGTCATTTTTTGAAAGAGGCGAATCTCAGGTAAGTGCAAGAAGTTCCCTGTCTGTTTGAGGTTGTCAGTGTAAGTGGGTGAAGATGGCTGAGTCAGTTCAGTCAAGCAGTGGAGCCTGGGCTGGGCAGTCTCAAACCCCTTGAAAGCAGATGTGTGGTGTATTGACAGGCTTTAAGGCTGAGTATTCACAAGCAAGGGAGATACAGGCTTAAACACAGACCCAGGCTTATATTAGCAGCCAGCACACAGAGGCCTGGGCAGATGGATGCAGATTCACATCCATGAACATTCTAAAGGAGCAAAGGTCCTTTGGAAAACAATAGAAGTGGAAGTGGGACTGCAATCTGAGTTAACAGCAGATCTAAAACAGTATCACTTCTTTTTCCACTGATGATATATTTTGATTAGGGAAAGATTGAAGGGCAGGAGTGATAAGAAGAACAATATTATTATTTATCCTAAATAAAATCTTCGTTAACAAAACCCAACAATTATTAAATAATCTATATACCATGGTTAAGTAGACTTCATTCTTAAACTCAGAGTTCTTTTTACAAAGAAAAATGCCAATGTAATACATTCTATTAACTAAAAATATAGTAAAAATATTTAATTCATCTATATAGAGGTTAAAGAAATTATTTGGTTTTAAAGCAGCAAATTTTTTCTTTACATCAGTGTATTTTTTGGTCTCTTTAGAAAATGCAGCTTATTTTTTATAGAAAACTGTTCATTTTGGAATAAAATATTAGAAACTATCTGAAAACTTGATGACTGTAACCATTTCTAACTTCTTCCCATGTAGAACATAGCTCGGCAGTAAAGGGGTAAACTGTCATGCTGGCTCCCCTAGATCTGGGGGTCAGTGTTAGAAATTACTATGATAATTTGAATTTCTGACTGTTTTACTCACTTTTTTCTTCTTCTACAACTTGCAGGGCTCAATATTACTACAGCTGTGGCAGAGGTTCTGTAATCTGGGAGATCCCTTCTTCTGCACTGTTTAGAAAAATTTCCAAAAGGATCCAGAAGCTGGCACAGCCCAACAGAGTCAAGAAAGAGCATATAATAAATAGGTAGAGTACCTTGAGATGCTCCACAGATTCCAATCTAATTTGGTAAAGTGTCACAATATTGTTGCTCTTATTTTAGTGCATGCAGCTCCATAAACTAAAAGTCCACTTGCGTTTCAACAAATCTGTCTAAAAAAATCACATTTTCATCAATTATAGGTAATTAGAAGATATCGTTAATAATAACATTTGACTCAAATTATGGTGAAGCTAAAAGTCACACTAAACTTATCGTTGTTGGCCAATTAAAAGAAAATATGTAAATAAAATATGACAGGTTTTTGCAATTTATAGAACTTGATGTTCTTTTATGTCACTGTGACTTTGCTCATTATCATCCTTTTGCTTTGAATGCTGAATTTCTCCTTGTCTTTAAAAGACAGCTAAGATAATATCTTCACATAGGAGCCAAGATTATGATGTTGAAAAAAAGAATGAATTAGTGGAATATGTATAGTGTACAATTACAGGAAGGTGGATAGTATTACTATACACTGCTTCAGTCAGAACACATTAAGTGTATGTGTCCACTTATGGATGTTATAGCTCAAGAAACTGATCATAAGTTTGAGACTATTCAGAAGAAAATGAATGAGATGTTGAGGTTTCTGGAAACTATATTGTATGTAAAGTAGTCAGTAGAAAGGACATATGTAGCTTAGAGAAGAGACCAAAGAAGCTCAGTGATAGCTGTTTAAAGGGTCAACATCTGAAAGAGGAAGAGTATGTAAAGTATAATTACCTTATGTCTATTCTAGAATTAGAAGTAAAACTAGGAATTTACAGAGCAGTAGTTGTGTCAGCTAAATGTAAGAAAATCTTTCTGATTGGCTATTTATTCAGTAATGGAAATGTTTATCTGTAGAAATCAACTGCCATCTCCTCCCTAATTCCTAAAAGTGTGCAAGCACAGGCTGGAATGATGACTTTACATGGATTTTAGTAAAGATTGCTGCATTCAGAGAGAGGTTTAACTGGATAACTTAAGTCTTTTTCCATCATAGAATCCAGAAAAAGAGGCCCAATTCCTCCAATAAAATTTCTCCATTTGCTTATTTATCATTTCATTTTTTAAAAATCTGCTAATTTAGTTAAAATATACATATAAATTGATATATATATATACACATACACACACGTATGCATATTTATTTATTTGTTTGTTTGTTTGTTTATTGACCAGAGGAATACTTTGTCTGTCACCACTTTTTGAGACACCTGAGTTTGATGTTTCATATAAGTAAAACCCCTTTGAGTATTAAAACTTTCTGTATTTTTAAAAGTTTATGTTTCCTCTGCTTTCCTAAGCTGATTCTTCTGCTACTGAACAAATATGTAACCTTTGTTCACTGGATTGAATAGTTATTATGAACATTAACTACTACATAAACCTTTAATACAAAAAACCTCTCAGGAGCTGTTTGATTATGAAGCAGTTTTTCCTGAGGCAAAATGACCTTACCTCTGTGCTTTTGGATTATAAGATATTTGCTTCTCATAGTTTTTCTGTTATTTCTACTTTTATTGGGGGAATAGTCTCAAACCAGCCTCTTTTCTGACTCTCTGTACACTGGAAACAGATAACCTAGCTTGTTAGAATTGAATGTGTGTGTGGGGAGAAGCAAGTGCTTAGTGAAGACACACAGGGATCGCCAATAAACTACTACATGAGTTTGAATCTTGTGTTATATATTTTAGCTGATTCACTATAAGGTCTCAAGTGTAGATTTGAACAGTTAGAAGAATCAACCAACTTAAAAATAGGTTAATTGAGGTAGTCAAGTCTAAAGAACAGAAAAAATTAAATAAAATGAACAAAGCCTCATAGACCTATGGGACACCATTAGGAGTATCAATATATCCATAATGGGAATCTAATAAGAAGAGAAAGATAAAGGGGCAGAAGGAATATTTAAAGAAATAATGGCTCAAAGCTTCCCAAATCAGACGAAAAACATTAATCCACACACCTAAGAAACTCAATAAACTCCAAGTGTGTTAAAATCAAATAGATCCATAACTTGACACATCATAAACTGTCCATAGCCAAAAAGAGAATCTTGAAAGCAACAAGAAAGAAATGACCCATCACATACAAATGAACTGCAATAAGATTAACAGGTGATTTCTAATCAGAAGCCATGAATGCCAGAAGGATGATATATTTAAAGCTCTGAAAGAGAAAAAAAAACTGTTAGCCAAGAATTTTCTATCTAATAAAACTATCCTTCAAAAATGAAGGAAAAATTAAGACATTCCCAGATAAATAAAAATAGAAAATTTATTGCCAGCAGACTTGTTTACAGTAAATACTAAAGGGAGTCCTTCAGGCTAAAATAAAAGGACACTAGACAGTAACTCAAACCTACATGAATAAATAAAGGGCATCAATAGAATTAACTACATAGGTAAATATAAAAGACAGCATAAATGTATTTTTCTGTTTGTAACTCTTTTATTCTCCTATCTGATTTAAAAGACAATTGCATAAAGCAACAAGTATAAATCTGTGTTGATGGGCATACAATGTATTTTTTAAAAACAGCAAAAAGGAGGAGGAGGAGATGGAGTGGTATTAATTTGAACTAGATTGTTATAAGATGTACAGGGCAACAACTAAGAAAATAATTTTTTAAATACAGGAAAAGAAATAAGGGAATTAAAATGATATACAAAATGGCACACTAAAAATATTTAATATTTTGGAGGAACAAAAAAGGAACAAAAAGATATAACATGTAAAAACAAATAGCAAAATGGCAGTATATAGGTATAAGTTTTATGTTATCACTAAATACATTAAATGATAAATGAATTGAATGTGCCAATCAAAAGACAGGGATTGACAGAATGGGTGAAAAAACAAATACTCAGCAGTATGCTATCAACAAGACACATACTTTACATTCAAAGAAACAGGCTAAAAGTAAAATGATGAAAAAAGTGTATACTATGTGAACCAACCAAAAAAGAGCTAGAGTGGCTATATTCATATCAAACAGCATAGACTTTAAGACAAACATTGATACTAGAAACAAAGGAGATTTTATAATTATAAAATGGTCAATCAATTAGGGGAAATATAACAATTATAAACATATATGCACCTAACAACAGAGTCCTGAAATAGAAGAAGCAAAACCCGATAGAACTGAAGAAATAGACAAGTAAACAATAATAGCTGTACTCTTCAATACCCCACTTTCAATAACGGGAGGAATAACAAGCAGAAGATTAACAGAGAAACAGAAGGCATGAACAACACTATAAACCAACTATACCTAAAAGATATTTATAGAACATGCCATCCAAAAATAGCAGAATATACATCCTTATCAATTGGAACATTCTCTATGATAGATCATATATTAAGTCATAAAATAAGTCTCAATAAATTTTAAAAAAACTGAATTCATACAAAATTAGTTCTCTGACCACAATAGAATAAAATTAGAAACCAATAGCAGGAGGAAATTTGGAAACTTAAAAAATATGTGAAATATTTAATGTGAAACATTCCTAAACAATGGTCAAAGAAGAAATCACTTTGATATTAATAAAAATAAAAACACAACATACAATAACTTATGATATGCAGCTAAAATAGTGCTTAGTGAGAAGTTTTAGCTGTAAAAGACTACACAGAAAAGAAAGATCTTAAATTGTAACCTAATATTCCATCTTAAGATATTGTAAATAGAAAATCAAATTAATTTAAAACAAGCAAAAAGAAGGAAATAATAAAGATTAGAGTAGAAAGAAACGAAATAGAAATTAGAAAAATAGAAAATCAACAAAACCAAAAATTGGTTTTTCGAAAAGATCAATAAAACAAACTTTTAGCTAGACTGACCAAGACAAAAAGAAGATTCAAATTACTAAATTCAGGAAAAAAAGAGGGGACCTTTTTAAGAATCATTTACAACAAAAAGGGTCATTGCAACTGACCTTAGAGAGATTTAAAAAAGGATTATTAGGGTTACTATGAGCAATGGTATGGCCAATGAATTAGGTAATGTAAATGAAATGGGCAAATTCCTAGAAAGACAAACTACTGAATTTGATTCAATAATAAAATCTTAACAGGTCTATAACAAGTAAAGTAACTGAATTAATAACTTTAAAAAAGTTCCCATGAACAGCTCAGGAACAGATGTCTTTATTGATGAATTTTATGGTATATTTAGAGAAGAATTAACACCAATCCTCTAGACTCTTCCAAAAATAAGACACTTTTCAAACTCATTCTATGAGGTCTATATTACCGTGATACCAAAATCAGAAAAGGCTGTTACAAGACAAGAGAATGACAATACCTCTTAAGAATATACATGTAACAATCCATACCAAAAGACTACCAAACCAAATCTAAATATACAGGCAACAATCGACACCAAAATACTAGCAAACCAAATCCAACAACATATAAAAATAATTATACACCATAAACAAGTTGGATTTATCCCAGGAATACAAGAATATATTCAGTTCAATATACTAAAATCAATGTAATATACTAAAATAATAGAATTAAAAAAACAAAACCACATGCTCATCTCAATAGACTCAGGAAAAAACATTTGACAAAATTCAACATACTTTCATGATAAAAATGCTTAATAAACTAGGTATAAAAAGGAACTTGCTCAACTTGATAAAGAGAATCTACAAAACCTCTACAGCTAATATAATTAACGATAAAAGATGAAATGCCTTCTCCCTAAGATCAGGGATAAGACAAGGATGTCAGCTCTCACCACTTCTATTCAACATATTGGAGATTCAAGTCAGGGAAATTAGGCAAGAAAAGGAAAGAAAAGCCATTCAGGTTGGAAAGGAAAAAGTAAAACTATCTCTACCATAGATGACATGATTTTTTATGTAGACCATCTTAAGGAATCCACATAAAAACTATTACAGCTAATAATAATGTTTTTTAAACTGCAAGTCTCAACCTATCAGTTGATCATGAAATCAATTTTAGCTTTTATTTTAATCAAATCACATTAAATTTAAAAAATTAGAATATATTGCCTAGGGCAAGCATTATTTCATGATAAGTTTATTTCAGATACATACATGGATTTACATATGCTGTATCACAATATAAAATGTACTTCTTACTGTGGATCACAGTAAAAAAATTTTTGAGGAAAACCAGTCTGGTGATTATGGGAAAAGATGTTCCTGAGATAGAAATAATATATATAATTGTTTGGATGTTAATTATAGCAATGAAAATGCAGTTATTGTTCCTCCAATGATGATAATATTTTATGTTCAATTTGCATATAGGTCATTCAGTGATTACTTAAAAAAAGATTCTCTTAAAATCTCTGATCCTTCTCCTCGGATACTACGACTCTCAATAGCCAAAGGCACAGATCCAAACTACCTTCCTCCAAAAAACGTGAGTCTATGTGAAAGGAACAGTTCCTAACTGACTTTGTAACATGTATATGTTTGTAAATATATCATGCTTTTATAACACCTTTATTTCTAGGTGTGTACTTTCCTTTTCTTTCTCTTTATTTTCTCCTCTCATCACATAAACTTTTCTGACTACCTCATCTGTGCCTCATGTATCAGTCAGGATTTGATCAGAGAAACAGAACCACTATGAGTAACACAAAATTAGTGCTTAAGCTACTGTGGGAGCTGGAACAGCTATGGAAGGCTGTTATGGCACCTAGAACTTGGGTCTGGTTATAGATCTAGAAGCAATGGAAGATAGTAGGGGTAGGTCAGCAGCTTCCCCGGAGGGTATTTACTTCAGGGGAAGCCATTACAGTTTCTTCAGGCAAGGGGAGTCTAACCCTCTCAGGCAGGGAAGGAAGTGCTGATTCTATTGGTAAGGAAGGCTCAGCAGTACTCAGTGGTTTAAAGTACACAGCTTCATTGGAATCTGCACATCTTCCCCCATTCTTATTTTCAAGGACCCATTTCTTCCTGATCATTGCCCTAATTTTAGTATAGGAGATCATATAAGTTTGAGAATTAAATTTGCATTGTAATTTACCCACTTGCGGAATTAGATTTTAGGTTTGTTTTTAAGAATTTTCAGGCTTGTGACCATAGAAAATAAGGTTTTTGAGGGGGTAAGTTATAAAACTTTTTGGTCCTTTACTCACACCTTAAGGTGGGAATTTAAAGGCTCGAGCTAATCATTTCTTTCTTCAGCTTCTCCAGTGTACTTTGAAACAACAAACCAACTCCGCTATACTTCCTTATTTTACTAAAATGTTCTCTGTTGCTTGTCACCCAAAGTCTTGCTTTCTGTTTTGTATGCCATGGACTACCAGTGTCCTTTAAAAAATTTTTTTAACCACTGGCAATAGGATCATTAATACCTTTAAATCTAATCAGCTCAGAAAACAAACTCCAGATAATGTAAAACCAATATAGTTCTGATCCAGTTATCTGTTGCTTCATACAAAACCACCTCCAGACTTAAGACATTAAATAACCACCATTTTATTATGCTCAAGGATTTTATGAGTCAGAAATCTGGGCAGAGTAAGCAGGGTTGTCTCTGCTTCATGCTATCTGGGGTCTCAGCTGGGGTATTTCAAATGGCTCACATGTCTGAAATGGTCGCGGGCTGGAATCATCTGAAGCTTCCTTCACACCTGTCTTAGTCACCTCAGGCTGCCATAACAAAATACCATAGACAGTTCTAGAGGCTGTGAAATCCAAGATCAAGGTGCCAGCATATTCTCTTCTTGATGAGGGCTCTATTCCCAGTTGTAGCCAGTGACCATCTTGCTGGGTGCTCACATGATCTCTGCATGTGTGTATGCAGAGGGAGAGTTCTGATGCCTTTTCCTCTTCTTATACAGACACTAATCCCATCATGAGGGCTCTAACTTGATAGCCTTATCTAAACCTAATCACCTCCCAAAGACTTTACCTGTTAATACCATCACATTAGGGATTAGGGCTTCAACATATGAATTTTGTGTGAGTGGAGGACATAAACATTCAGTTCATGACAATACTTATTTGTGGTGTCTAGGCTGGGATGACTTGAAGGCTAGACTCATTTGGGACTACCTACGGGATCACCTTCATATGCCCGCTCCATGTGTCTTAGACCTCTCTCAGCATGGCAACTGCATTCTGAGAAGGAATATCCTAAAATGGAGTACCCAAGGGTGAGCATTCCAAAAGACAAGGTGGCAACTACATGTTTTATATTTTTATGATTTGGCCTTGCAAGTCACATATCACTGCAGTCATAATCTGCTGATTGATGTAGTTACAAGTCTGGCCAGATTCAAGGGGGCAGGGATACAAAAATCCACCTTTCAAAGCGAGAAGTGGCAAGGAATTTATAGTCACTTAAGAAAACTGCTACACCCAATGATGTGAGTCTTTTGGTACCCTTGAGCATAGTTTCTGTTTGCAGAAAAGACTGTTCAGAGGTATATGCTTGCTTTAAATAATTAATAGTCTATTTAAAAATTTAGAATTAAAAATAATCTATTTTTTATTTTAGGCTTCAAATTTAAGTTCAGCTTGAAAGTTATTATTCTATTTATGATCCTAACAGTTTTTAACAATGATTTTTAAGAGTCTTGAATAATGTTTGGTTTGATTTTTTAAACTTAAATACCTTGAAATACTTTAAACTATATTTATAAATATATAAATTTGATTTTTTAAAGTATTTTCTTCAACCATCTACATTAACAAGCAAAACCTTTTCAAATATTAGTTATTTAAAAATCAAATACATTAAACTTATAAATATGGTGAACCTGAAGTTTTTAAATGTGAGAATGACATGGGCTTAAGATTTTAACTTAATGTCATAATTCTAAATTGATCACTCATTTATACATTTCAAATTGCAGTTGTAAGTTTACCATTCTAATAGGCCCAATTCTCTTAAACATGTACATACCTTTGATTTTAATAGTATATATGCTTTTTGTTTTAATAATAATTTAAAATTTACTGAAAAGTTGTAAAAATTAACATTTTTTACATTGGCTTTATCATTCTCTCTTCTCTATGGTGCTTGTTTATTTGTGTTTAATTTCTTTCTGAATCATTTATTATTTTTGAGAGTAAGTTACAGACATCATATACCCCTTTCTCTAAATCCTTCAGTATGTATTTCCTAAAAATGAAGACATTGTCTTATATAACTACAATACTGTTATCAAAATCAGGAAATTTAACATTCATATATCTTTCTCATGGTCCATGTTCAAATTTCATCAATTCTTGCACATATATATTTTTTAAATTTTATTTTATTAGTTTTAAGTATACAGTATATTGGTTAGAAATTTACGGAGTTTATAAAATTATCCCCCTAATTGCTCTTTCTCTCCTCTGGCTCTCCACCTAGCTATTACATTAATGTTAACTGCATTCCCTATGCTGTACTCCTCATCCCTGTGACCATCTATCAACTACTAATCTGTACTTCTTTAACCCTTCACCCCTTCCTCCCAGTCCCCTAACCCCTTTCCCCGCTGTCCGTTACCAGATTGTCTTCTATATTTGTGAGTCTGTTTTGGGTTAGTTTCTTCATTTTGTTCCTTAGATTCCACATACAAGTGAAATTATGTGGTATTTATCTTTCTCTGACTGACTTCTTTCATGCAACATAATAACCTCTAGGTCCATTCATGTCATTGCAAATGGTAGGATTTCATTTTTTTAATGGCTGAGTGATATTCCATTGTATATATGAACCATAATTTCTTTATCCAATTGTCTCCTGATGGGCATTTAGGTTGCTTCCATATCTTGGCTATTGTAAATTATGCTGCTGTGAACATAGGGGTGCACAGATCTTTATGGATTATTGTTTTGGCTTTATTTGGGTAAATACCCAGAAGTGCAACTGCTGGGTCAAAAAGCATATTCATTTTTAATTTTTTGAGAAACCCCTAGACTATTTTCCAAAGTGGCTGTACCAATTTGCAGTCCCATCAACAGTGTATGGGAGTTCCCTTTTCTCCACGTCCTCGCCAATACTTGTAATTCTTTGATTTGTTGATGATAGCCATTCTGATAGGTGTCAGGTGATATCTCATTGTGGTTTTAATTTGTATTTCTCTGATGATTAATGACCTTGAGCATCTTTTCACATGTCTATTGGCCATCTGTATTTCCTCTTTGGAGAAATATCTGTTCAGGTCTCTACCTATTTTTTAATTGGATTTTGTTGTTCTTGTTGTTGTTGAGTTGTATTAGTTCTTTATATTTTTTGAATATTAACCTCTTATCAGTTGTATCATAAGTGAATATCTTCTCCCATTCAGTCAGTTGTTTTTTCATTTTGTTGATGGTTTCCTTTGCTGTGCAAAACCTTTTTAGTTTGATGTAGTCCAATTTGTTTATTTTTTTCTTTTGTTTCCCTTCTTTGAGGAGATATATCCAAAAAGAAATTACTGTTAGCAATATCAGAGAGTTTGCCGCCTATGTTTTCTTCTAGAAGTTTTATGGTTTCGGTTCTTACATTTAAGTCTTCAATCCATTTTGAGTCTATTCTTGTATATAGTGTAAGAAAGAGTCTAGTTTCTTTTCTTTTCTTTTCTTTTTTTTTTTTTTTGCATGTATCTGTCCAATTTTCCCAGCACCATTTATTGAAGAAACTGTCTTTACCCCATTCTATAGTCTTTCCTCCTTTATCATATATTAAATGAGTGTATAGGTATGGATTTATTTCTGGACTTTCTGTTCTGTTCCACTGATCAATGTATCTGTTTTTATGCCAGTATCATACTGTTTTGATTACTGTAAACTTGTACTATAGTTTGATATCAGGTCGTGTGATACCTCCAACTTTGTTTTTTTTCCTCAAGATTGCGCACATACTTCTTCTTAACACAATTATTAATTCTATGATTTGATTATCTTAGCTTATTTTTTTACAGTTAATTCTGAATCTTCTCGGAATTTAAAAATAGCACATGCCCACAAAGGAAGTCAAGTTACTATTACAGGTACCTGAGGTTACTTGCCACTAGAGACTTTAGATGAACTGTGGGAAGTCCTTTTACCTCCATGAATGTCATAAACAGTCTCTTTCTATAGTTAACTTTGTCAGGTTTATAAAACTTAGAAAGGGGGTTGCTTTCATAGCTCACTTAATCTCTTCAGATGTCAGAAACTCCTACTCAGGCTATCAACCTGTTTGAATATTTAAAATCTTTGACTCAATAGATTTTAAATTTTAAGACTCTTATTTTATATCTAGCAGATACCTTTGGTATTATTCACATGTACTTTGGATGTCTCACAGGATTTGTCTGATTTACTGTATGAATTTATGAGGTCATTCTATCAACATGTTCCTCCCCATATTCTCAATCTTGACAATTTTCTGAGAATGAAAATTTTAGAAGTAAAATTACTGGATGAAGTACACAAACATTTTGAGGCGATTCATATAAAATCCCAAAATGTGTTCCAACAAAAATGGTTTTGATTTACATATTTACTTATATTATTTGGGCCTCCTTTTTCACTGTACCCTTGACAACATTAGGTATTATTTACTTTACATAATATTAATTGTATAATAAAAATATCTCATTAATATTTTAATGATTTATTTTTATTTTAAAAGAGTTAATTCCTTAATCTTTTTGAAGTATATTTTTATATAAAATAAGGGTAAGAATCCCCCCCACTATTGCCCAAGACTCTAATTATTCATTGCCAGAATTATTATATACTATAATGTCATTTATACTAGGGCGATGGTTTTCAAAATTGTAGCCTAGATATGGATAAGATTCCTCAGAGCCTTTTCAGTATGATCTGCAAGTTCAAAATCATGCATGCATAAAAGTTTCTTTGAATGTGCAAGATAGACCAATGGATTTCAAAGTAATAGAGTACGAAAAGTCCCTTGACCTAGTTTCAGATTATACATTACAACTGATACTTAAGAAACTACTATATGTCAAGTTTTGTTTGCAATATCAAAGAAGAATATCCACAATTATCTGAAAGGGTATTAAATATGCATGTCTTTCCAACTATTGTGTGATACTGGATTTTCTTCATATACTTCAACCAAAACAACTGTGCTCTGTTAAGCCAGATATTACAAAGATTTGCAAAAACATAAAACATACTAATTTTCTCACTTTATTTGTTTTGGGAAATACAGTTATTTGTCATAAAAGTATTTATAGTAACAGGTAATGGTTTTTTTTTAAGATTAAATGATAAATTTTCTTAAATATCTCAGTCTTTGGGAACCATCGGTTACTTTTAAAAACTTTAAAGGAGCTCTAGACCAAAAAAATAAATAAATAAAATTGGGTTACTATACTAGATTATATTTCTGAATTCTCTATTTGGTTACATTGATCTATTCTTGTGCAAGTATCAGTTTGTTTAAAATATTGTAACATTAAAAATATTTTAGAATGGGGTAGGGTATGAATACCCTTGTTTCTTTTCTTTTGGCCATGATTTTCTTTTTGTCCTTCTAGCCTTCTGCGTTCCTGCTTTGGTCCTTCTCACACATACCTAATAGGTTAAGTTCCTCCTCTGATCATGCTTCCTCTCTAATTTAAAGACTTAATGGTTCTTTGATGGCTATGAAGAATGCCTCCCACATCAAATCTAGTTACAAATGCATTTAAAAGCCTTAATCTTAGCCAGAAATAACCTGCTCAATGCTTCCTTGCCTCTGTGCTCAGACTTTCCTTTCCATCTTCCTTTCTTCATCTTCCCTATCTTTCCTTTTCCTCTACTTGTCACAATCTGATCTGTCTTTCAAAGTTAAATCTCATGTCTCTTTATCCCTGAATCTTCTTGGATTTTTTGGTTCTTTCTTTGAAATCTCTCAAAATTTTATTTATTCTCTTCTATGGGTATCATATAATCTTAATGATTTGCCTATAGGTTTATGGTTCTTCTAAGTTGAAAATTACTTTAAGAAAAAGGATTGTTCTGTTTTTCTTTGTTGTGTCTTACATAATATAAATGATTAAGGAATATTTATCTAATGAATTTAATTAATGAGTGATTGTTTTATTTCCTTTTAAATTGTATGCCTTAATCGAAGACAGTGATTATCATATATTTCTTTGATTTTCCCAGAGCCTGATAAGAGACAAAACTGTATTCATAAGACATACTTAAGATGCTTAATTAGTACTTCACAGTGTTTGTTGTACAGACAGATAGGGCTTTCAGTTTGAATCCCCACTTGCCACTTACTAACTACATAAACTTAAATAAATTGCTGAACTTCACAATACCTTGGTTTCTCCATTAGTGAAATGAAATAAAAATGATACCCCAGGTGAGGAATAAATGAATGCATGTAAAAAACACTTTCAGTGTTAGTATCATCATCGTTTTAAAAAACACGAGAAAAAACTGGAAACACGCCTTGTATATTATTTTTCTACCCATGATTAAAACCGTATTTTATTGTCAGTGAATACTTATATTCCCCTTCAAAGTCTTGTGGTAAATTTTTAGTTTGAATACAAGTAATTTAAGTGGAAGACCATGTAATTTGAACATATCTCCACAATTAAGATAGTGAGGAGTGACATGGGGGACCAGTATGACATTATCTATGGGGATATAGTTCTGCCTTTCTTCTTGGCGTTGGTTTCTTTTTCTTACCTGTTAAACTTAGAAGAGAGCCACTCTTCTAAAATTAACTTTAAGCATGGGGATTTGTGATAATGTGCATTCCAATTCCTAAAGGACAAAAATAGTTGAGAACAAAGCACAGTGCTGCCCCTTACAGTGTTCTCATGTGGTAGGGCTAGGCTGTCCCCTCTTGGCTGAGTTTGTCACTCCGTAAATTGGCATTATCATTGATCTCTTAGACAACATGCAACATTGCCATTTCCTCACCACCTTTAGTTTAACAGTAAGTTCCTGAAAAGTTGGGTTGGAATCCATACAACCTAGTTTGACAAAGAGGGAAATCGATCCTTTCAGTTATGATTGTGGGTTACTGTAAGATTTTCTCATTCTTTCTGCTGGATTTGCTGAGAAGTCTGGTCCAGAAGTCAGGCCATACTCTGGAACCTTGATGAAGATGATGTTTATTATTTGAAACTTACACATACTATTTTATTTTTCTCCTCTAGATTGAAAACAGGGTTTCAATTTCTGCTCAGACTGCTGTCACAGCTCCAAGAATTATAGACCTTGCCCATCCAAGGCTCAAGATAGAGGGTCTATGCTATCCAAGAGAAACATGTGAAAAACCTATCCATCCTGTAAGCTGGCACTGCCTTGGCATCCTTCAGCTCACTTTATGGTTCTTCCTAGGGTGCTATTTTGCCCTTAGAGGGCATTAGCCAAAGTCATAGGAAAAGGGAATCTTGAAAGAGTGGTCTCTGGCAGGAAGGAAGATCTACTTGCAAAGTATGGAAAGGAACTTGGGGGTAGAAGGTGAAGAGCATGAACTTTGGAGTCAGTAAAAGCTGGGTTTGAATCCCAGCCTTGCTACACTAGCTGTGTGGTGTTGTGACAAATTTCCTTAGCTTTATTCATTCAACAAGTATTTGAATGCCTAGTATGGGCCAGGCACCATGCCCAAGGAACAAGATAGAGGGAAATAAAAAGTAAATAGGTAAATAGATAAAATAATGTTATGCAGTGATAAATGTGATGACGAAAATAAAATAGGAAATGAATGACTATGAGAATAAGCTACTTTGCATATGGTAGGCAGGGAAAGCCTCTTTGAAGAAAGGATATTTGACCTGAAACCTGAATGATGAGATGAAGTTAGCTAAGTGAAGATCTGAGAAGAGAATATTTAGTAAAGGGAAGAGTACATGTCAAAGTCCTAAAGTTGGGATTACCTTGAAATTGGATGGGGCAAAGTGAGCAAGGGAAATGTAAAGCTAACAGTTCCCGCTAGGATGACTGTTAAGCTATAATAACAGATAAGGCACAGTGCTCAGCACGGAGCCTGGAACATTCAGTGGCTTCCCTTGCTCTTCTTCCTTGACACGCCTCCATATTTGTAGTGGCAAGTTGCTATGTGAAGGTTGGATCGCACAGGAGCAAGAATGGAAGCAGGGGGACCAGTTAGGAGTCTATTGCAGTAAAGAAATGATTAGAAGTAAAGAGAGGGAGATGTAGTGAAACTTGGAATATATTTTCGTGTCTTTTTGTTCCCACTGTAGATATCCCAAGCTGCCTTGTTTGCCAAGCCTAACCCTCGAATAGTAGCTCTAGCTAAGGCCAAGCCTCTTCATCAAGATTATTTACCTGCTTATGATTCCTACCGGCCAGTATCTTATGCTGCTATCCATTCTGAAGCATCTCCCAGAATTCAAGAACTGGCTAATCCAAGTACAAGGTATGTGAATTTAAGGCTAAGATGGGACATGAAAGGCTGGGGCTGCTACGGACAGAGAAAAGTTGACCTAATAAGACTGGTGAAAAGAATTGTGGAAATATGAGAAATTTTCAAAAGCATCTTTCATATTTGCTACATTTATTGTGAGAAATCTATGGTCTTCTTACTATAAATATAAGGCTACAGTTAAAGGGTTAGTGGACATAGATCTAGGAGATAACTCTGTAAGTGTGGATATGAGATTATCTAGCATAGTTGTTAAGTGAAATAAGTTACAGAACAGAGCATGTAATATGTTACAGTTAGTGCAAGAAAAAAAATACATATGTGTCCTGTATATACTTGTATATGCTTACAATATCTCAGAAGACTATACAAGAAACTAGTAGCAATGGTTATTTTGGGGGGGGCGGGGCTAGGAAACTGGGATAGGAGGAAGACTTACTTTCACTAAATAGGCTTTTGAATTTTTCAGTGTTTTTACATCATGTACATATATGACCTATTCCAAACAAATGAAAAAATACATTTAACGAAGAAGAATTTACCTCTAATTCCTGTTTGTTTTGAGACTTTTTAACTTGCCGGAATCTCAATTAATTTTATTGCTTTCAAGGGGTAATACCTGATCCTCCTTTTTAAGCATCATCAAGAAAATCTGGAGACACTGAAAAAGTTGTGGAAGTCTTGAGCTCAAGGAATGGGAAATATGTTAGTTCTTATATAATATAATATTTAAAATATTTTTATAAGGTGTTTTTCCAAAAAAAAAGTTCAACATCAAATGAAATAAAGCTTATTCTTTGCTCATTAATAATTTTAGTATATGTGCTGACGAAGCAAGCACTGTCCATTGACAAAGGAAAGAGAAGAGTAAGATCAAGTGCCTAAGAGTCTCTTCTAGGGGCAAAATTTCTATTATTTGGTGGTAAAGTACTAAGGGTGGAAACTTCAAAACTTTGATTTCTTTAAGTCTACCACAAGACTGTCTGGCTTGTTTGAACACTACCAAATTATTGAGAAATTTCCAGAACTTACTTTCTGTGGAAAGAGCAAAGGCTTTGGAATTTGATCAGTACACAAATCTGGATTTGAACACAGATCATTTTTGTAATGTCCCTGAGCCTTCATTTTATTATTTGTGTTATGGAGGTCATGATTCCTGTTTCATGAGGTGTTTATGAAAATCAAAATAGGATAATATCATTGTGCCTAACATATAGTGGATGCTTGAGAAATGTTATCCATTTTCTGTTCATCTTATTTCAGCTTGAAATCTTTTTTCCCTTTTTCAGGGCTCCTGTACGTATTGTATACTATGATCCAGAGGTCTTCAACGTCAAGCCAGCTGCTTTGAAAGCACAATGTTCTCAGAGGATCCAGAAGTTGGCAGAACCTCTTAGGCGTTAAATACAGAAAGCCACATCAGTCAAACTCTAGTTATGTATCTAGAAGACATTAGATGACTTAGTTCCCTACTCTGGTACTGTCAGTTTCTATTCCCCCCAGAACATCAAAAACATACGAGACCCCCAGGGAACACCGCTGTGACCTTCAGTTAACAATTTTTGCTGTTACCTGTAATCATGTGTTTAGCAGGTTTGGGGACTCCAGCATGCAATAAAAGAGGAAATGATAGCCTTCCTTATCCTTACTAATAATCCTTGCAAACATCTTGGTTGTCTCATAGCTGTGACTGACTTGGAGAAACACTCTTCCCTATATCTGCGGGTTTTGCTTTTTTTTGTCCCAGTGAGATCCATGTTCTGATTTCCAGTAGCTGATTTCACCTTGGTCCCTTTTCTAATAAGCCCTGAGAATTGAAAACATTCTTTGTGTTACTTTTTCAACATCCCCTCATTCTCAAGACATGATACTGAAATAGTGAAGCCTTTTGGATAAATCTAAATGCTTTTTATAATACATAAATAAAATTTAGAGAACAGGTTACCTTAAATAATCACACCTCCACCAATTTCCATTCCTTTACCCACATTCAGTGTCATTTATCATGAATGACAGAAAAAGTAAGGCATTTGGTAAGAGCCATAATTTCTGTCAAATTTCATCTGCCCAGAGGTTTTTTTTTTATTTAGTTTATTTTATTTTCTCCATGGATTGATATTTTACAAATTAAACTACATTTATGGCATACCTAGATTTACATGAAAATGAACTTATTTGAAAACCAATTTTATAAGTGAATAAGCTCTTAAGGCTTTTGTATTAAGGAGATAACTAGGTGTTATGGAGAGACAAATACCATATAGTAGTTTTTAACTTCAGTTTCAGAATCAGATAGACCTGGGTTTGTATCCTCTATGAATCATTTACCAGGTGTGTGATTTTGAATAAATTCCCTAACTCAGTATTTTTATATAGAGTGGGTTCCAACTGCATTATTGTATAGATGAAATAACATTACCTAATAAAGTATGAATAGGAAACAAATTGTTTAGAAATTTAGCTGCAGAAACATGGCAGAGTAAGAGATGTTCCCAGATCTCTCCCCTTGAAACAACAGTAAACTAAACATCTAAAACTCAACAAAGAACACCCAAACTGCACACCATCATGTCTGAGTGTGGGATCCGCACATAAGAGCTACCACAGGTCAGAACCCCGGGTGTTGGGTGGTGGACTGAGAGAAACAAAGAAGCTGTCTCTCACAGCCCATGGAGCTCCCTGTAGGAGGAGGAGAAGGGTGAAGGTGCGGCAAGTTCCCTGAACAGCCCTGCCTGAAGGAGTTATGAGTTACGCGGCCAGCAGCAGTGTCCAGGCATCAGGGCAGAAAGCAGAGAAGTGGGGACGGCAGAGAAGCGGGGATGGCAGAGAAACAACTGTTGATTTTTCCCAGCCGTGGCAGCCCCCAAACCCCAACCCAGAGGGCCTCTTTTGTTCTTGCATATCCTCTGAGAACAAAAACCACGGAGCCCCAGGGAGTTCTGAGCAAACAATGCTGAAACTGTTGCTAAAACTGATAGGGATGGAGACTGAGGGTAGCGAGAATGATTAAACATCTATAAGGGAAAAAAAGGCATTATTAAAGCTTTATAGAGGATCCAAGAGGCTTAGACACTATCTACTGGAAACCAAAAGAAAAGCATCTTCTTTGAAACAGGCTAAAGAGAGACCTTTGTATAATAAATCTTCTTTCTGGGAAAAAAAAAAAAAAAAAAAGCAGGATACACTTCCTTTAATGCCCAGGTGGATAAATAGTCCATTAAACACCATGAACAACCAAGGTGACAAGGCATCTCAGAAAGATAGAGAAAAATCTCCAGAAAATAAGCTTACAAACATAAAAATATGCTACTTAAATGACAGAGAATTCAGGATGGTACTTCTGAAAAAAACAGTGAAATCTGAAACGAGTTATATCAACAATTTTGGAACTGAAAAAAAACAACAACAACTAGATGAGCAGAATAAGTTCTTGAGCAAGGAGATTGAAACCCTCAAAAAGAAGAGAATAGATCTTCTGGAGATAAAACACACACACACACACACACACACACACTACGAGAGTTGAAAAATGAAATAGCAAGCTTGGGAAATGGTCAACCAAATGGAGGAAAGGATCAATGATATTGAAGACAGAATTCTAGAAATAAATCAGAAGGAAGAAGAGAGAAACTGAAGAATGAAAAATAATGAAAGAGAAATTCGAGAACTAGCTGATATCAGCAGGAGAAGAAACACAAGAATAATGGGCATTATTGAAGGTGAGGAAAAGGAGCAGGGACTAGAAAGCATTTTCAGACAAATAGTTGATGAGAATTTCCCAAATCTAAAGGATGAGCTGGAGTCTGGAATTAAAGAAGTCAACAGAACATCGAATTATCTCAACCCAAATAGGTCTTCACCAAGACACACTGTATTAAAATTATCAAAAATCAGTGACAAAGATAAAATTTGCAGGGCAGCCAGGGAGAAGAAGACGGTAACTTATAAAGGAAAACCCTTTAGATTATCATCGGACTTCTCAGCACAAACCTTACAAGCCAGAAAGGAGTGGAATCAAATATTCAAACTATTAAGTGAAAGGAACTATTAGCCTAGAATAATGTATCCATCTAAGCTCTCCTTTAGATATGAAGGAGAAATTAAGACATTTCTAGACATACAAAAATTGAGGGAATTCTCCATTATGAGGCTTGCACTACAGGAAATACTGAAAGAAGTCAGCTCACCTAAAATAAAATGACAAAAAAAAACCCCAAAACCCAAAAACATAATTAGGAGTAAGGTGACTATCAGGCAAATAGAAGATGAGGAGTGCAACCCTTATTAAGACAGGACATTATAAGCTTAAACAATAAGAAGGGAATTGCTATAGCAAGTAGTAATGAACATTCAGCATACATAGGAACAAATTTAGACAGCAATGACCAGAAAGGGAAGGATTCAGAGATCCAAATTCACAAAGGGGATTGGAGATAAGGCACATGTAGAAGAAAATGGATAACTGTATATATATGAGTATCCTTTACATACTCATAATGGTAACCACACACCAAAGATTCAGAACTGAAGTATATGACATAAAACAAGAAGAACCAGAGAGAAAACCCACAAAAGCCAACCAAAATAAAGAAAACAGAAACACAAGGACAAGGAGGCAATGGAAACACCGAGCTATCAGAAAGCAAAAGATAAAATGGCAATAAGACGACCTCATATTTCAATAATCACTCTAAATGTAAATGGATTGAACTCACCAATAAAAAGGCACAGAGTTGCAGAATGGATCAAAAAATCAAACCCAACCATATGCTGCCTCCAGGAGACACAGCTCAGCTCCAAAGACAAATATAGACTCCCAGTGAAAAGGTGGAAAATGATGTTTCAAGCAAATGGCATTCCGAGAAAAGCAGGAGTAGTGGTACTAATAAGACGAAATGAACTTCAAAATCAAAAAGGTAAAGAAAGATACTGAAGGACACTTCATAATGATAAAGGGAATCATGCACCAAGAAGACATTACTTATTGATATCTATGCTCCTAATCAGGGAGCCCTGAAATATATAAAGCAATTACTAACAGAACTAAAGATAGAAACAGACCAAAACACTATCATAGTAGGAGACCTAAATAACCCACTATCGGATATGTACAGATCATTCAAGCAGAAAATAAGGAAATAACATCCTTAAATGACACATTAGACCAATTGGACATAATTGACATTTACAGAGCTTTCCATTCCAAAACAGCTGCTTATACATTCTTCTCTAGTGCACATGGAACATTCTCAAGGATTGACGACATACTGGGATACAGAGATCACAGAGACAGCCTTAACAAATCATACCAACCATATTCTCTGATCATAATGCTTTGAAACTAGATATTACTGCAAAAAGAAAGCAGGGAGAACCACAAATACATGGAGATTAAACAACATGCTACTGAAGAATAACTGGGTCACAGAAGAAATAAAAACAGAGATCAAGAGATACATAGAAATGAATGATAATGATAGTACAACATATCAAAACTTTTGGGACACGGCAAAAGTGGTCATAAGAGGAAAGTTCATGTCATTACACACCTAACTCCAAAAACAAGAATGAGCCCAAATAAACAACCTAACGCTTCATCTTAAAAAACTAGAAAAGGAAAAACAAATGAAGCCTAAAGGCAGTAGAAGGAAAGAAATAATCAAAATTAGAGCAGAATTAAATGAAATTGAAAACAAACAAACAAAAATGATAGAAAAAATAAATGCAGCAAAGAGCTGGTTCTTTGAAATGGTTAATAAAATTGACAAAACCCTGACTAGACTCACTAAGGAAAAAAGAGAAAGGACACAAACAAAATCAGGGATGAAAGAGGGGAAATTACTACAGACATCGCAGAAATGCAAAGGAGCATACAAGAATACTACGAAAAGTATATAACATCAAATTTAATAACCTAGGAGAAATGGACTAGTACTTAGAAAAATACAACCTTCCTAGACTGAATTGAGAACTGGAAAATATAAATAGAGCAATCAGCAGTATGGAAATTGAAACAATCATCAAAAACCTACCAAAAAGTAAAAGTCCAGGACCAGATGGCTTCACCAGTGAATTCTACCAAACATTCAAAGAAGATTTAAAACCTATTTTCCTCAAACTTTTCCAAAAAATCAAAGAGGAGGCAATACTTCCCAACACATTTTATGAGGCCAATATTACCTTGATACCAAAACCTGGTAAAGATAACACAAAAAAATGAAAACTACAGACCAATATCGCTCATGAACACAGATGCAAAAATCCTAAATAAGATACTAGCGAACCGAATACAGCAACATATTAAAAAGATATACACTACAATCAAGTGGGCTTCATCCCAGGGTCACATGGATGGTTCAACATATGCAAATCAATTAATGTGAATCACCACAAAAACAAATTAAAAAATAAGAATCATATGATCATATCAATAGATGCAGAAAAAGCCTTTGACAAGATACAGCATCCATTTATGATCAAAACACTTAACAAAATCAGTATAGAAGGAAAGTACCTTAACATAATAAAGGCCATCTATGACAAGCCCTCAGCCAACATCATACTTAATGGTGAAAAACTAAAAACCTTCCCTCTAAGATTAGAAACAAGGCAAGGTTGTTCACTATTGCCGCTGTTATTCAATATAACATTGGGGGTCCTGGCAAGTGCTATTAGACAAGAGAAAGATATAAAAGGCATCCAAATAGGAAATGAAGAAGTCAAATCGTCGCTATTTGCGAATGACATGATTCTCTATATAGAAAACCCTAAAAACTCCACAAGAACACTACTAGAAACAATAAACAAATACAGTAAAGTTTCTAGATACAAAAATCAATGTTCAAAAATCCATAGCGTTCCTATACTCTCATAATGAAGTGTCAGAAAAAGAAGTGGAAAAAATAATTCCCTTGGCAATTGCAACAAACAGAATAAAATCTAGGAATAAATCTAATAAAAAATGTGAAGGACCTATAAAATGAAGACTATAAAACCCTATTAAAAGAAATTGAAGAAGATACAAAGAAATGGAGAGATGTTCTGTGTTCTTTGATTGGAAGAATCAACATAGTTAAAATGACCATATTACCTAAGGAATTATACAGATTTAATGCATTCCCCATCAAAACCCCACCGGCATTTTTTAAAGAAATAGTACCAAAAAATCATTAGATTTGTAGGGAAGCTCAAAAGACTCCAAACTGCCAAAGCCATCCTGAGAAAAAAGAACGAGGCTAGAGGCATCACTCTGCCTGACTTCAAATTATACTACAAAGCGACAGTAATCGAAACGGCATGGTATTGGCAGCAAAACAGACACACAAACCAGTAGAACAGAATTGAGAGTCCAGAAGTAAACCCATATTTATACAGGCAAATAATTTTTGATAAAAAAGCCAAAAACTTACAATGTGAAAGGAAAGCCTCTTCAATGAATGGTGCTGGGAAAACTGGAAAGCCATTTGCAAAAGAATGAAACCAAAATTAACTCAAAATGGATTAAGGACCTGAATTTAAGACCTGAAACAATAAAATGCGTAGAAGGAAACATAACTAAACTCAAAGACTTTGGACTTAAAGAGGATTTTATGAATTTGAACTTAAAGGTAAGGGAAGTAAAAACAAAAATAAATGAATGGGACTACATCAAACTAAAAAGCTCTGCTCAGCAAAAGAAATCGCCAACAAGGTAAAGAGACAACCATCTGAATGGGGAAATATATTTGCAAGCAACACCTCCGATAAGGGCCTAATATCCAAAATATACAAAGAACTCATAGGACTCAATAACAACAAAAAAAACCCAAATGATCCAATCAAAAAATGGGCAGAGGATCTGAACAGACACTTCTCTCTAGAGGACATACAAATGACCAACAAATATATGAAAAGATGCTCAACATCACTAGCTGTTAGGGAAATGCAAATCAAAATCACAATGAGATACCATCTCACACTTGTTAGAATAGCTGTTATCAATAAGAGAAGTAATACATAAGAAGTGTTGGAGAAGATGCAGAGACAAAGGAACCCTCATACACTGCTGGTGGGACTGCAAATTGGTACAGTCACTATGGAAAACAGTATGGAGGTTCCTCAAAAAACTAAGAATTGATCTACCATATGATCCAGCAATCCCTCTAAGTGGGTATTTACCCCCAAAGACTTGAAAACCCATATCTGAAAAGATGTCCAGGACACGGAAGCAACCGAAGTGTCCTATGATAGATAATTGGCTAAAGAAGCTGTAGTACATATATACAGTGGAATATTAGTCAGCTATAAGAAGAGATGAAATACTGCCATTTGCTACAACATGGATGACTCGAAATAATCATGCTAAGCGAAATAAGCCAAACAGAAAATGTTGAAAGTCACATGATATCACTTATATGTGGGATATAAAGCAACAAACAAACAGGACAAACAGAGACTCATGGACATGGACTATAGAGTAGTGGTTACCTGAGGGTGGGACTGGGGGAGAGGGGAAGTAGACGGAATAAAGGGAGTCAAATATGTGGTGACAGAAAGAAATCTAACCTATGGGAGGTGAACACACAAGTGTAAATATATATATGCCTTACTGTTAAAGTGTACAGTTAAAACTTATTGGATTTCGTTAATCAACGTCACCATACAAAATTAATTAATTAATTAAAAAATTAGCTACTTTCGCCTTCTAAGGAAGGAGCGGAATAATTCATGTCTCTGAGAAATCACGTCTCTTTATGGCTTCATTCATATATTAAATGAATGCTTTTTGGGTGTCTTTGCTCTGTAAGGCACTGTGTTAGGCACTAGTGATATCATAAGCCAAACACATGACTCTGCTTTCATGGACTATTTAGCCAATTGGGAGAGATGTATGTAATTCAAACATTGTCAAGTAAATGTAAAATTACAACAGTGGAAAGTGCTATGAAGGGGAGGTTGTAGTGCTAGGAAATAACGGGATAGAGAACTGACTCCCTTGGGAAGGGAAGGGAAGGCATCTCTAATGCAGGGACAATTGGGCTGGAATCTAAAAACTAAGTAGGGTTAACTAATCAAAGAGGAGACAAGAAGTCAGTCCAGGTACTGGGAACATGTGTTTAGTGGATATTTGCTGAACTGTGGGGCCACCTTACATCCATTCCTCCTCTTTCTGGTTAGAACTCCCAATTTTATTTGAGGAATTACTTCTCTGTATTGTTTAAAGCTTTATTGGGAATTTCGTTCAAGGTGTCCTGGCCAAGGGATGGGCATGTGACCCAAGCCAACTAAGCCTTTCGAACTGTTCTCTAGGGCTTTGGATTTGAATTGTAAGCAGAATGGGGGTAGGTGTGGGGTATAGTTGGAGTTAATATTTTCCAGTAGTGGTGCCCTGATGAGACTTCATTTTGCTCTTACTACTTGTGTTCCTGGAGTTATTACCCTGGCTCTGACTTTGGCCCTTCCCCTATTTCTTTGACTCAAGAGCTGCCCACAGCCTTCCAGTAAATCCCCCGTAGCAGGTGGGCAGATGTATCAAGGACTAAAAGAAGGTCAATGAGACTCACACTGAAAGACAAAAGAGCTTGAATGATGCAAGAAGAGGCAGAAGGATGGTAGCCAGACCCTGCAGGGCCCTGGAGGCCATGTTAAAGATTTTAGTCTTTAGCTTAAAACCAATGGGAGTTGTTAATATAATTTAAGCAAAGGGATAATGTAATCATGGTTGCTTTTTGAATAAATTACTTTGACAGGTACACTGGGGAGGAGGCAGTGGAGATAGGTAGACCAAGTTAGGAGGCTATCTACTAGATCAGGTGAAAGATGAAAATAGTTTGATGGTACCATGATGGAGAGGGAAAGAAGTGACAGATCTGAGAGATATGTGGGGAGATGAATATTTACAGGATTTGGTGTTGGATTGCATGTGGGGTGGGGGAGAGGGAAGCATTCAAGATAATTCTGGATTCCTAGTATATAAAACAAGATTGATAGTGAGTGTCTGAATATACAAGTGGGCAATAGGCAGGCCATATGTAACAAAAAAAAATTCGGACTCACAGCCTCTGCAGTAACCAGGCCAGGAAGCCAAACCACAACCTCTTCAGCAGGTCAGCCTGGAAGGGTCAGGATCTGGTCATCGGTCCTTATTGATGCCTTTTGTTTGCCCCTAATTCCAACAAAAAGTGGAGTATACTCACTAAGCCAGTCACATAAGATGCCCTGCTTCTAGTTAGCTCATCCCCAACTTCTTCAAGCCAGCAGCCCCTAATCAGAATATTCCAAATCCTTCTCTCCCTGCCTCCACTCTAAAGCTTTCTTACTCCTCTGCGGGCCTTTAAGACTGCCAAATGCAAGTGATGGTGACTGACTCCCTTGCTATAGCAATCTTTGTATAAATAGCCTGATGTGTCCTCATTTGGGTGATCGTTCTTTATTTTCACTCTAGTGAGCCCTTCATTGATGTAGGGAGCACTGAAAGAGGACCAGAAGAGGAGAGAGGAGATTCTTGTGTTCAGTTCTGCACACTTTGATTAGAGGATGCCTTTGAAACATCTGAAAGGAGATGTCAGGTGCAAAGCTGCATTATGACTCTCATGAACCTCAAGCACTTTTGCTTTTCTGGGTCTCCTTTCTTCCTTAATATAATATTTAAAATTATACTTTGTGACTGCATTGGTATAAAGATGGACATATTCATATTACATATCATAACATTTTTAACTAAAAATTTATTTTTTCTTTCTCATTTAAAAAAAGCATTTTTGTGCGCTCCTAAAAATATTGTGGGCTGTAGGCATTGTGCCTACTGTGCCCAATGGGGCAGTTAGTCCTGTTAAGGTAGGCAGTTGTTATATGGGTCTGTGTCGGAGCAATGAGACCTGAGATCTGCTGGAGATAATATGAATGTAAGTCATCTTCATTAAGTGTCATTGAACCCCAGGTGGGAGAGTATGAACCCTGAGTTGACATTTGCTGATATTAAAGTTTGCTATTAATTATATTTAGGAGGGTATTGGTATGGTGGTTATGCGTTTAAAAGCAGTTCTTTTAGAAACGGATGCTGAATATTTGGAGTTTGCTTTGCAATAATGCCGACAGGTTGAGTGGATGAGGCTACAGATGAAACGACTCATGGTTGTGAGTTGGTGACTGTTGAAATTAAGTGATGGGAACCCAGAGTTCATTTTAATGTTCTCTTTTCTATGTATGAAGTTTTACATAATAAAGTGCAAAGTGGGAGCAGAGTGAAGATGGACAGTTGCAGGTCTCAGAGGAAGCTTGAGCGGCCTGAGCAATGCAAACCCGCCCCCGCCAACACTCTGCACCTTCAGTCAGGTCTGTTTCACTCTCAGATATTTGGTGTGAGAGCTGTTTAAAGGGGAAAATCAAAGCAATGTATCTGTATTCCATGTCAGGGGACAATGTGGAGGAGAAATAGCACATAGAAGACGCTACGGTAATTTATAATTTGATAGAAGTAGGACTGTGGAGTTAACAACTCACAAGGAATAAGGAAAATAAGATAAACTGTGTTCCCACCCCAAATCCAGGGGAATGGGAGGGACTCAGGACTTTTCATCACACTTACGGCAGGCAAGGAGTTTCAAATCAATTCTAATTTAATTTTCAAAGGTCAGGATGCCTCCATTGACTTCTGGGTTGCAAGTGCTTGACACACAGTATATGAAGAATAAGTGAAAAATACTTTTAAAAAAGAAAAGATAAACTACAAAGGTTGAATTCAAAAAAGAAGAGAATAAATTGGAACAGAGACAATGTTAAAGATTTGTTTGTTTACCTTCATTTGGTTGAAGGAAGGAAAATGTCAACATAAATGTTAAATGGCCTAATACTGCTCCCATGGGAAGGAGGAGATGGGAGTGTGTGAAGGCGGAAGGCGGGAAGTTCGTCTCCAGGGAATTCTGACATACCACGTGGAAGCGGGGGCAATGGGAAATAAATGTTCTTCCCATAACCCTCCTCGCTGGGTTCTTGACAATCATTGTGAAGTACTTAACACAGTTTCCAGTACATAGTAAGTGGGTTTTGTCTTTTAGTCATTATTAGTGGATATTGATAATATCCACTAATATTTCTGGATAAGGGAGTTTACTTCCTCTGGTGATGCCAGTTACAGTCCTAGTGAAAACACAATGCTTCTATCAAAAGGTAAAGCCTACTTTCCCATTCCTTGAATCTGGGCTGGCCTGAGACTTGCTTCGACCAAGGAAACAATGTGAAAGTGACATCGTTGTCTAACCTCTAAGCCCAGACCTCAAGAAGCCTGAGGCTTCTGCTTTTGCCTTCTTGGAGTGCTGCTCTAGGACTGCATGGGAAGAAACTCAGCCTCCTTAAAAAACTACATGGAAAGAGGGGCCCAGCCCTTCCAGATCTCACCTCTGAGGCCAGCCTCCAGTTTACCCTTTGTTGAATGCATCCACATGAGAGAGCTAGCAAGACCAGCAGAAGGACTGCCCAGCTTACCCGGTGAATTTTCAGAAAAAAAAAATAGGTTATTGTTTTAAGCTACAAAGTTTTGGGTTGGTTTGTTAAGCCACAGTTAACTGAAACAGGTAATAAACTGGCAGAACAATAGACTGAAGCCCAGTGTTGGGTAAAGACAGAAGCAAGGGCAATGTTCTGACTTCAGCTGGCTGATTTCCACAGATTCCTGAGTATCTCCCTGGTTTTCGTCTGCTAAGAGAGAGCAGATAGATATTTCTCCCTCAATTAGGTGTTTTAAGCCCCTTTATCAACTTGTGGGAACCAACCCACAGCAGACGCGAACTTAAGTGACGCATGGTTGGCCAGCAAGAACCTGCATGAATTGAGGCAGAGGAGTGTGTTGATTTTTCCGGAGAGTTTTGCTTCCTAAGGACCTATCTGAAGAGGTGATGTTCCACAGCCACTGTTGGCAGCAGAGACATACCACAGACAGTAGGGAGAGGGAGCCTGAAGACACATGTTCTTTCAGTTTGTGTTGATTTTTCTTTTCCATATGGAGGGGCTGCCAGGTGACAAAACTTCCCCACCCATAGCAGCATGCATCTGCCTGCTGCCTGCCTGCCCTCTGTTGCCAAGGTGTGGTCTGCTAGAACTTCCAGGACGTTGGGCATCCTGGATTGGATTGCAAAATAGGGCAGGCATAAGGCCGGGTACTGAGAAACGGAGATCAGGGGTGCAGAAAGAAACAGCTAAATCTTCTGTGTGAAGTGAGGAGCAAAGTCACCTTGGGAACCCAGTGACACAGTAGTTGTGGGAAGGCAGCTGCTCTATGAAAAGGGCAAGGACGGCTGTGGTTCAGGCAGGTGGACATCAAAGGAAAGCAGTAATAGATACCAGGTAACACATCTCTTTTGTGTAATGATCTAGATGGGCAGGTGTGCCATGGGGTTTAGATAGTTTAAAAGCACCGTAGTCCTGGCTTCAGCAATCTTAAAGCACAGCACTGGGCAAGGAGCCATCTGAAATTCCAGATTCTCTGAGATTATTACCACATGGTTGACCATTGGTAGAGAAAAACTAAGCGACTTTATTATATGATTTCAAATGTATAGGGAGGCACTTGTAAACATATGGCTGGGAATGTACTTTCTGGAATCAGAATGGCAGGATTTGAACTCTGGACCCACCACTTACTAGCTCTGTGTCTTTGGATAAATTAACTAACCTCTCAGGGCCTCAATTTCCTCACTTGTAAAATGGAGGTAAGAATTGTTTTGTCAAATGCTGCTCCTGAAATAGCTTGTGGACAAAGCAAAACTGAGTTTATAGCTTACTGAGATAAGGGAACTCTGTTTCTACAGAATCTTAGCGGCATCTAGTAAGGAGAGGGCAGTGGTGGGGCATTGATGAGTTAGGGGTTTGATTAGGATTCAGCAAGAGATTGACAGACACAGCAAGACAAGGATTTCCAAAGGAGCCTTGAGAATTGATGAGACCAGCGGAGTACTTTCAAGACAATAACAAAGTTATTTGTAACTTCATCTTCCTGGCCAAGAGTTTTCTAAAGCTGTGTGGCTGATGGCAGAGGGATAATAAAAGTCATGTTAATATAGACAGTAAACTGTGTGGGTATAGATGGTTTAAGTTCAAGTTCTCCCAACTTACCTCTAGCGTTGCTGTGAAGATTAAATGAAATAATGGATGAAGAGCTCTAAGTACAGGCCCGGTATGTGGTAAATACTCAATGATTATTATCATTAGTAGTATTATTTTCTTGTCCAGCACCCACCTCTCTTGCTAGTTTGCTGATGTATAAAGTTCCACCTCCAGAGTTCTTTCCTTGTAGCCTAAGGCTTTATCTCTTTTTAAAATGCAAACAGGCAGAAATGATACCTCATTAAACTTAAGCATTTACACCTCAGCATAGAGGAGTTTGTAAAACCCTAAACAGGGAGCCTGGACACTTTTTGAATATAAGCTTTACTAACCCCTTGGGGGAATGGCACCATACATCCGTAAGCTATTCTGGAGGGGCCTTGCACCTGTCCAGTTCCAGGCAAGACAAAAGGACAACAGTTCTAGATCCAGAATGATTCAATTTCTCTCAATCTGGTGGATTGGGCTGCTCTGATCTATTAAGATGTTCTTAGCTCCTTGACGTTTGGGCTTGCTCAGTATAGCAGTCAGGGTTCTCCAGAGAAACAGAACAAGTAGGAGATTATCTACCTGTCATCTATCTATCTATCTATCTATCTATCTATCTATCTATCTATCTATCTATCTATCATCTATCTATCTATCTATTATCTATCTATCTATATCTATCTATTTATCTATCTATCATCATCTGTCTGTCTACCTACCTATCTATCACCTATATCTTTCTTAATAAGATTTATTATAAAGAATTGACTCATGTAATTATGGAGACTAAGTTCCAAAATCTGCCATCAGCAAATTAGAGACCTAGAAAAGCCGGTGGTGTAATTCAGTCAGAGTCGAAGGCCTGAGAACCGAAGGAGCCAGTGGTACAAATCCTGGTCCGAGGGCCAGAGAAGATGAGATGAGAGGTCCCCTCTCAGGCAGTGAAGCAAGAAAAAATAAAATAAAATAAAAAAGTAAATTCCTTCATTCTCCACCTTTCGTTCTATGCAAGCCCTGAGAGGATTACACGAGGCCTATCCACATGGGGGTGATCTACTAAGGGACATCTACTGAGTCCATAGGTTCAAATGGCTAATCTCATCTGGAACCACTCTCATAGACTCACCCAGAAATAATGTTTAATCTCAGCATCCCATGGCCAGTCAACTAGATACAAAATATTAACCATCACACCCAGTCACAGAAGGGAACTGGGGTTTGCAGGTGGAAGAAAGGATGCTTCATTATATCTAGAGAAGGAATTCAGTTTATTCTTGAAATCACACATTACCAGTGAAGAAGCTACTTAAGCTAGGGAGTTAGGAAACTGCCTTAGTTTATCCCAAAGTGCCTGCAATCAGTTATCTCTTCTGCAGATTTCTACATTAAGCCAACAGGCTCTAGACCTGGGGATCTTAACCATCGCTGTACCTTACAGTCCATAGGGGAGCTTTAAAAAAATGCCTAAGCCGGCTCTGCCCTTGCTACTCCTGCCTATCCAATCCTCAACCAACTGGATCAAAATGTCAAGGTGAGGCCCAGGCACTGCTCTTTCTCAACAGTTGCCCAGAGCATGCTGATGTGCAGCTTGAGAACTACTGCTCTAGATCAGTGCTACTCAAACATTAGCTACATAAGGATCACTCAAAAGACTTGTTAAAATACAGATTTGGGGGTTTCACCCTCCTCCCTATGAGAAATTCAGTAGGTCTGGGTTGGAGCTTGAGAATGAGCACTTCTAAGATGCTCCCAGGTGATATTGATGCTATGGATTAGTTGCTAGGGCTGCCACAACGAAGTACCACAGACTGAGTGGCTTGAACAACAAATTTACTTTCTCACAATCCCAGAGGCTAGAAGTCCAAGATCAAGGTATTGGCAGGGTTGATTTCTTCTGAGGACTCACTCCTTGGCTTATAGTCATTAACCTTCTCTCTATATCTTCACATAGTCTTTCCTCTGTGCATGTCTGTGTCTAAAATTCTTCCTCTTAAAAGGATCCCAGTCATGTAGGATTAGGGCCCACTCTAATGAACTGGTTATTAACTTAATTATCTCTTTAAACTCTGTCTCCAAATACAGTCACATTCTGAGGTAATGGGGATTAGGACTTCAACATATGAATTTTGGGAGAATACAATTCAGCCCCTAACATTTTGGACCCCACTACTTTGAGTAGCTAGGGTCTAGATTCCACAGATCAATGAACCAGTATACGTTCACCCATTAACAGTCATTTATAGGAAGTATGATCTACTATGGCTTCTTTTATATACTCCTTTGATATTAATGAGATCCCTGAGTTCTCTTTGCCCTTCCCTCTGGAGCAAAGTGGAGAGAGGGGCCAGAGAAACAGCCAGGAGCCAGGGCTCTGTAGACTACTCTGAGGACCTGTCAGGCAAGAAGCTGATGAGGGCACTCTCTCTTCAGACCCTCTGCTGAATTTTCCAAGATGTAGGAGGTCTTCATATTTCAAGATCTTCCTTTAATAGCCTTCATCAGCCAACTGAGATGTTCAATGGCGAAGTGTCTGTATTTTCTTTTACTCATTTCTCTGTTTAATCTGCACAGTTTTAAAATATATATATTTTATTTGGTAAGAATAATTACTATGAGATCTAGCCTCTCAAAAATTTTTATGTGGACAATACATTATTGTTGGCTATAGGTACAATGTTTTACACCAGATCTCTAGAGCTTACTCATCTTCTTTGACTGAAAATGTAAGCCCGTCATTTTTAACTCCCCATCTCACCTCCCCTCAGCCCCAGGCAGCACTAATCCACTGTAGGAGTCTACAAATTTAACTATTTTGGATACCTCATATAAGTGGAAGTAATTGCAGTATTTGTCTTCCTGTGACTGGCTTATTTCACTCAGCATGAAATCCTCAGGGTTTATTCGTGCCGTTGCGTATGGCACAATTTCCTTTTTTTAAAGGACTGAATAGTATTCCCTTGTATGAATATATCACGTTTTTCTTTATCCATTCATCTGTTGATGAAGATTTAGGTTGTTTCCACATCTTGGCTGTATAACACCAAAAGCACAGATAACGAAAAAAAAAAAAAATAACAAGTGGAACCAAAAAACTCCTGCACAGCAAAGGGAATGATCAGTGGAATGAAAGGCAAGTTACAGAATGGGAGAAAATATTTACAAACCATTTATCTGATAAGGATTAATAACCCAAATATAAGAGACTCCTACAACTCCACAGTAAAACAACAGCTACAAACCTAGTCTACATAGTTTTGATACACACGGATGGAGCAGCTGTTGTAGGTGGGAGAGTCTGTAAGACTGACTAGAGGAAAATTGTAGGCAGCACTAGTACACACTGCAGAATCACAGCTAAGGGCAGCCGACTGGGATTTTGTAGCATCTACATTTACCAAGACAAATATAAGAAGTTGGCTGAACAATGGCTATTTCAAGCCTCTCACTGGGCCATTTTCTGCAGCGAAGTTCTAAGTCCTTCTGGGGAATGGTAGACCTCGGCCAAGTAACTTCTCAAAGAAAGGAAAGTCACAGCCTAAGAATCAGACGCGTTCTTACACAGCCAGGATAAGACTTCTTTAAGTTATTTGCAGTTGTCCAGCTCCTTGGAAGTTTTTTGTGTTAAAAAAAAAAACAAAACCCCCATGCTTCTATTCCAAAAGAAAAAATTCTTTATGACAAGATAAAATGAGTTATAGCTTAAAGGGGCGGTGGGGGGTGGGGAGGGGAGGAAACAAACTTCTAGTGTTTTTAAGATACATGAAATACAAAGGGACAGGCTATTTCCATTCAGCTATGAAAATGCATGTAAGAAAACCTGATTTTTTTAAATTTAAAGTGTGAAGGAGGAAAAACATTTATTCTATCCTGTTAGTTTAGTGTCTGGGTACTGCAGGTTAAACCAGAAAAGGACAGATTGATAGGGGAAAGGGTTTATTTGTATGCATACAGAAACCAAAGAAGGAAGTAGCTGGCTCTTTAAATGATTACAATTAGAGGCTTATAGACCTCATTATGTAGGGACAAGGGAGGGAAGAGACTGCTCTCCCAGAAGAACAAATCCCTTCTTTAGGAAAGACCAACAGGATTTTAGGAGAACAAGTGGGAGATCAGAGAGTTTGTGATAATGTTTGTTTGTACAGGTGCAGTGGTCTTTCCATCTTCTTCAGGGCCTTGAAACTCCACCAGAGAGGGGATTTATGGCAACCCCATTTCCCAGAAGTTGTGCTCTTATCAGATAAGGAAAGCTCTGAGGAGGCTTCTTTCTGCATCTATTGAATTTCAAATGTCTTTAGCTTAAAATAATCTTCTTATTAAGTCCGAGTTCCACAGAAGTAGTGTGATATAAAAATATTGTCTTGCTGTTTAAGGAAATGACTTATAAATTTTAATCTATTGCTACCTAGCACCTGGCAGTGCCCCTTTCACTGGCAAACTGTAATTTTCTTCATTTTCAGTGTCAGGAGCACAATCATTATTTAAAGACACCTGAAATTCTGTGAGTAATTTTAGCATTTATTACATTGTTATTCTGATAGTGTTACTATGATTTAAAACATTTTATAAATTCTATAAAAATATTATTCAAGTGATATTGCTAAAACTAGGGTTTGAAAAATGCAACCATAAATCAGAAAGTTCAGAGTAAAAGTTAGGTATGATAAAAATGGTATAAATAAGGTCCATCAACCAAATTAAGAGTGCGCTATTAATTTAGGAGACAGCCCTAAGGGAAAAATTTTAAACAGTACTTAAAAATTCGATAGCAATGTTAAAGTAAAACTGTGCTCTATTCAATAGTTATAGATTTTTGTACTACAGGAATGCATCTCTCATATTTTTGGGATTTATGGTTCCTATAGGAAAATGAGTCTTGAATTATGAGAGATCTCTAAAAACTTGTTCCTTGAGTAAAACATAACCCTCTGTATAAGAGAATGGATAAAAGCTAGACACCTTTTAGTTCACAAGAATCAAATTGCAATTCAATGGCAATTGTTTATGTAGGAGAGCTAGAACTTGAACATCTCAAAACTAGAGCAATTCATCAGCAAAATTATGGCAATTATAAGGTAATCCATCCTTTAAAATTATGGCAAGATTAGAGATGATAAGTATGTGGACTATGCTTAAACATGGAGATAGATCTATGAAATAATGTTGATTGAAAACAATTAGAATTCAGAATAGTACACACGGTTATTACAGCTATGGAAAAAAATATAAGCTCATCTACTGATAAAGGTGGTAGGACTTAATTTAAATTGATGTAAATGGTACATATATAGTCATTGGATCTTCATTTTCCCCAGAGTTGTTTGTGTGAAGAATAGAAGCAAATTGGAGTGCTTGCCAGGTTTGGGGAGGAAAGGGAGGGAGGGATGAGTTGGTGGAACACAGGAAATTTCTAGGGCAGTGAAATTATTCTGCATGATATTGTAATGGTGGATATGTGTCATTACACATTTGTCAAAGCCCGTGGACTGTACAACAGTCCTAGTGTAATAAGCCCCAGCTTAAACTATATACTTTAGTTAATAACATATCGGTATTGGCTCGTCAATCAAAACAACTGTATAAGATATCAGTAACACTAGTGTAAGATATCAGTAAACAGGGGAGATTGGGTGAGTGTAGGGATGAGAAGGTATATGGGAACCTAAAACTGCTAAAAAAAATAATAAAGCCTATGAATTAAAGAAAAAAATGTAAATTGGTGGAAGAGGAGGTTGCTGCATGACACATTCTTGGGGAAACCTTGAATCATCCAACACGAATCAGGCTAAAACATGCTGTCGGTTCTCTGTTTATTTTGCATTGAGGTGCACAGTTTATTTTGCAAGGGCATAAAGATTAAGAACAAAATGAGAACAATAAAAAGTCTCTCACACCTATTGCCAAAATAAGCTTTCTCATTTGGTTGGCTATCATGAACATTAAATCAGTCTACTCAGATGAATAAACTTCACCTTTTATAGGGAAAGTTCCAAATCTCCCTCAGTTTATTTAGTAAGTAAACACTGTATCTTAGCAATTATCACTACAGGATTCACCACATCAACAAACATATATGAAGGTGCTTTACAAAGAGCTTTATTGTTAGTAATGTCTTATTGATAAGCAATCACACAGCTCTTGCGCAGGCAAAGAACTAGGTCTTTAACTCCCTCTCTGTGGCGGAAGTTTGGTAATCCAGGAGAATTCATACTCACTCTCCATAACCAACCCCAATCTCCCCCAGCCCGGGGGCCACTTACATCCTTCTCCCTCATGCCACTCACTACTTTCTTTGCCTTGAATCCTGGGCATAAACTCAAGTTTATGAAAAACATGCCTTCATTCTCTATAACTCAGCTTGCTTTTGACCTTGAGCCAGTGGAAAAGCAGCTTCACTCTTTTCTAGGGTTCCAGCAGCCTCCTGAGTGCCAAGATGTTGGGTAGGGGTATTACGGGTGAGGTAGGGAAGATCTTCTGAGTCTTGGCCCACACAGGGTACTGCTAAGACTTGTCATCTTTCTCCCTGTGTTCCCTGCAGGTCCTCCAGCCTTCTGCTGCTTCTCTGCCATGACTGGGATATGGTAGTCTTTGGCAGGACTATCTTCAATCCCTTCTGCCTAAACACAGCCATTTTCCCTCTGGGATTTTCTTTCCTTAGCAGTGACCGTGTTGCAAAGCTGGGCACAGATCTTTTCTGCTCCTGGAATCCACGACTTCTCATCTTCTCCTCCGTTTACTCTCACCTATGGAAAACTCTTTCCAGTCTGATGACAACACAAATTCTCTTTCTTTACTCTCCTTTACAATGCCCCCACCCCTAGCATTCCGTAAGAGCTTAAACTAGAGCAAAATTACTTTGAAACTATATCTGTTTTTTCCCATGCTACCTCCCTCCGTCAAGGCAATGAGGCCAGAGCCTGCTGGGATGGAAAGGAGAGAAAGGAGCCATTCAGAGAGAAAAAGAAGAAGAAATCCACATTTCAAAATATTATTGGTCATTGATTTTATATGTCTGTAGGTCTGATCTCCCGAAGTATATTTTAAGCTGCCTAATACCTGTGGAGAGAAAAATATGTCTCCGGACAATCTGTGGTTGTTCTCCCTTAAGCTTTGGACAGCTTTGAGGAAAGCTTTGGAGCTATTCTGTGGGGTCGTGATTGGCACATTCCTGCTGCTAAGTCATGAGACTTTCCATTCCCAGAAGTTGCCAACTATTTCATTTTTGGTCACCTTTGGTGACATTGGAGACCTATGAACACAGTTTATCAGAATGGAAGGAATTTTAAAAGATTTTGTCAAATGGAAAAGTTTTGATCCAAATCATTAAAGCCAGTAGTGAATATAAATCATCATATTACTATGGTTGGGGGAAGGGAAGGGTTGGAGACCTTAATACATTGAGTCTCCTACCCTCAAATGCCAAAAGTGCTTATCCAAAATTCTGACATCCAATATACCTTTAAGCTGAGGAACTGAAGGCCTACCTTAAAATGTAAACGCACTATTCGGTGACACCTTTAGATTACCTTGATAGTTACTCAGCAGAGTGTAAATTGGGAAGGAATGAGACACAAGACAGGTAAGGTTTTGTATTTTGATTTTTTTAATTTTAATTTTTCAATTAGAGTTGACATCCAATATTACTTTATATTAATTTCGGGTGTACAGCAGAGTGGCCAGACAGCCATATAATATATGAAGTGATACCCTTGACCAGTCCCCCACTCAACTCACCCAGCACTACACACAGTCACCATAATAAGGACTGGTAAGTTTTGATGGAAGAAGGTGGAGATTGGGAAAGGAAAAGGCCATAGTCTCCCATGGAAGATTAGAATCAAATGGAATATGAAAAGGTCTCAGAAACCAATCCAAAAGTTGATAATTTTATCCAGGATAGGTAGGCCTTGTGTCTGTGGAAAAAGGATGTGTGAACCTGTCAACTTCCTTTTTTGAGAGTTGTCCTATGAGAGCTTTATTCATTCTCCATTTAACAATGTAAGAAGCCTGCAGCTGCTGTATTTAGCTCCCCAGGGTTTCTGCTGTGTGGGCTGGGATTCTAGGAACCAAGGTCCATGACTCACTGCTGGGAGGTGCCACTCTGATGGAGAGGGGAGAATAAGCTCTTTGCTCCACCTGCCCAGTCTTGCTCTCCTGCTTGACCGCCCAGGGCTGAAGGTTTTCCCTTGAAACCCTAAACCTTGTCAAAGCCATTAACTCTTTTATTCTAAACCTTTCTATTCTTCTAGCTTTCCTTTCTAAAGAAAGGTCCATACCTCATAGCTGGACCAAGACAAGCTATTTCGGTGCCCAGTTTTCTGCTGCCTCCTGGGAATAGAGAGCAGGGTAGTTGCAGTGATCACCTTCCTCTCTCTGAATCCCATTTAAAGTGGCTCTGGGGTGTGCCCCAATCCAAAAATGGGGTAAAAACCACCTAACAAGGCCCCACTGGGATCTCACAACAGGGTGAGTTTACATACTTTTGTCTTTGCATCTTTTAAAAGCAAGGAAGGCAAAGATCCTTATTTAAACTCCATCCACCTTAACCTGAGTTAACCTGAGTTCAGTTCTGAAGACACACACAGACTTGAGGGGCAACTGTACTGTATAAGGCAGGAGTATGTGGCCCTTGGGAGCTCACCTGAAACACTGAGGCTGGACGCTGAGCATCCATCTAGTGAGAGCAGGTCCAGTCTCACTCATTTCTGTACGTCAGTGCCCAGACCTGTGTCTGCCACCTCTGAGCCAATCAGTCAATATTTACCGTACTGAAATGAAAACTGCATTTAGTTCACATTTGTGGAATTTGATTTTATATTACCAAGCTTTTCTCTTTTTTCTGAATTCTTTTTTTTTTTTTTTATGATCAGTTTATTTGAGCCAAACTGATGATATACTTGGGAGAGTAAGATCTCAAATGCTCCCTCCAAGCTTTTCAATATCCCCAAATAACTCTCAGGCTTAAAAAATGATAAATCAATTTTATTAATTGATTCAGAAAATTCTAATTCTTTGTCTTTGCTTTTCTTCTGGCTCTCTATGCCCACCCTACTCCACCCCAAGCACTAAGGAGTATATAGTGCAAAGGAGTAAAAAGTGAAGGGAACGGCCCCTTCTTATGGTCAAACCAGACACTCATGTGCTTTTATGGAATAAGTATTTTGTACCAAGACTGGACAACATAGCAGATTCCTTATGAGAGAAGATGAAAGGAATGACAGCGTTGGCCAGGGCAGCAATACCAAGTTCTCTCTTCCTCCGGCCAGCTGCTTGGCTCCTCAGAGCAAAACAGCCCTCTGTCTGGGATTCATGTTAGACTCGGCCCTGCTGTGGCTTTTCCCGCAGACGGTGTCAGGCAACTGCTTTGATAGTTACCCTTGGTTAGACTCAGCTAAATCCACAAACAGGAACTCTTAGGTTGCTGCTATAGTTTGAAAATTTCTTAGCTTCGGTGATGGTCTATAACTTATCTATTAATTCCAGAATTCTAAACTCTTGGTAAGGTTTTCACTTATTAATCTCCACACTCTTAACTGTTGGTGCAAATGGCCTAACCTAACTAAAATGAAATTGAATTATCTAAACACGCGAAAGATTCCAAATGGTACTGATTAACCCAGTGGTATATATTTGGCAACTCTATTTTCTGAACCCCAAACAGGACACACTTGGACCATGAGAAAGAAGATTTGAAATCAAGATGGTCTTGGGAGCAAGTTATATGGTCACTTTATATATATTGCATATTATATAGATAACTAAGTCATTTTCCTAACCCTGTTTTGCTTAGACTGATATTATAATTGCTCGTATTCTGTAACCTCACACCAGTTCGAAGGTAGTGCAAACAGCTATGGGTAAGGGGAAAGGGGAGGAGAGAATCTCGTTTAGATGTTCTGAATGAATGTTTTAGAGACAGGTGCTATTGATCTAAAATTAATTATATAGTTTATTATATTATTTCTATTATATAAAATATATAAATATGTTTATATTTTATTTATAGTAATATAGAACATATAAATATATGTATACATTTTATATTAATATATTGTGTTAAATATATTAATATGTAATATGTTATATTAAATATATATTATATACATATTTGATTGGTGATTCCTTTAGAAAATAAAACGACTTGTGCCTTGATGGCCCAGTGAATATCATTCAGTTAATCAGCTGAATTCTAGTTGTCTTACTTTTAGAGGCAAGGGTGCTCTGCTGCCAAGGCTTTAGATTAGTTTTTTATTTTCCCTCATTTTGCCTTTGCAAAAAGTCATCACATGAGTTGTCCACTGCTTTGTAACAGACTACCCTAAAACACAGTAGCTTAAAATAGTAAGTATTTATTATCTCGGTTTCTGGGGGTCTGGAATCTGGGTGCAGCTTAGGTGGGTGCTTTAGCTTCTTGCTGGTTGTCAGCTAGAGGCTTCTCTCAGTTTGTTGGCATGTGGGCCTTTCCCTAGGGCAGCCCACAAATTGCAAGCTGCCTCCCTCAGAGTAAGAGCCTGAGCAAGATAGTAGACATAAGTGATAGCCTTTTTGTAACCTAATCTTGGAATTCATGTCCCGTCACTTTTGTTATAGGGTCTAGCCCACATCAAGGGGAGGGGATGCCACAAAAGCATGAATATCAGGTGGCAGGGGTTGGAGCCACCTGATATTGCCTACCACAGCTAAAGAGACAAAAGTAATGATTTTATTTGTTCTCAAAATTAATATGACCTAGATATGACATCAAATATACAGTAGAAGAAAAAATAGATTAATTAGACTTCAACAAAATTAAGACTTTAATATATTAAGGAATACTATCAAGAAAGTAAAAAGACAACTCATAGAATGGGAGAAAAACATCACACACCATATTTGTGATAGGGTCTAGTATCTAAAATATATAAAGAGTTCTTATAACTCAATAATAAGAAGGCAAACCAATTTAAAAATAGGCAAAAATTTCAATTTAAAATTTAAAAAAAATTTTAGACCTGGAGATATTAAGCAAATTTAGAAAAATAGTCTTCAATTATTAATAGCTTCACTAATTAAAAATGTATACCCCTATATACATGTTTTTATATAATTTTTTATTGTTAATACATTTAATAAAAACATCATTGACAAATTTGCTTTCCTTAAAGCAAAGAGAGTAAAATTATAATAACTTCTGGTTTGTGTATAAATAAAAATTTTAAATTAAAATAATGGAGTTTTAATCTATTTAATTATTAATTTTCCAATATTTTTCAACTACTTCAGTGTTCTAGAAAAAATTATCCACTAAAATAAATACATAAGAACTAATATAAAGGCACATGTTTTTCCTTTTGCCTCAGGCTTCAACATGAGCTGGCTCAGCACTGTTGGATCCTGTCTCTTAAAAAATTCGTATATTTTGCTCATCAGGGATTTTCATTTGCATTAATTTTGATTTTTTAAAATGTCACCTTAAAATATTATATATTTTGAAAAAATAAATAACAAAAACAGGCAATGATGTAAAATAGACATTTCTCTAAGGAAGGTATACAAATGAAAAGATACTCAACATCATCAATCATTAGGAAAATGCAATCAAAACCACAATGAATATCACTCAATACACACTGTATTAAAAAAATAAAAAATAATAGGTGTTGTCAAGAATATGGAAAAATTTGAATCCTTATAAACTTGCTGATACGAAATAGTGAAGGCACTATAGAAAGAGTTGGCAGTTCTTCAAAAAGTTAAATATAGCATTATTACATGGCCCAGAAACGCCATTCCTAGGTGTACACCTAAGAAAAATAAAACTATACATTTAGAAAAAAACTTGTATGTGAATGCTCATAGCCACATTATGTATAATAGCCAAAAAAAAAAAAAAAAGGAAATAATGCAAATGTCCATCAACTGATGGAGAAACAAAAGAAATGGTGTTTCCATACAATGGAATATTACTCAACCATAACAAGAAATGAAGAACTGTTACATGCCACAACATAGAAGGACCTTGGGAACATTATGCTAAGTAAAAAGAGTTTGACATGAAAGGCCATGTTACAGTAGATGTTCATTTACATGAAATGCCAGAATACGTAAATCCATAAAGACATGAAATAGATTAATATTTGCCAGTGGCTTGGAGGAAGGGGGACTAGAGACTAACTGCTAATAGGTACGGAGTCTCTTTTGGAAGGCAATGTAAATGCTCTGGAATTATACAGTGGTGCTGGTTATGCAACTCTGAATATATTAAAACACTGAATTGTACACTTAAAATGGTGACTTTTATGTCAATTATATCTCAATAAAAATCTTTTTCTAAATTTTACTATAACTACAGAAACAAATATTTATCGAATGTTAAGTACCCAGCTAGATTCTAGATCGGTGGTTTTCAACCTCAGCTGCACGTTAAAATCACGTGAAAACAAAAATTATCTTGATATCCAGACCACATCCCAGACCAATTAAATCAGAATCTCTAGGGCTGGCTCCAAGCATCAGTGGTTTTTAAAGCTCCACATATAATTCAAACATACAGCCAAAGTTGAGAACCACTGGCCTAGAGCCTCCTTAGCAAGTTGGGTTCCCTCAAGAAGTGACAACTCCAGAGCCCTGTCTGTTGTCTTTCCATTAACAGTAACCGGAAAGGAAAGCTGTATGCCCTGAAGGAGAGGCTACTCTTCCAAATCAAGATAGCACCTTCGTTTCTCCTAATTTACTGCTGTTTTCCCTTCTGAAGGTGACTCAGAATGTTCAGCACTTTAAAGAAGACGTATTTTATGCTTTACAGTTTTTTCCCCCCTCGTTTTGGGTTAGGTGGCTGTCTTTCAACTCTGGTCAGAGAATCATTTGTTCCACTTTGGAACAGAAGTTGGATTCTGTCCAAATGGGTTGGTACTTTTGCCTTAAAAATATATGAAGTTTATAATTTGTGAAATTTATAGCAAAATACAAAGATATAAGGAGCTAAAAAAAAAAGGAGCACACTGGGACTGTGCTCTCTCTTTTGTATTTATCATCTAACTATAACACTTGGCTTTATTTAATCATCTTTAATACTGACCTTCTAAGCCTCTGATGTTGTAAACCTTCCATCGCTAGCAGATCACCCGGTTGCTTTGACACCACATTCACTCTGTTTGGCAAACCTATCTGGGCTTGTGTTCCAAACCACAGTGGTTTTAATTAAATCCACCAACTGAAGTATTAACTTTTTTTCATTCACCCCAGAGCAGGAGACAATTTATGAAGGGGAATGGATGAAGAAATAGAAATTAGAAGATTTAAAAGAGGCATAAAGAAAGAATCAGTAACAGCTACTTTAGGCTATAGAAGGGCCAAGCCTGCGATGTTCTGGCTAGGCAGCCACTCTGCTGGTAGGTGATGGGAATAAATATGCAGGATCAGCTCTGGCCCCACTAAAAGCAATAGCAGTGAGAGAAAACTCTAGAAGGAAGACTAAGCAGAGACTGACAACTGCAGGAAACTTCTGGTAAGTAAGAACACAAAAAATTGCAGAGGCCTGTGAAGCGAAGTTAGCCCAAGAAATCCAAGAAAGAGTAGGGAAGTAACAAGCAGAGACATGTGACTCTACCTCATGAGAGCAGTAGAAGCCAGTCATTTTTTTAAGAATTAAATAAAATAGAATGCACAAGTCTTAAGTATATAGCTCAATGAATTTTTTTATGCATATACTTGTAAAACCACCAGCCAAATCAATACTTAGAACATTTCCATCTTCCCAGAAAACTATCTCATGCCCTTTCCAGGTCAATAGCCCCCTCATTTAACTCAGAAGTAACCCTGTTCTTACTTACATCACTATAGACTAGTTTTGCATGTTCTTGAACTTCACATGAATGAAATCATATAGCACATATTCATTTGTATATGACTTCTTTTGCATGGCATAATGTTTTTGAGATCCACCCATATTGTTATGTGTTTAAACAGTTTGTTCTTTTATTGTTGCTCTGTAGTATTTCATAATATAAACATGCCATTATGCTTATCTGTTCTCCTGTTAATGGATATTTGGATAGCTTCAAGTTTGAGGCTGTTGTAAATAACGTTGCTATGAACATTGGTGCACGCATCTGTTTTGGACACACATTCATTTTTTATGGAGATATATCTAGGAGTAAACCTTCTGGATCGTAAGTTAAGTATATGTTTAATTTTAGTAGATATGGCCAAATAGTTTTCCCGAAGGGGTTGTATAATTTTACACTAACACCAACAGTGGGAATTCCAGTAGTCATTTTTGAGATAAAAAAGAAGTCAGCAACTACCTTAACCTGAGCCAAGCTCCTGGAGGCATGAAATTTGCAAGGATTTGTAAGATGGGAAATCAGTAATGCTTTGCAGCTGAGTGATGACATAAAAATGGAGGCCAGAGAGGGCACCTGTAACTGTCCCACCCCAACTAGTGCCAGCAGGAAGGAAACCCTGCAGCTATTTTGGGGTTTCCTAACATGGACATTAGCTAGTTAAAAGGGAAAGGAATTTGATGGAATAGGAGTGCTAAAATTGTTTCCAGTTAACTTATTAAAAACAATAATACAAAAAAAGTAGGATACGTAGCAATGTTTCTTATACTTTACTGAGCAAGAGCTGGTTAAAAATATGGAATATGCATTTTTAAAGAAATACCCAGGTGATGTCAGTGTTGTTTCAAAACCACCAAGAAACACTGTTTGGAGGTTTGGCAATGCTTGCACATAATGCGTGCTGAGGATAATAACAAGAATATTCCCATCTCAGTTGACTTTACATTATAGCACCTGTTAACGCTTTTTTTTTCACCTCTAAATGTTTTGTTGAGTGTCTTTTTAAACTCAAAAATTGGGAGAAAGCGGTCTAAAGCCATTCCACCCTGAACAAGCCCAATCCCGTCTGATCTCAGAAGCTAAGCAGGGTCGGGCCTGGTTGGTACTTGGATGACAGACCACCTAGGAAGTCTAGATGCTGTAGGCGTAAAAAATAAAACATAAGGGATTGTAAGCTGACAAGGTCCTTGTAATCTGCGAGGTCAACCAAGGGTTGCCTTGCCTAAAAAAAAAAATTAATTAATTAATTTAAGAAAATTGGGAGAAAGCTTCCACCATTCACTTTGTTCTCTGGGGTTCTTCTTCCCAGTAACACAGGTTCAAAAGTGAGGGGCAGCTATTTCCTTCCTTCCTTGTTGCCAAAGAGGACAATAACCTCAGCCACCTTTTAAAGGGATTTACTGTTAGTTTCATTGTTAAGCTATGAGGAGATATCAAAAATTACCAATACAGCATTACAAAGTTAAAGCTATTTTGGAACATAGTAGGTACATGTTGAGAGAATTATATTTATTTCATTTAAAAAATAAATCCCTATTATGTGACACTATGCTAGGGCAAGGAATACCATGGTGAATGAGACAGAAGAGGATTCTATTTTCAAGAGGTTTTCATTCTATTGGGCAACAGTATTTGTCAGGGTGGGATAATTATTATAACACATACACCTAATTATCAGTGGCTTACCTAGCACAAGAAAAAAAATGTACTCTTCATGTATTTCATCTCAGTCCAGTTCAGGTTGGTAAGAGATCAGGTATTCGCCATGTAGTCATTCCGGGTTCCAGGCTCTTTCCACATTCTTCTCTGTCAACAGAGCCCTCCATTCAGCCAGCAGATTGTAAGAGAGAGCTAGGAGATTGCATGCCTAGCTTTTATGGCCAAGCCTGCAAGTGGTATACATCACTTTATTCACATTGCATTGACCAGACTCAGATGGCCACAGCTAATAGTAAAGGCAGTTGGGAAATCTAGCTGAGTACATGGAGGGAAAGGAAACAGAGTTTGGTGAACACTTAGGAGCCTCTATTACAGCAGTGAAGAATAAATGGGAAATATAACCCGATTTGGTAAATGCTGTACTATGGAGAGGTAAAGAGTGCTTGGTAATATCCTGAAAGATACCTAACCAAGACTGTGTTTAGTCAGAGGGAGAATATCCTGAAGGAACTAATACCTAAGCTGGGGCAGAAAAAAAAAAAAGGTTTATTTCTCTTTAGAACATAGTAACTTGTCCACTAATGAGATGCCCCCTTGCATGAACAATTAAGTCCCCAAACCTTTTCTTTTCAAAGTTACTGTTAGAAAATAACAAGCCCTTTCCTGGGTTGCTCTCATTCTCTGCTTTAAGAAGAAATAGAGTAATGTGGCAGACACTGTTGGCTGACTGCCCCCAAATTCTTTCTTCCTTGATAAGAAAATACCATTTTTTCTTGAGCCATCAAGCGACAATGTGTTCTAGGAAAATGGATTCTAGGAGATGGACTGTAATCAGTCTAAGGCAACTATGGTAATCCAATTCACCTTTTCTTCATTCAACAAATATTTAATGAGCTCCTACTATGTGTCAGTCTGTTCTAAGTGTCGATTATCTTTGCCATTTCTAAGCATGGGGTGGCATATGTGGCCCAATTCTAGACAATGGAAGGTAAGGGGAAGACTCCTGGGGGACTTCTGGGAAAAGATTTTTCCTCCCTGATAAAAATAAAATGAGAGTTGTCCTGAGAGGGCTTTTCCTTCCTGCCATTTGGATGATGTTATGTGGGATGCGACGCTGGGAACTGGAGCAGTCATCTTGCGACTGTAAGGAGACAGAGAAGAAATCTCAGGGAGAATAACCTAGAGCTGTGGCCTAGTTAGGTGGTTGAATTAGCCAAGTCTGGAATCACCTACCTTTGTTATATGAGAAAACAGAAAGCCACTTTAAGTTAGATATTTAGTCATCGTAGCTAAAAGCATCCAAATAAATACACATGACATTGTTGGTGTTGTTTGTTTTGGATTAGAATGAGTGAATATTTTAATAAATGAAGAATCTAATATTTTTCATTTTCTTCTCAACTGTGTTGTTTGATCATAGAGAAATTTCTATCCTAGATATCTCTGTGGATAAAAATCATCTTCCATGATCTTACTGGTTCCTTCTTTGGCCACTGCAGATCTCCCATTGGAAGATGACATGTTTGGAAGCAAAGCCACATCTTCTTCTAGGTCTCCTACCCGTCTACCCATGGGGAACACCCCAAATGAGTTTTTCTAAAGTTTTGTTTTTTGATATAGAAGAGGCAGCTTCTCATTTGAGAAATCATCTTTCTCTTTACAAACATGATAGACAGGTTTCTTCCTCTCTTCTTTCCCCCAACCCCCACTCCTCATTCTCTCTCTATTTTTTCCCTCTCTCACCATGGCATGAGTTGAGCTGTAAGTTGTACTCTTCGTGGCCTATGAAATTTTTGGAGGCTTCCTGAATCTTGTTCAGACAGAAACTTGGCAAACTCCATGTTCTAATTCAAAACTTCCTGACTGAACTCAGTGGAACTCCAGCTAAGGAATTAAGTCGGTAAGCCAGTGATATTTAAAATGAATAACAGAGCTATTTGAGGATAAGCTTTAATTCTTGGATAATTATGTCAACTAGCTTTTGCTAGTCACAAATGTTTAAGATGCCACTTGGCTTCTTATCATCTTGATGATGCCAATAATGGGGATTTCTTTCCCATGCACTGTGAGATTTGGGTGCTAATGCCAATTTGCTCTGATTATTCTACTGTTGATCTAAAAGATCATCATCATCCTTTTGAGACTTTCATGTCTGCCCATTTCTTATGCCATTGGTTGTTCCGACTATAGCTATAATTTGAGGGAGAAGTATTGTATTGGTCAGGGTATGACAGGGAATAGATGGCAGAGGTTATTGAAGACAATTAAGTGTGGAGCATATTAAGGTAAATCAATAAAGGATATGGAAAGTTGGAGATAATAACAGTTACTACTTCTAGGCTTGGGATGGGTCAAGAGGAGGAAAAGTTTACTGGAAGCTGGAGAGACCTACAACTGTGGAGAGATCCTGACAGAAGCTGTGGCCTTGGCTAGAACATAGTCACTGTCAAACTGTGACTCTGGATGGACAACAAGAGGTAAAAAATACCCTGACCTTACTCTACTCTTGTGTTCTGATCTCTTGCTAGTGACTATCATTGACTATCAGAGGGCAAGGGAGACTAGTTGAGGTGATCTGTAAATGTCACCTTCCTTGGCCACAGAAGAGGGTAGAAAAGGATAGAGAGTGAATATGGAAAGGTAAATGGGACTATTCATTTGTGTACCTTCATTTTCCTTGTCAAGAACTTTAGCACCAGTTAGTAGATAGATAGGTCTTATATTCATTCTTTAATCTATATGCCTTTATTGCTTAGGATACAGTCTAGGCTCTAAATTAAGAGATCCCCAAACACCGCAACTTAATCAAGATCCAAGTTTATTTTTCTGTTAGATATCTTCCTGTCCAAGGCTAGTGTGATGACTTGATGGTGTTGAGTGCTTTGGTAGAAATTAGTTCTGCTGAAAAGTATTTCCAGTCTCCTTCTTCTAGAAATAAGGGAGGATTCTTCTCTGCCCTCTTGGGGTTAGATATGGTCATGCAACTTGCTTTAGCCAGTGAAATATGAGTGTGAGATGTATCACAGAAGCATTTAGTAGCTAATGCAAAGCTCTCTTGCTCTCGTTTTCCCTTTCACTGAACTTTGTGGAAGCACTATTGACATGAGGGACAGCCATCCTGAGAAATTTCTCAGAGCTGTACCAGATTTGTGGGAGTGAGAAATAAAGCATTGCTTTTAAGCCACTGAGATTGAAGGTTGGTTGTTATTGCAGCTAAACCTGGTGTTTTTTGGCTAATACAGAGACCCTGGTTCTTTTTGCTTGTTGCCCTCCAAACTCTAAGGTATTGCTATCGTCTCCATGATCTAAGACAGGTCACTGCCATAGTTGCATTCAAGTTTATGAGACAAGAAGAGGAACATACTTACTCTTTTTAGGTGCATGGCTCAGAGAGGGGCCTTAGTTCCTTGCGGATCTCCCCATAGGGCTGTTCCACATGGCAGCTGATCTCCTCCAGTCAGAGACAGGGGGAAAAAGCTGTAAATATTTTAGACCTAATCTCAGAAGCAACACACCACCATTTCTGCTGTTTTCACTGGTCACACGGACCAAGCCTGGCACAAAGTGAGAAAGGAGTATGGAAAGCTGTGAATACTAGGGGAGCAGATAGTGTTGGAGGCTGGCTAAAAAAGCTAACTATATGAGAATTGATAAAATTTAGTCTTTAGCTGGGCAGCCATCTTCTAAGATAAAATGACAGGAAAAAGGAGAGACGGGCTAAGGGACAAACAATTCTCTGCCTCAGCTCTCCCCTCTGGCCACATAAACATACACATGCACGTTCTCATCTGTGAATATCCAGTCTGTGTCCTCAAAAGATTCTATGATTTTGGATTATAGTTCCCATGCCCCTGAGGATTCTTATCCTTAGGGTCACTATCTCCAAAAATATGCCTTCTTCGCTCCCAGACAATGCCAAATTCCTGTATAAAAAGCTTTTTAAAAAAGGAGTGGGGAGAGGGAGCTTCCATCTGGAAGAAAGAGAAAGAAAATCCTTCTGCATTGCTAATGTGGAACTCTAAGGATGAGTCATATGAACTATGAGTCAGTGTGTCTTTGTATTTAAGTAGTTAGATGAGTTACGTAAAACAGATTCAAATCCAATGTTTCTTATGTTTTTCTAAGTGTAAGTGGTAAGCTCTTTTAAGAAGCCACATTGAAATGTATGTTTACGCAAGCACATTCTCAGTGCAGCAGTGCTCAAATATTTGTATGAGTATAATTGATGGTGAAGGTGAAGCAGAGAAGATCTAGAGAAAACTTTGCTTCTTCGTGCCTATAATTATTTATACTGTACACCACAATATCACAGCACTAGGCTTCATAAAACCAAAAAATCTTATTCTCCTACCTTGCCAACGTAAGTAGTGGCTTATGTCCCAGATCCTTGCCTGACTTATGTGCACTTCACCACCTCTTAGTATTTCAATCACGAGAAAAAAAATGTAAAGTTTCAAATTATTTTTCTTACTACCATTGTTATTGCTAGCTACTTTGGCATTGAGTTTGGGCAGGGATACATTTGAAACTGCTGGAATGAGGTTTTTTAATGACCTTTTAGTGGATACTGGAATAATGTGGAACGAGATTTCTAAATGGACATGGCAAAGGTTAAGGGAGTGTAGCAAAATGTCCTCGACAAGATGATAAACTCTTATCTACCATACATTTGTACTTACTTTAAGAAAGTATATAGTTGATGTCCATAAATTACCTACTTATCATCTTTCCTTTAATATGCAAAAATATATTTTTTTCTCAAGTCTCCATCAACTAAGAAAAGTCTGGTTCTCTGCACAATTATTTTCAAGGTTTGTTGGCCTATATATTCCTAGCTTTCTTTCACTTTAAATTTCTGCTTCTCCTGAATTCTTAATTATTATATTGGCTGATATTCCTCCTTCCGTGCCCTCCTCTCTTCCTTTCTTCATTCTGCCATTAGTCAGGACTCTCCTTGCTTCAAATAATAGAGATACTCCAAAAAGAGAATTCACTAGTTCATAGAGCCAGGAAGGCTGCAGTCCCCCAGAGGAAGAGTTAGAACCAGGGCCTCAGGATCTGGCCTCTCTCTCTTTCTCTCCAACTCCTATTTCTGCCTGGCTTTATTCTCTCATATTATAAGTGGCCTTCTCCATGTGGCTGGATAGATGGCTGCCTGCAAGCTAGGCCTCCATCTTCACAACTCTTCTTAGGAGAGGATAATAGAAAATTAACCCTAACTCCTCCAGGTCCAATTAGGAGAACTTTGGTGAAGGACTTTGGCCCAGCTGAGATCAAGAGCTCATACCTTGGTTCAGTCTGTGTGCAAAGGGCTATGCCATTTTGATTGGTCAGCCTGGGTCATGTGTCTAACTCTGAATAGGGTGGACAATCTAGGGCACTTAGATTAATTGCTCTTCCATGGCCACATGAGGTAGGAGGAGTTCCCCCTTTATAAGAAAAAGACAGCAGACAGAAACAAATGCTTCAGCAGTCCACTGTATGCTACAAACATGGCTCAAGCAGCTCCTTCCCCATCTCACAAAGCATCATCAATGCTAGGCCATTTTGTGTAAAAGAGCTTTCCTGAAGGCTGAGGATAACAGAGGACAGTGGCAGCATGGCAACAATAGGTCCAGTGCTGCACAGATGTTAACTTAAAATAGAATAATTGTCATTTTACAGTCCCTGAACCAACTCAATCAGCCTTCTGGTACAGCTGACATGTTGACCCATGACCTCTGGAGCCTGCTCTCCCTTACCAACTCATTCTCCTCCATCCCTCCTCTAAGTGCCCAAGGATCTCAGACATCCTCCTACTTAAGTTTCCACAGGACACAACCCTAAATTCCTGCTATATTAGTGTGCACAGCCACTAAATTCTTTATTGTTTTCTCTTTCTAGACCTGTTTTACAGCCAAAAAACAAAACAAAGAAATAAACATAACTCCTCACCACCGTGTTTTCATAAACTTTTAAGAGCAAATAGTCTCCTTAGGAAGACTCTTTCCTTCCTGTGACACCGTGATTTAGAATAAGAAATATATATGTTCAGTCTTTGTTCTATTCCTGGCACACAATTCCTAAAACCCTTGTAATTTCTAAGTGATAAGATGGGAGTATCTTTTGTTCTAATATTTGGTCTTTTGTCCTCAAATAGCTTCAGTTTTTGAAATAGCTTTAGAATGATGAAGGTAAAAGGGATGTCTTTTTATTCATAACAAGTCCTTTTGACATACCTGAGTTTGTGTTGATGATTTTTAGAAAGTCCCTGGAGAGGATGAGGGCTTGTTGCCAGGGGAACCAACCATGCGATTAGAGAGTTGAAAATTTCAGCCCCACCACCATCATTCAGGGAAGCCAGAAGCTGGAGATTGAATTTAATTTCGAATGGTTGATGATGTAATCAATCGTGCCTACCCAATGAAGCCTCCATAAAAATCCCTAAAGCACAGGATTCAGAGAGTTTCCAGGTTGGTGAACACATGGGGGAGCTAGGACGGTGGCTGCCCAGAGAAGGCATGAGAACTCCACACTTCTTCGCCCATATCTTTCATCTGGCTGTTTGCAAGTTATATCCTTTATAATAAACTGGTAATCTAGTAAGTAAATGGTTTTCCTGACTTCCGTGAGCTGTTCTAGCAAATTAATTAAACCCAAGGAAGGGGTCATGGGACTCTCTGAAAAAAAAAATCAAAAACATGTTTCCCCTCAATATGGTATACCATAATATTAAGATTAATATTAAATTTATCTCTAGGTGATGGGATCATGGGTAATTTTTATGGGTTTTGTTGATATCCTTGTACTACAGTCAAAAAAATTAACTCAAGAAGGTTCGTATTGGTAACAAATTCACATTTAAAAGGCACTGATTCTTTCCTTGCTGCTGTCCACCTGCACAGAGCAGAAGCTCAGGAACTTTCAAGATTTGGCTGCACCTGTAACCCACCTATTACCCACTCGTAACCCACTGGCTAAGGAAGGCCTTGCAGCTGGAGGTGTAATGGATGTTACTACTGCTTTACAAAAGGTGCTGAAGACTGGCTTCATCCATGGCAATCTAATGTGGAATTCACGAAGCTGACAAAGTCTCAGACAAGCGCCACGCCCATCTTTGGAGCTTGCATCCAACTGTGATGAAACTGTGGATGTCAAGCTGGTGGAGACACCATGTCAGCCTCATTGAGGTTAATGACAACAAGAAACTAGGGAATGGATGGGTCTCTGTAAAACTGACTGAGGGGAAAACCCCTTAAAATGGCTGGTCGCAGTAGTGTGGTAGTTAAGGGGCTTGACAAAGACTCTCAGGTCAAAGACATCATTGAGGAGTATTTCACATGCAAGAAATTAACAAATAAAAGACTTGATTCTTATATAAATAAATTAATTAATTAACATAAGATAAAAAGGACACGAATCCTCATTTCTTCCTAGCATATACCATTCAAACTCTTGACTCTTGGACCTGATAAGCACAGAAAGTGATCTTTCTATCATAAATGGTTCTTCTTGGCACCACGCTAAAGGCGCACTCTCTGTCCAGCTGGTTAACTCTTTTCGTCCTGGATGGATTGTTCTTGAATAATGTCTCTGGTATGCTAGAAGACTTCTCTGATCTGGGTCTTAGACCTGATTTAGCATCTCTTTCATTGCTTGACATGGGAAAATCACCAAGTTCTGGGTCTGCTTTGCCCACAGTCGTATTAGCAGCACATTTTTTCCTCCCTATCTGTTTGCCAGTGTCTAGTACATGCACACATTCCTGCCTCATCCTCACTTTCTCTCTGTCTTTCTGGAAAGTGATGTCAGCATCCAGAGCTGAGCGCTGACAGATGCTCAGACCACCACTAATGAGGGTACAGGACAGAGTGCCAGATTAGGCTGTTCTGTTCACTGTGTATTGTTTACAGAAGAAATGTTTTAAGGTAGAGGAAGAGGAAGCTTGACAAGGATGTTTAATTGGATCTTGTAAACATTTGTATTCTGGATGACCGTGTTTCTTATTTTGGGCTCTTTATTTTAAAGAACTGAAAAGACTATGTAGGTAAGAGTTCAGAAATATACACCAGCGTTATTCCAAGCTGGGTTGGCAGACAATGCTAATGGCCTTTCTAATATCTATTCCCATTCTCTCTTTCTTTCTTACCAACAGAACCCTGATTTTGCTCAAGGCAGCAATATGCCCAATTTAAAGTACCATCCCAGATGCCCTTGAAATTGAGTGGCCATGTGACCCAATTCTGTCCAATGAGATATAGGTAGAAGTTTCTGAGTGCGGAGCTCCCAAGAAATCTTTTTTAAAGGAGGGAGTCTTAGCTGGCATTTGCCTTTTTCTTTTTCTTTTCTTTTTTTTCTTGCTTAAAATGCAGATTCAATGCCCAAGCATCCCTTTTGCACCCTTGAATACAAGAGCCCAGAGCAAAGAACGAAGACAGAATGACCTAGGTCCTTGACAACATTAAGGAGCCACTGATGTCTTATGTAAAAATAATTAATCAATTAAATAGACAAAAAGTCTCTTTGGTTAATCTATTGTAATCAAGTTACTGTTCTATACAATCGAACACAATCTTAATTGATAGGTTATTGAGACATTTAATGTATTATGATACAAAATGAATGAAAAGTGACTTCAGAGTCCTTTATGACAGTGCTGCTCAAACTTTCATGTGCATACACACTATTTGGGGACCTTGTTAAAAATGCAGATTTCGATTTAATGCAGATTTCGATTTAATGCAGATTTTGATTTAGTAGGTCAGGATTAGAGTCTGAGATTCTCCATTTCTCACAAGCTTGCAGCTAATGCTGATGATACCAGTCCAGAACCATGCTTTGAGTAGCAAGAATTCAGAAAATGACAGCTCTTTTGTCAGTCTGCTCTCATGTTAGAGCTATTCTGTTTTCCTTTGATATGCTTATTATTCAGTTAAAAATCTACAGAGGACTCAGCACATTTTCAAAAAAAGTTAAGGTTTTATTTAGAAAATCATTTTAGGGACAAAAGCAGTTCATTTTGTTTAGCAAAATAAATTTAACAAATGCATTTAAATACAGTAAATTCAAGATGTTTTTGGATTTTTTTCTTAGTTACCTGCTTTTCTGTCTTGCTACTTGCAGAGTTTCTGTCTTTCTAGCCTAACAACGTTCTAAGTTAATGCAGCTTTAATCCAAGGAACTACTTTATGAAATCCGAGACTCAAATATTCCTCTGTATTCTCATTCAACCTCAATGTATTAAATGAAACATGAGGAAAACAACTTGGGGAAGTAGATTCAGAAAGAAATTTTGCTCTTCCTTGGTCAAGTTATCTTTTCAACAGAGACCTTGCCTGCTCTGAAATGGATATTGAAAGTAAATTGTAATTGGGAGGTGATGATCAAAAGCGAACTTGGATGGTTTTCACATAATCTGTCATCATGATCCAAAGGGAGAAGTAAGCCACACCACTTTCCTAGCCAGGCCATTGCTTTACATAGAAGCTGTGCATAGCTTCCTATTGTTAACTTTCTTTTCTAGTTATGTACATTAAAAAAATACAACATTGTGTTAAATACAGGACAGCTAATGGTGGAACATACACTACTACACTGAGAAAACAAAATAGCTTGGTTAAGCCGAGGCGAGAAGCAGCAGATGGTCTTCGTGGAGGGAAACTACCAACGCCCACCATCTCCTCAGTCCGTAACAGATCTGCATTCCGAAGGCAGGCCTTCCGACTGCCGCCACTGGGCCAGGCGCTGCTTAAACCACTTCTGGAGGAGGGAAATATGAAAAATTACCTGTCACATCCTGAAAACAACTGAAACATCCATTCTTTTCTAACAGGTAGCCTCTGTAGCCCAAATGGAAAGGAGGAGAGTGAGGAACGTGTCCATGGGGATGGTTCTTCTCACTTGACACTTAAACCTTTCCTGCCTCAGGACCTTGGCACATGCCATTTCCTAGGGTTAGAATGTCCTGCCTTCATTCTTTATCTGATCATCTCCTTCTCATCTTCAAGTGTCAGCTTAAATAGAAGCTTCTCAATGAGCCTTCTCTGACCACTATCTAAAGCAGGTTCTCCACCCATTTTAGTACTTTGTTACCCTCACAGGACTTTTTTATCTGTCATTGTTTATTTGTGTATTCACCTTTTAATTTATATTTCCTTCTAGAATATAAGACTCATTAAAGCAGAGACTATTTTCATTTTATCATCACTGCATCCTTATCCCCTAGCACAAGGGCTTAAAGTTAGAGAGTAATCAATGTTTTTTGAATGAACAAATAATCGAAGCATCTCCTCAATGCCCCAGAGATTTCATGCTATATCTCATCAATGTGTGCTGATTTCACCAAGGGTCTCCTTACTCATCAGTAGCGCTTAGTTAGTATTTGCTGAATAAAATCAATGGCTAACAGCACTGGACAGTCTTGAAGAACTCCTTCATGGGGATCCATGGAATAGGCTAACTCAATCTCTCCTGCTCCAGGGATTCTGGGCAATGAGAGAAGATAAAGTGGACCTACCAGTTTATTCAGAATCTTTTAGCTCTTTGTGACCCCAGTAGTCTCACCTCACAAAAGTGACCATAGATTTAGGGAAGATCCCAGATGGGATGTTTCTAAACATGGTACCATATGAGAGCAAAAACATGTTTATATATAAAAAGACAGTGGCTGCCTTTATTATGCCACTGAGGGGGTCGGGAATTATGCAAAGAGGAGATAAGGAGATCCATGCTGGGGAAAATAGTGGGGTACAGACCAGGTTGGCCAGGAGGAAACTGGGATTTTAAAAAATCAACAATTTTGAAGAGAGACTAGTGAGAAATAGAAGCAGCAAGCACTGATCCACATGGGAGAGTTAGAGAATGAGTGAGGGCTCGATAGAAGGTTGAAATCTCCAGTCTTTATTCTCTTTCTGTACTTCCCAACCTTTTACATATCATGGCATATATTGAGAATGACGATATTTTTATGTCCTGCTGGTGTAAACAGGCAAGCTGTTTGAGTAGGTGACCACTGCGGGCTCTGTAGTCCTGGGCTCTGCCAATAGGAGGCTCTATTGTATCTAATTGGCTATGAAAACTTGAGGAAATCCCTAAAAATAGAGCACCAGTCAGGTTAATTGTAAGTAAAGAGGTAAGCTCATGGAGTCTCTAATTGTTCCTTCTGCATTTTCTAAAATTTATCTCTTCTAAGGGTAAGCACATGAGAGGAAAGAAAGGAAGCAGAAAGAGCACAGCTAAGGGATGTCAGACCTGAAATGTGCTGATGGAGACGGTGTGGTGAGAAACATCTGGAGGGCTCTGACTTAGTGTAAATGGACACCTGCCCAGCTGCACATTTTAACCTCAGAACAAATAGACTGGGCCCTAGGGCCATGCTGAAGAAGATCTCTTCTCTTCAGAGACCTAGGGAGCTGAAACGCAGTTCAGCATAAGCCCAAGATCAGAAGAAAGGGTGAGAGCCACAGGAAAAGGAGTGTTTCTAAGGATCGTGCCTGTGGAGCTAGAAGGGAGTGAGGCCACAGGACAATTTAGGGCTCTGCACCAATGCAAATCCGACTGTGCTACATGAGACCACACCCACAACTCACTCCGACTGTTCTACAGCGTTTACACATGACATGCAGTACACAGCTGTCAAGATCGAATGTCTTATGTATCTTTGTGCTGTGGGGTGACAGCAGAGAAAAGTACTCTAAAGCCAGGAGCAGCAGACTACCCTTAGGGAAGCCTTCTGTTTGGTGGTTTCTCTCTTGGTTTCTCTCTTGGCCATAGTTCACTCTTGGGGATCACTAACTTTGAAGAGAAGAGCTCATGTAACTTTGAAGAGAAGAGCTCATGTAACTTCAGTGGCTTTAACCAAAGTTCTACTGCTAATGGTGGGTGCCAATTTTCTTCTGTAATCCATGTGTGTGTTTAGTTAACTCTGAATTCTAGTGTGAGAGCATCATGGCTCTAGTTTCATTAATGAGGTAGCTCTGTGGGGAGGTTTTCAAGGCTCTGAGGTCTGATTCAATAGGATTTCCAGTTACTAGAGCTGAATAAAGGGCAGAGTTTTAAAGACTGGCTAATTAAAACTTGGAGGAGGAAAATCTCATTTTCTATCAGGACTTATTTAAGACAAAATGATTGAGCTGGCCCTATTCAGAAGAGCCACCCACAATTTTTACATTCGTAATGAAGCAGAATATTAATGTACAGTTACTGAAAATAACTTCAGCAAGGACCTCATTTGTGAATTGGTGAGTTGGCATCCAAATGCTTAACAAGTTGAACCCTAGCATTGGGGGATGCGATGAGGTCCAAGAAAATCTCAACTATTTTGAAGATACATATTTTAAATAGAGTATGTACAATAATTTAGCAAACCAGTTGCTGTCCAACGAAAACCATTAAACAACTCGTTTGCTTTTTTCCTCTAGAGCTGCATCTTATCTCATCTCACTTACATCAATACTAATTTTACACTTGGCTTTATCCTTCTCTTCTCTGTTTCAGGCATCCTCTGAGAAAGACATTCATCCTTCGCTTGCTTATAAATGAATGCCCTCATTACCCTCACCCGCCAATAGAGATTTATTTACTCTGAGTGAACAGATGATAATTAGACACCACCATGGGGAGGGATTGAGGCAAAATAACATCGTTCCTGTCCTTTTCTCTAGTAGCTAACATCTCGTTCTTTTCAGGGGGAGACCTTTAGAGGTCTTTATTCAACTGATAAAACATCCAATAACGAAAACCACTGAGTTCTGGGAATAGTCCCAGGACATCGAGAGGAGATAAAAATACTGGAAACCTCTCTAAGAACCAACGCCAGTGATAATAGAAAATGCCAGATCATTTCAACCTCCCAAGGGGCTGATGAAAGAGCTTTCACAGACACTTCGAACACTGACTTCAAAACAACAAAAGATACAGGGTGGGTATTCTGTAAGGTTTATCTAATTTAAATGAAGGAGATATCTAATTACTGTCACAAGAAAAACCCATTCTAGGATCCCGGCAAAAGCAACTTAAAAAGTTATTTTATTTAGAGCACCCTTCACCTCATCCCAAGTTCCTATAGGTGATCCCCCCAATAGCAGAGAACATTGTAGAACAGTTATAAAGAGGTCGTCAAAGCCCCAGTTAGAGACTGTTTCAACCTTTTATTCGCTCTTGCCCCTGCCAAAGTATCAGCAATATGAATCAGCTCTAGTTTATTGTCTCACAGGAGCATCACATGCTTTTTTTCTTCTATTAACATATTAACATATTACTTGTTGTAAGAAAATGAAGAATATGATTCCAATTCTGGAGGTGGGGGGTATTAGGGATGAGGAAATCAGGCATATAAAATAAATATTATTTTGGTAACCTTTCCTTGTGGAAAGGGACAACACTAATGAAGAATAGAAAAAGGAATGCGCTGATACCAGACACTGCTTATATGTAGGCCCAACACACCTTGGCTTCCATGAGTTATTCAGAGTTTCTACAAAACCTGCCTTAAACATCACTGGGAGTGAAAGCTCCAGAAGATACTTTTATTTTCTTTAGGAGACACTTTTTAAAATGTAAATGTTTGAGAAGATTAAAGAAGAAACCATTCTCACCCACCAGTGCACACCAGGGTGGAGAGGGTTGTGAAGGGATTGAAGGGGGCAGGAGAGTGGGGTTGAAAAAATGAGAAGTTGGAAGATGAGACCCGACCCAGTAAGGGATGACAGAGGGTTACCTAGAAAGCCTTTCCCTAAACCTGCTAAATGTTGCCTCTCTCTGAGCTCTGGTGTCTCAGATGTTTCCCTGCAGGTCTGTGCAGGAAGACAGAGAGGCAAGCTCAGCTGTGGAAGCCTGAGGGAGGAAGGAGGTATTGGCCCCATGGCAGGAAAAGGAAGCCAGGGGCCCTGTTATGAGGCTGACTCACCCCCACACCCACTCATTTCAGGGCTGGGTCTACCATTTGTTCATTTAAAGGAGGTAAAAGAGGGGAAATGGGAGTAGCACTGCCTGAGAGGGGCAGATGAACCTGCTACGCGGGGGTCTGAATCGGCTGACCTCAATCACAGAAAGAAGCAGGTGCCTTTTTTCCTGCCTCTCACTTGATTTCATTCCAGTACAAGATAAATCCTTTTTAAAAAGTATAATTTGAATCTTGAGGAAAGATCGAACATAGCCTAGAATGACTATTAGTTAATGCATGGATTTTTTTTTCAGGAAGAAATATAAGTTAAATTTTTCATTTTTTCCCTCCCACCCAACTCAGTTGTTTGTATTCTTCCTCTGTGGAGATAACATAACATCCTGATTAGGAGTCTGGATTGTGCCCAGACTGCTGGGGTTTAAATCCTAGCTCTGCTACTTCTTAGTTGTATTCCTGAACAAGTTATTTAACCTTTCTGTGCCCTAGTTCCCTTATCTGTACAATGGGGCTAATAGTGCTTACTTCACAGCACTGTTGTGACAAATAGGTGATATAATATTTGGAGGATACTTGGAACAATAACTGCCAAATATTAGCCATTACAAAGGTCAACATAATTACTCTGCCTTTCAGGTGAGGGAATGATGGTAATTTACCGTGGGAGAATAAGAGGCTGAGGAGAGCTTAGATCCCTAGTTGGTGCTGCATCCACAACAAATCCACAGCCTTCTGCTTAAACGATGAGTAATTATTGTCTCTGTGATCACTCCTCTTTTCTAAATATATCATGGGGCTTTAAGTGATAAAACTTCAGCAGGCTGCCTCCTCAGAGGGTTCCAAGAAACAGGAGCTATAAGACTTGGATTACAGTAAATCACCTTCCATTAAGTTCTGGTTCTGGTTAGCCAGACAGTTGTTCCCTTTGCTAAAAACAGGTATGCCTGACTTTCTATTTGACCTAGGAATGAGAGGATTTTCTAGGGGTAAATTCTCCAAAGTGCTCCTGGCTTAAAGAGTAAAAATCATTTTAGACTTGGGGTCCAGGGTCTTGGTTCTAGGATCCATGGGAGGACCCATTACAAGCTTTTAAGCTTCAATTCGGTATGATTCATGGTGAGGAGAGGACAGTGTCTAATGCTCCGGCCTATACAATGGGAAGAATAAGAATGTCTCTGCCTTAGAGCTGAGACTAGAGGTATGAAGAGCTTTGGGTTCCCAAGGGAGAGATGCTACAGCAGTTCCAAGTAGTAGTATGCGTAACTAATTGTCTTTCCATGACCAAAGGGAAAATAGAAGTCAGAGTTTAAACAGGTTGTGTGTGTGTGTGTGTGTGTGTGTGTGTGTGTGTGTGTGTGTGTGTTGTTAGAGCAGCCAACACTGCACTTGAAGGTTAATAATCACGGAGAGTGCTGCATTCTCTACCCTAAACAATTTTCAGGATAATATAGGAGCTTTTAAAAACAGATAAGTAAATTAATGCATTTAAGGAAACATCTGCTTCCACTCCATTTAGCTGCAATGTCAGATGTCTACCTTCTTGGACAACTACAGAAAAAGACTCTAAACCTTAGAGCCAGGGAATTTTTTAAAATGTGAACCAACTCTCCCTGGCTAAAATATGTAATTTTAGCTCTGCAACTAGGAGTAGGCTGCAATGTGATGTAGTGGAAAGAACATGCTTAATGACCAGTGCCGTACTGGCAATTCCCTCCCTCTGGGCCTCAGTTTCCTCGTTTGCTGAACCCGAGGACCGAATTTATAGCTGATCATTAAGATCCCCTCCAACTCTGACATTTCCGCAGAGAACAGATTTGAGAGCGCCGGGCTCAGAGCGCACACGGAATCTCTCGGGAAGGTTTTGCTCACGGCCCAGGGAAGAAACTGAGCCCGGTAAAGCGAGGCAAGAGCGTGGGTCAGGGACGCTGCTCCCAACCCGCAGGGAGAAGAGAGCGTTTATCCCGGGCTGTAGTAGAGAGTGGAAAAACAACGAGAAGGAACGGTGAACGTGAGGTTTCTAAGCAGCTCCTGGGGAAGCCCCCGCGGGCTGGGGATGGAGGCGCAGATGGGTGTCCATGGAGCCAGGAACCTCGGGTGCGGCGGTGGGAGCGATGCAGGGTCTGGGCTCTCGGGATGGGGCCCCCAGGGTGCGGGCAGAGCGATGAAAGGTCGGGGGTGGGCGGCGAGACGCGAGGCGAGGGCGAGGGAGACCTCCGCATCTGCGAGACCGCCCAGGCGGGGGTGGGCGTGGGGCGCGTGCTGGGCTCACCTGGGTCTCCTCCTCGGAAAGGCCGGCCTCGGCCGCGATGAGGCACAGCGTGGTGGGATCCGGGTGCTTGTTGACCTTGTTGAAGTTGTACTCCAGGATCTCCACCTGGTCCTCGGTGGGGCCGCTCGCGGTGTCCGCCGACATGGTCCCGGCGCGGCTGCGGGGGAAAGAGAAGCCGCAGCGGTGAGCGAGGCCGCGGCAGGCGGGGCGCAGGGAGCGACAGAGATCGGGGCGCGGCCGGGCGCCCTCAGCCCGCGGGGCTGTCCCCTCCCGCAGTCGCACGGTCGCGCGGGTCTCCGGCGGCTGCAGGCTGCGGCGGGACTTACCCAGGAATTTTTACAGGGACTTTCCCCCGGGCCCCGGGTCTGGGATGATGGGAGGAAAATGACGCCTCGCGCTCTCCCGGCCCTAAGCCTCTAAGGAAAGGGCGGAGGAAGCACCGCGGTGATTTTGAAAAACCGCCTTCAAAGTTTCATCAGGGGATAGGGAGCTGCCCCAGCCACCCGCTTGACAGATGACGTGGGGGTGGGGTACACTAGAGTCCGCGGCGGGGATGCCTCACCCGTCCGCGTGGTTCTGCCTCTAAAGTGGTTTAGCACCTTAGGTCCCTGGCTGGAAGGGGCTGTGGCCCCCACACCTCCTCCAAAGAAATGACCCATAGGACAGAACTGACTTCTCAAAGTTAAGGAAAGGAGAGCGGCGCTTTTAATCTCCCTTTTTAAAAGATGGAAGATAGGTCCACACAGACGTGATCTACCCTGAGTTCCTAAGGCCGAGAAATGAGCGTCAGGAAAATTTCCACCTGAGGGCTTGTATGAATCACTGTGCAATCTGCGCCCTCCTCTTCCATCCTTCCAACTGGATTTTTCTACCTAAAGAGTCCGAGGCCCTGAGCCACCTACCTGGCTGTTCACTGCCCCCGCAGCACCGCAGTGTGGGTAGAGAGCCCATTGCACTATGTGCGCGCTGCAGGCGAGGACTTCCAAGACAGGGTCAAAACTCAACTGAGAAGAATCTACAGCCTCCATCTTTTAAATTCTCCTACTTCCACAGTCGGACCAGTGGAACAGAATTGAGAGTCCAGAAGTAAACCCATATTTGTACAGGCAAATAATTTTTGATAAAAAAGCCAAAAACATATGGTAGAGAAAGGAAAGCCTCTTCAATAAATGGTGCTGGGAAAACTGGAAAGCCACCTGCAAAAGAATGAAACTAGACTGTTGTCCATCACCACACACCAAAATTAACTCAAAATGGATTGAGGACCTGAATGTAAGACCTGAAACAATAAAATGCATAGAAGAATACATAGGAACTAAGCTCAAGGACCTTGAACTTAAAGAGGATTTTATGAATTTGACCTCAAAGGCAAGGGAAGTAAAAACAAAAATAATTGAATGAGACGACATCAAACTAAAAAGCATCTGCTCAGCAAAAGAAATCATCAACAAGGTAAAGAGACAACCATCTGAATGGGAAAGTATATTTGCAAGCAACACCTCCGATAAGGGCCTAATATCCAAAATATACAAAGAACACACACAACTTAATAACAACAAAAAAACACAAATGATCCAATCAAAAAATGGGCAGAGGACCTGAACAGACACACTTCTCCCCAGAAGTGGCCATACAGATGGCCAATAGATATATGAAAAGATGCTCAACATCTCTAGCTATTAGGGAAATGTGGATCAAAACCACAATGAGATACCATCTCACACCTGTTAGAATAGCTGTTATCAACAGGACAAGTAATAACAAATGTTGGAGAGGATGCGGAGAAAAAGGAACCCTCATACACTGCTGGTGGGACCGCAAATTGGTACAGCCGCTATGGAAAACAGTATGGAGATTCCTCAAAAAACTAAGAATTGATCTACCATATGATCCAGCAGTCCCTCTAACTGGGTATTAACCCCAAAGACTTGAAAATCCATATCTGTAAAGCATACCGATGTTCATAGCAGCATTATTCACAGTGGCCAGGACATGGAAGCAACCAAAGTGTCCTACGATAGATGATTGGCTAAAGAAGCTGTTGTGGTACATATACACAATGCAATATTACTCAACCATAAGAAGAGATGAAATACTGCCATTTGCGACAACATGGATGGACCTCGAAATAATCATGCTAAGCCAAACAGAAAAAGTTGAAAATCACGTGATATCGCTTATATGTGGGATTTAAACCTAAAAGCAACAAATGAACAGGACAGAAAACAGAGACTCATGGACATGGACTATAGACTAGTGGTTACAAGAAGGTAGGGCGTGGGGGAGAAGGGGTAGGTGGGGTAAAGGGGATTAAATACAGGGGGGTAGGGATAGGACAAAGTGGGTAAAGGGAGTCAAATATATGGTAGCTGAAGGAAACTGGACTTTGGGTGGTAAACACACAATAGAATATACAGTTGTCAAATTATAATGTACACCTGAAAATTATATAATTATATTAATCAATGTTACCCCAATAAACTTAATAAAAAAAATAAAAATAAAAATAAATTCTCATACTTCCCTGTGATTATATTAAAATATATTGTAAAGTCAAGAGAATGGGTCTATTACAAGCTTCAAGGTCTCTTGGATTTCCTTACTTTAGAACTAAACATTGCTCTAGCAGATTTTGGGCAACATGACTTCCTGCTGCGTCTTCTCCATTCCTAAGTAGCCTCAGAATGGGGGCAAAAAAAAAAAGGCAGCTGTGTACCCCTTCTCACCCTCCCCTCAATTTAAGATACATCAAAGTATAAGAAGTTAGAGCCTTCAAGATCTTAGCTGTGGATTTGGTACACATGGGTCAAGACTTGACACTGCTGACAGTAAAAGACAAGCACAGGTGTGGGAATCATGTCGGTTTGTTGTTTAACAAACAATTGCAAATTCATCTGGTAGAATCCTGAGCATGTTTTGATGTGGTTTATGCTTGGTGATGAGCCACCCTCCACTGAACTGCCTGCATAACATTACCTTTTCTACTGTGACCTGCATCCTAGGTTCCCTAATTATATGTCTTTACCTCTGCCCTAGGTCAGTTGAAGAGGCGTTCAGATAAGACAAGAAGCCATTCTATTGTGAGAGAGTCTTGGGCTCAAGCCACTTGTCAGGCCATTATATAATCTCCCTGTGTTTTTAGGGAGCTCTGTACTTCCCCTCCTAAAAATCCGTAGCAATGATTCTCGTCACAGTGTTGAGGCAGGACAGAGTCAAGCCAGTGTAAAAATGCTGTCTCTCCTTACTGGCACCTATCTCCCCCTCTCTTTGACACACAACTTCAGAGCTGGAAAGAACCTTGGAGAGTGACTCCTCCAGTCCTCTCTTGTAACAGCCCAGGAGAATGTGGCCCAGCTAGACTTACTTTCCTAATGTTGCCCAGTTAGTAACCAGCACCCTAGAATGGAAAGTCTTAGCTTCAGTTTCAGTCCTGTGCTCTGCCTGCTAGGCCCTTTTCAACAGGACATTCTATCTCTAGTTTTGCAGAAAAAAATCAGGAAGGCAACAGTCTAAATGCAGGCAGGGGCTGGTTCCCATTTTGACTGGGCACTGACTAGCCTCTTAGGATATCAATTCCAACCACAGCTGCCCACTGGAACCACCCACCATTACTCATTTTACCTAAAAGAACATGGGAGAGAGGAAACTGCTGCCTCTGATCTTATTTCTTGCCCTAGAAAGGTTCTAGCTAATTCTATTGATACTGTTATGCTGGCTCTTTCATGAAAATTTTTGCTGCTGCTTTGTGGAGTCCTCACTCCTTCAGAAATATTAATCAAATGTACAGATTTCTACTCTGAATTCAGGTTGAAGGAGTACATGTTATGCATGTACTTCTCTCCTTTTTGTTATTTAATTGCTATTATGTAATTCAAGGGCGACAAATGTTCTTTCATTTAATCAGGTGCACTTTTATTATTTCTTTTTGTGAATTCCTGTTACAGGACCTTGTATGAGGTTTTATAGATAGGCCCAAGTTCACTTTAAAGTACTCCTCAGGTTAGTCGGCTAAGGTCCATTGGACTTGGCTGACAGCTAAGGAGATTTGTAGGAGGACCATTGGAAAGCACCTCCTTCTCCAAGGTACATCAAACAAACAAACTTAATTTCTAACAATGAGGACGAAAGATCTAACCGCTACAGTCAGATCTACCTGTAATTTCTCCAAAAACTCAGTCTGTTATTTTAACCCTCTTTGGTTGACAAATGCTTGCTGCTGCTGCTGCTGCTTTGTTTCTTCTTTCCTTCTCACTCTCTCTTTTAAAGAAAACTTATAAACCAAATCACCCTAGTGACCTTGGCCTTATAAAACTTCTCAACTCTTTCCAGTAAGGAAACTGTTGAAAAGTTTCTCTGAAGGTAGTCTAAACAATTTCAGATGAAAAGAACTAAAAATATTTTAAAGCTTCTTAAACTTTAATTTTAGCACAAGTGCTATTATTGCTGTGGTTATTAATGTCTTATGAAATTTTCAAAGAGTAATTTGTCTCGTGGCCGTGTTTTCTTTTGTGGATGGGGAAAGACAATGCATAAATCTTTTCAAAGTGGTTAAATGAAAACTGGTGGCTTTTTCCTAAATTAATTCCAATGCTTGGGTAGACAGTTTACCTTTGTCTCCTAATTCTTTAGTTACTAAAGGTTTAAAGGTATTTACCCATATGAACTAGCTCACAGAGGATGTTACAACTGGTAACCTGCAGAGATGGCTATGGACTCACAGTTAGCATCTTCTTCTTCCTCTTTCAATCATTCCAACCTCTTTGTAAAGCCATTAATTTCAAACCAAGAGAAAAAGATTATCAGTGACAGATACTCCTCATAAAAAGAGCCCCACGGTGAGATGACCAAAAGCAGAAAAAGTAGACACATAATTCTTTAGGGCTATCTCCCAATTTTCTTTAGCTTGAATTTCCTTTACCTTCACTGTGGACTTCCTGGAAATAATGGGCTCCTAAAGCATTTTGTGTTTTCGTAAGAAAAATGATGTGTTGCTATTTTCCCAAGAGAAATGGCGGGTTTTTAGAAGAGGGTAGGGTTTCCCCACTTATCACTTACTGAACTATTCTGGACAGGGGGCAGGGGGATCACCGAAGCTGTCAGTGTTTCTCAGAAATTGACAAATAGGATTGGAATATTGGTCTGCCACCCCAGGCTAACACATGGCTGGTTAAAAGAGAGATAGTTTTGGTTTGGTTTGGTTTTTGTTGGTTACTGTTCTTAAGCTTAGAGCAGTAGTTCTCCTGCCTGGCTGGGCCTCAGAATCACTTGTAGAAAGGTCTAGGCCCACCACAGACCTCCTGAATCAGAGCCACATTTTCGGAATCCAATGTGGGACAGACACAAAATGTATTTTGGCTCTAATGAGATTTCCTGATGCTGTATTTCATCTCAATGTTTGAGTAGAAGGTAGATTGAGGTAGTTTTAAAGGACTAAGCTTTTAGAAATATACATTGGAAAAAATATTTAGACACCATGCTATTAATCTTTTGTATTTATGGTTAGGAATGGAGAAATTGCCTTTAAAATTAGGAATTATAAAGAGAAAGTTTCCCATGCTTTCAAAAACTTATAAATAATATAAAATTCTTTAAGAATTGTTTCAGAAAAAAAAATATATTCTGTGTTGAGACCAGAGTTTAAGAAAGCAGATTATGGAAAGAAAAATCCTTCCCATCCCATCATATGAATTTCCAAAATTGATTTACAAGCTAAAAACTACAGTGGAAAAGATTTGGTGACCTTGCGTGTGATCATCCTTCTCTGATTCCTTAAATTTTCCAGTGAGGGAAATGCTAAAATTTAAGTTATCATTTATATAGACAACATACATAATAGAACTTAAAACTGAACATTAGACTATACCGTGTATATATAATATCGTTGCTATCTTCAGGGAAACAAGATTCTAAACCTACATGGGAAAATACATTTTTTAATGCTATATTGATTCCAATTTTATATAACAACAACAACAAAAACTGGAGGAAAATATAACCAAACGTTAACAGTGGTTATATCTAGATCGTGGGGCTACAGATTACTTAACATTTTTTCTTCTTTATATTGTTCTGATTTTTCACATTTGTTACTTTGAAATTAGAAAAAAATTTTAAGACATCCTTTATCAGACCAATGGTCCACTTTCCACAGAGTTTAATCCGATTATTGGTACCAAATTACATTTTTAGGATAAGCATAGGAGTTGTTTTCTATCAAGTCTACTGAGATGATTAAGAAGTAAAAATTTTCATTTTCCACTCAAAGATCATTAGGTATCAAAGGATATATGTAATGTACATGTAAGTTATGAAGCATAAGTTAAAAAAACACTAGTGAACCCCACCCAATTTAAAAATTAAATCATTACCAAGGCTATGGAAGCTACTTGTATTTCCTTCCCAATCCCACCCTCTCACTTATCTGTCTCCAGAGGAAACCAAGATTCTAATTTTAAAATTAATTCTATCACATATGTATGGCTTCCTAAAAGAATGTCTGTTTTTTTAGTTTTGTATATTTTTGAGATGTATAAAAATGATATCACTATATATAATTCTTCTGTGAATTACTTCTTTCATCAATATGCTTCCATGATTCATCTATATTTCTACATTTAGAGAAGTTCATCCATATTTAGTGATGTTTCCTTTGTGAATATGCTATACTTTATTTATGTCTTTTTTTGTTGATGGATATTTGGGTTGTTTCCAGGTTTTGCTATGATGAACATTGCCTTGCTGGACATTCTCGTTTATGCCTCTAAAGTACATCTAGGAGGGGTTCTCTAGGGCATATGCAGGGAGTGGAACTGGTCATAAGCTATGTGGCTATTAATTTTACAACATAATATTAACTTGTTTTCCAAAGATGTTGAACAAAACTACATTCCTACCAGCAATGTATAGTATTTCTTTTGCTCCACTTCTTCATTAATACTTGTATTGCCAAACTTTCAATTTTTGCCATTATTTTTATATATTCCTTTTATCCATGAATAATATCTAAACCTTCTTGAAGCTATTTTTGTTTTCAGCCTGTTAAAGTTCTTGGGGCTAAAAGGTTCCATATGTTTACTGTTTACTGTGTAAAAGTATTTCCTGTTTCAGCCCAGAAGGAGATTTGAGGTATTTTTTGAGAGTTTAGACTCTGTCTCCAGGCTAGCTCGTTATTTCCATTGGTCATCAAGAACAAAACAAAAGATATATGGAAAACTAATTACAGCTGACCTTGTCTGTATTATGCTGAAAATGTTACTATTTTCCCTTCTACAGGGCTTCTGGGGATCAGAACTTGATTCTGCACTTTTAAAAATTTGTTAACTGTATCAATTATTTGCACTCACCAGAAGTGAATATCAAAGTCTCCAAATAAAAGCCACAGAAATGAATTTTAAATGATTGAATAAAGAAGAAGAAAGGATGTAGGATAGACAGGAAGTGTAAAAGAGACTATTAGGCTGTGAGTTTAAAATAGGATATAAACATGTAAAATTGAATAATGTGCTCAAGTGTTTGGACTGCAATACCATGATCACGGGGTGCTGAGCTCTGGTTTAAAAAGCAGGTTGGTATTAGTTCTTTTAGTTTCTCTCACAAGCCTTTGTGAGAAATCAGAATGGAACTGGCCCTGTTTTGCGGTCAAGAAAGTTTAACTAACTTGTCTACAGCATCAGAGGAAGACTCGGAATTCTATCTTTTATTCTAGCTATAGCAGGAAAGGAAGTTTGTGATGTCATGAGCATGATGATTGACTTATATCTACAAAATACTATATATTCTCCTTATGCTCTATTGATGTCAGAAATTCCAAGATAATACTGAATCACCTATTTGTATCATTGAGCTCTAATTTTAGTCATCCATCATCTGTCACTTTAACGAGAAATTGGGCCTGGAGTCCGCAGGTCTTTCTCAGTGTGGGCCAGCCCATTGCTGACCTACTGTGATCTCTCCAGCCTCATTTCCTTAGCTATTGCTACAGCCTTCTTGCAGACCTCCACATAGCTCCTGGGAAAGCCCTAGTGTCTACTTGTCACCAAAAAACAAAACCCAGAGATAATGTAATCACCTCTTTCAAGTTTTGTTCTGATTCCATTTTTTGAGGTGCAGATAAATTAGGGAAATATGTTCACGTTTGTCCAGTAAGACCTGAGCTCTTAATTTTTGACTCAGTATAACAGCAACAGGCTCACATAGAACCACCTGCCAGCTCACAACGACGAGCACACTCTTTCCAGAACATGCTGCACTTGACTCATTGAAGCAGGAAGACCGAGATGACAACTCGTACTTGAATTCATGCCATTCCAACTGGTCACCAGTGACCATATCCTTCCAAGTACTTCTTATTCCCCCAAGTGAAGTTGTCATGAGGTTGGTTTTCAGTGTTTCGGCCTGCTCTAGGTTATCTCTCAGGAGGACTTTTTTTTAAGTTCTGCATATCTGATGTGCACTTTATATGTGTTCTGTGTAGTTGCTAAATCAGCTAATTGCTTTCTAGTTCCTCCTCTTTAAAGTTGCTTTCCTCTTGCCTTCGAAGCCCCCTGTTTCAGGAAACAGAAACCCAACAGAATTAAGAGCAAAATGAAATTTGAGTTAATGTAGTAAAGAGGTCAAATAATTAGAAGTCCTGAATATTAATCATTCAAAATGTCACTTTGCTGAACCTCCGTTTCTCTCATGTGTAAAAGGAATTTGATGATACACACCTTTGCCTAGCTCACAGCTTTGTTGTAAAGTTCATATATTATTGTAAGGAAAGTGTTTCTAAACCGTATGTAAAGTGCTTGCTTACAGAGGATATTGTTCTTTAAATGAGTGTGGGACATCTCCTGGATGGCAAACTGGTAAGAAGAGTTTATAAGTTTCACTCTTTCAGGGTTATAATCTCTTTTTTCAATCTTTCTGGAATGGTAAAGCACAATGGTTGAAATCAGAACCTTTTTTCTAAATTCAAATGCTGTATATATTGCTTCGTCAGAAGATGTATCCCTGGATGGCACTCCAGACTAACAAGGTTGTGGGGAGCGAATGTCATATCTAAGCATGTTTTCTCATCAGTGCGTCTATATTATGCATTGATTTGACCTCAGTTGTTGGTATTTCATTAAAACAATGGTTTCTTTGCTCATTCCTCCATACCACTCCCCAATTTATCCTTTACTCTCGTCTATTAACGAGGAAGTATTAATAGGAAAGATGAGTAGCGAGAAAGGTAAAAATAAGCAGGAACAAATACTCTATGAATTGGTAGGTAGATTTTTCTAGGCTGTCTTGGTCTATGAAAATAATGACCAAGTGAAATTGTTTTGAAGTAATTTGTTCATGGGCTTGTCTTCTCCACTAAATTATATGCTCTCCTCTGGAGGTTATGCCATCTCTTATCCAGTTATATCTGTCCAGCATTCATTAGAAGTATCTGGCACTTAATAAGTAGGTACTCATTAAATGTCTGTTAAACTGAACTTAACTGATGTGGCATGACTAGATTTAGGACATAATTTAGGAAGACACTGCTCTGCATTTTCAACAACCAAGACTGGCCATGTTCAAAACAAAAATATAACGTTGGAAAAAATAACTTTCCAGCCTTTTAATATATTTTGGTCCTCACTACCCCAAACAGCACAGAAGTGATTCATATTTTTGAACTGCATACAGAAACCTCACCCCTGTTATAACAATAACAACATATTTATTAAGTACTATATACCAGGCACAGTCCTAAATGTCTCAGATGCATTAACTCATTTAATCATCAGAGGAACCAACATTCTGTGAGAGGCACTCTTATTGTCTCCATTGTACATGTGTGAAAACTGATATTTCCCAAGGAGATGTATATAACTTTCCCCAAATACAAATCTAGTGAGTAGCAGAGTAGGGTTAAAACTCAGAAAGTCTAGCTTTCACATCCATGTAGAGAGAAAAGCCTTGCTGGGTAGTTGTAGAAAGAGGGGCAGTAAAGCTAGGTGATGCTCCCTGGGACAGGAGTGAGGTGGCATCCTGTGTCTGCTCTGGTTCCCCTGTTGGGTGGGGCTAGTCTGGGAGCAGTGCCTCCCTCCCTGTGGCATGTTTCTTAACCTTAATAACCAGACACGGCTCTGACCCAACTAAATGGATTAGCCAGTGATTTCAGTTAATATCACCAGCACCACCAGCCAGGCTGGCTTTCTGTCCACAAATGCTCTTCTTTAACTGGTACAGATATAATTGAAAGATGACATTATATGAATAACATAGTATAATGTTATATACAATGAGAAGAAGTTACAGAACCTGATAGAATGAAATAGAAAAGTTGGCTTCAACCAGACCAGCTGGATCTTAGTGGCTGTTACTTGATCCCTAGATATACAGAGTTTGGTTGAATTGATTAAGGAACCTCCTGAAACTGTTGGTGGAACAAGTCTCTCAATGGTCCAGAATTTCTACAGCCACTTATAGAAAATAGCAAGAGATTATGAAAAGCTATTGGAGAGGAAAGTGTCTGTAAATGACTTCCAGCAGTAAATTAATCATTAATTAACCCCAGACATAATATTCTTTGGATACCCACTGAGTTCTTTTTATTTTATACCTCAATTTATGTTCTAATTCAAAGTTTTATATATGGAAATATAGGGAAATGATGAAAGGCAATAAAACCTTAGGCTTCTTTTTTGAGTGCGCTGTGAAATAAGCAGAGTATTTAGTCCACTCTCTTAGAAATAAATGGGCAAATGAAAGACAGCAATCTCATTTCCATAATCTCCTTACAGGAGATCTCCATATTGTAAACTGGTTGCTTTTCCAAAGATCTATCTCTATGATGATTGTTTTAAATTCAGAAAAAATTTTCTCTAGAAAATACATTATAAATTGTAGATAAAATCTCAGGCTAATACACAAAAAGGGAATGTAACTAAAATGCTACATGTGTTACTGAAAAGAAGTAGAAAATAATCTTGTTGAATATCCTAGTGAAATTTAATAAGAAATCATTTCATTTTGAAAGTACTTAAGAAAAAGCAGTTTTAATTAAAATTTGGCTTAGAGAAATGAGATTTTGGTGTAGATATTGCAGGGGTTTTCGGGGAAACTTTGAGGATGTTAGAGATTTATAGCAAACTCCAATGTATCCCAAGTGTACAGAATAGTCTCTGACATATTGTTGGATGTGCAGTGAATACTTATTGACTGCATGTAGATTGAACTTTATTTTCACTTCAAAAAATATGACTTCCTTTTATCTTATAAAGGCATAATAATTAGGGCTATATTTGTGTCATAGATGAAATAGAGAGGAAGAGAGGAATGTTGAAAAGTATTGATCTGAGAGGTACGTTGTTTGAGATAAAATTAGTGAACAATAAAGAGAAAGGCAGAGATTACTTTGCATGGTCCTCTCCTCCTCATCCTTCTACGCAAAGGACAAAGAAGAAGATAGGAGATAGTGTGCCTCAAATTTCCCGAGCCAGCCACCAAGTAGCACTGTCAGACAAGAACAGCTTAGTTGCTGTCCAGAGCTCTTTGTAGGTGGGAAGAGAAAAAGAGAAGCAGAAACAAAGTTCTTTTGAGCATATAGTATTGGTTACAGAGGGAATGTTTGTATATCTTCAAAACATAAATTATATGTAGGGGATACATTTTAAATCCTCATTATGAAATGAAAATATTAAACTGGTATGGAGTAATAGTGCACTGGGCAAGGAGTCAGACCTGAATTTCAATTTTAACTCCTCTACTTCATAGTCACATAATCATGCCCGAAGTTTTTAAACTTATTTGAAATGTAGTTCTCTTCTCTGTAAAATATAACTGAGAACTTCCTTCTGGTCTATTTACTGCAGTTGTGATCCAGTGACCACATGAAACAACTTAGAAAACTAAAATGGCATACTCATTTCCAGAAGTGTTATATTATTTCTTCATCCAGAAAGGTGAAGATGTTGAGCTAGATGATCTCTGAGATCACTTATCCTCTAAAACGCTGACGATCAGAATGGCCCGAGTTTTAAATCAGCAGGTTACTGATGTTACTGACCCGAGAGAGGACAGTGGTCCATTCTAGGCTATGTCCCTGATTTGCTAAACACTTTGTGCTGAGTTTCTACTTCAAAGGACAACTGAGGAGCCCATGAAACATTGTGAACCAAGGTGCTTTTCAATCTTCAGCCTATCAGTTAAATGAACATGACCATATATAATTTGTCATCCAACCTGAAACGCAAGTGGAAAAGGAGGCGGGCTATGAATAATTACACTAAGACACCAGGCATATATCAGAAGTGTGCCAGGCAAACATGTAGGTCTGGTCCCCTTATTATATGTAAGATGTTCAATCTCTCATTTAGATGTGAATAGTAAAAATGTTCCTGCTGAACTTGGGTATCTGTACTGCTGTCACAGATTAGCAAGATGCAGGTCTGTTAGATTCTTAGAGAACAGAACCACATATACCTAACCACAGCAAGAAATGGGAGGCTGTTTTTCGCTTTTTAGAAAGCATATTGTTTTAGTTCTGTGTTTAAAGGTAAGAGGATACATTATAGTTTCAAATTTCATGACCTTTCGCTTTTATTGCAGTTTGAATACGTAGGGTAGAAATTTGTCTGGTAGGATGAATAATGCTTGGGCCTCTGCCTGCTTTGGGTATTGTTAGCATGGTTGTGCTGATGCTTAGTAAGTGTGAATATCCTTTACATCTCATGCAGAGTTCAGTCCTATGATCAAATATAAACAAAGGAACAAAAACAGCGTATACTAGAGATTTCCATGGAGCACAGCCATGTGCCGAGGGCTTTTCAAACCAGATAATACAAGAGGGGGTGACGCTTGTAAAGTTAATTGAATTATCAGATCTCCTCTTTGAAAATGCTTAATGCTCTAATACAACAAGAAATTAGACAATAGATGTCTAGTATGGAAGGAAAAATCTCAATTTTCTAAAGAAAACCATTAAACATAAAGAAAAATTTGCACTATTAAGCTAAGAAACAAATAACAAAAAGATCAACTTTTGGAACAGTTTGTGGAGAGAAAAAATGGCACAAATAAGTTTAAATGGCAGATAAATATTCTTTTTATGTTTTAGAGTATGTTATTAAGTTTGGGTCACCCATTTGTTTCCTAATTATATTTTATTTTGGAGAGCATTAATTAGATTAATAGACTGTAGGGTAGGGTGATGTGTGTGTTTGTTGCATAGAAGAGAGGGGGTGCTCAAAAACTTAAATGCTGATGATAGAAATCTCTCTAATATTTTAAAAATCTAATACAAATAAGCCACACAGACAATTGAGAATCAAGTAGGTAGAATTGTCATATTGCTCTATAGCCATTCAGTCACTTGAAAATGTTAAAAAATAGAGTTTCTTTCTAAAAATGTTCTCATTCTGAATGCCTGACTCTGAAAAAGGCTAATCATTTGTAATTCTGGGGACATATCATCATGATTTATTTTTTTTGAAAATGTATGCTGGGTTCTGCAATATTTTTGCCCGATCCCTAATTACATAGTAAATAGTTAGAGACCTTCAAGATATTGCATGCACATGATCAGTAAGTGATTAGGCTGCCCTTTCATAGGCCGCTGTGACCTGCCTAATGCAAGCAGGCATAACGTCCTTAGGTTGTTTGTACATTGTAAAATGTACAGAAAAGACTCTTTGAGAGAATGGAATTATCTCTTTGTACAGATATACTTGAATCAATTATTATTTTTTATGATCCAACTACCATTTGCATTTTATGACTGTAATTAAGTAATGGATAAAATGACACACATCTGGTACTTTATAGCTCCAAATTATGCCAAAGTTCAACTATACATGCTGCTTGTTGCCATGCGACTCAGTTATATGGGCTTTATTTTCCCCCAGTTGAGTTGTTTTTATGAACAGGTGTTCAGCTAGTGAGACAGAGCCTGTGTGGCTTTAGCCTACTCATTAACACTGCAAAATTATTGAAAAGGACAGATACCCCAGAAAGTCTCGCTCAGGGGACTCTGAACCTACAATAGATTGTTTCTCTGAGCATCAGACATATTGTTGCAGAAAAAGGCTGGATGGTGCCTCAGAAGACCCACACTCTCTTTCCAGCAATATCACTTAAATCTCTAAGTGACTTTAGATAATTCACTTAATTGCTTTGAACAGTCATTTCTTCATCTACAATTGAAGCTATAATCCTACCCCTAACTATCTCACAGGGTTGCTTTAGTATTCAATGAGATGGATTATGTTTGAGTAGCACTATAAATTATAAACACTATACAAATACAAGGAATCATTATTAACATTCTAAGCCAGCTTTCTCAGTGACTCAGGATTTAATGCTGGTCAACTGAATGACATCAGATCTTGCAATCATTAAAATAGAGAAACATTTTAGAAATTTCACTCAACCTTATAACTACTAACATTTCTTAGAACATTTCATTTGCTTTGCCCAGGTAATCAATAACTAATACGGAGAACTGACATGCTTCTAAAACCGAGTGGCCCAAGTTTAGAAAATGACATTAAGAGGGGGTGATTATGAAAGATCACACTCTTTAAGTTCTAGAAAATTATTAAACTTATTAAAGTGTTAGTAAAGTACTGAGGAATCCAGAGAGGCTTCTAAATGGAATACTAGATTAGAACTTGTGATATCATGTGTCTCCATTTCTCATGACAATTCAATATTCCATATTGCTTAAAGAAAACATAGGCCACCTTGCCCATCCCTTTTCATTCCCCTGTATTCCATCAACCAGATCTAAAGGGTAGTCGAGTATACATATGAGTATTTGTGAGGATTGGAGGCAGCAGAAATGTTCAACACTAGAGTATTAAATAAGCAAAGTGTTTATATAAATAGCAGACTATTAAAAACCAGTTCGAAATAATGTATTAGAAAAAGAGATAAAACCAGCAGCATAGGTAGATCTTAATAATATGGTGTTGAGTTGAAAGAGAAAGAAGGAGAGTGGGAGAGGAGAAATAGATTGAGATGTAAAACTTAAGAAGAGCCTTGTGTGTACTATGAATTAAGGAGTATGTTAACTCAACATGAGCCTAAAGACACCCCCCAGCCCCCAAAAAAGACTTTAAAATTTAAAAGATTGTTGGACTGCCCCATCTTTCAGAGCTTGCCTGTGTAATGTCTTCCAATGTATTTTTTGCATGATAGGGAAATGGTTCATAGCTCACTTAATACCCTTCATGCTGCAGCCTGCACGAATCTTGGACTTGGTTTTTTAACTCAAAGGGCAAAGTGAATAGTGGGCCATTGACCTCTGTGACCACCCTCTATCCTTTTCCACACCACCACTAGATGGTTTTCTAGCCTTCTCTTATCCAAGTTACATAACGTCAGATTCTCTTGCCACTCCTTATATATTTGATTTTATTATTATTTAGTCACCTAAGAGCTCTTTTGAGCTAGTTCCAAAGACTGTCCTCCCTTTAAAATTATGGAACCTTGAACCAGGTACAATGATAATGAAAACAGGAGATGACCTCCCGCTTTCTTTACTCCTGCTTCATAAAACCCAGTTCTAGCCATCTCCAAAAGGTGCTATTCTACTCCTTAGGAAGAGGGTGAAGTATACCTAATAAAATGATAGATACTTCCAGGCATAAGTTATTGAATTAAAGTTTTTTCTAAAACAGATTTCACTCCTAAGTACCAATAGACTAAAAATTTGGAAAGGAGTGAAGGGATATAAGAGTTAACTAGGGAAGGTTGCTTATGTAAGTTTTCTTAGGAAGAAATCACACAGGAAGGAAATGAAAATAATATCAACAAAGACTGGATTATCTAAGCAGATTTGTCATGTCCTTAAGAATTCCAGGAAACTTCCATAGTAATCCATCTAGATCCAAATAGCTAGAATGACTGCCATTAGCTTCCTGCCCAGTGTACACCAAGAGATTAGAACTGATCAATGTCTGCCTCAGGTTGTTTGTGTTTTTGTTTTTAACATAAAGGGATAGAGTAGTTCTGAAAGATCAAGCAAGGCTTTCATGTTTGGTCACATTTTAGTAAAACTACCAGAAGCAAATTACAGGAAATTATATGAGGATGGGTAAAAATTAACTCCTCTACTTTTAAAAGAGCTTCTATCACTGTCTAAACATGGCTATAAGCTAACATTAGAACCTGAAGCAAATAGAGTAACTTGACCTTGTGATGAACAATTCCTTGAACCCTTAGCGTTCCTACTGAACCTCTTTTTGGCAAGCCAATATAAATATACCAGCTCTCCATCTAGGCAGGATGGATACAATGCTTCCCACAGGGAACCCGAGTCATGGGGAGAGTGAATGATTTGGCAGAAACGCCAGAATAAGACGTGAGCAGGCCTGGGTTCCAGAGTCAACTACCAACGAATGCTAAATCCTAAAATTTAGGGCAACTCACTTTATTCGCTTGTGCCTTCGTGAATTGTATTCATAGGAGACCACATAGTTTATTGCTCAGGAAAGGTATTTTTGAGAATGAAAGCGGGTGTCATTAATAATCTATGAGGGCAACTAATCTTTTGGGCTCCTTCTTGCTTTAAAATTCCATTACAGCTGAATTAGAGCCGAAAATAAAACCCAGGTTCCTGATCACCAGACCTGTGCTCTGCTCCCCAAGCCAAGCGATCTCTGCCAGGACTTATCTCCACTGGGCTTCTGTGGAAGGGTATTGAACATAAAGATCAATGAAGGCACTTTTCCAGCACATAAACAGGAAAAGCCAACCTGCACCTGCTTGGTCATGTACTCACATGCCCCAAAACACACGTGTCCAGAACCAACAGCACTGGACTGCCAAATCCATGTCAGGGTCACTGAAAGGCAGGGGTGGCCAAGAGAGCCAGGGCCAGGATGAGAGCAGATGCACCCCCACTTTACCCACTGCTGTGTCAGGAGACTCTCTTCTATTTGCAGCTTCAAGTCTGTTCTCCACCTGCTCACCTGAGGTGACCAGACAGGGTGGGTGTGGTCCAGGGGCTGCCTTGGGATCCTCAGGTGTTGGTCTTTAAATGAGCAGGTTAGTACTTTATAAACCACTCCAGGCCACAGGCCACCCTTCTGCTAACAATTTCATTTTTGCATAGCCCTATCCCCATACCCATTCACTTAGCTTTTTAAAAGTTTAAGGCAGTCATCAACAATTTCTAAAAATTAATCCAGGTTAGGTTATGACACAGCCTTTAAAATTGTCCAAGTGAACTAAGCCATTCACACTAAGAGAATTTGGAAATAAAGGTGAAGAGAAAAAGTGTTCAAAGAAAAGTCATCCAAAGAAGGCAGAAATTCTGTCACTGTTATACAAAACATTTTTACCAGCTGTGTGAACCTATCACTCATTTAAAAAAAATTATTATTATTATTATTATTATTATTATTATTATTATTTTGGTGAAACTTCAAATGGCAAGAAGAACCATTTGGCTTCCAAACGGCAGCATTAAACCAGCACTGGCCACCACCTTGATGTCAATAGCCTAATCCTTTTCCCCAGAGCTCGAATCTCCCGTCTTCCGGTCTCCCAGGGCTCAAGATGGTGCTTACCTTTCCTCTCCCCTCCTCACTGCTACTCTCACCACTGAAGACTCTGTGCCTTCTGACTGCCCAGCTGCCCTGCCACCTGCAGATTCTGCTTCCCGCCTGGCCACGCCCCTCTTCAGGGGCAGGACATGCCACAGGCAGCTGCCACTTGCAAACAGGAGCTGCAGCAATCTCAGCTCTCCCAATGGAAGAAAGGGCTGTCAAGGGTCCAGAGTCACAGGAACTGAGGGGGCCTCCTGCCCCACGCTGCAGGACTGGGTCCCTAAGAAAGGAGCTCCCTTGGGCAAACTGCTCTGCCAGTGGCAGCCTTGCGCTCCAGAGAAGGAACCAGGTAATATTTGTAAAGCCCCATGAGAAGAATTTCTTGACATTTTATCTCTTACCATAGTGACCTTAAGGCAGCTAGCTCTCCATTTTTCAGAAAGAAAAACAAAACGAAGCTCTCTCCAATTAAGACAAATGCATTTAACAAAAAACAAACTGATTCAGAAAAAAAAAAAATCTCTCAGGGTCCACAGTCTGCAGGTAATTCTCTATGGATGTGATTTGAGGAATTCTACTGAAAACCTCCAATATTGGTATATTATCCCCCAGGAAGTTGTTTGGAATTCTAATCAGTAGTGACTATAAATTTTGCCTGAAACTTTGATTCTCCTAATTGCCCCCAAATGGTAATTGTATTTATATAACATTTCAAAGAACTCCCAGATACATTATCTTGCTGGAACCTATTCAATATACCAGGGAGGAACAGAACTCATTAAACAATCATAACTTTAATTAGTTTTCCAGAGATGAGTAAGCAAAACTTTGAAGGGATGAGACCCCAGAAATTGGGCACATTTAGATTGGAGGAGAGATGGGAAACCACCTACAACACCGCCAGGTGGCCCAGGCACCCAACTGAGAATCCTTGTACCCACCTTACAGGTGCCAAAGTGAGGAACAGACAGAAAGAGCGGAAGCCACAAAGACAAACTTTACCTACACGTGCTTCTGCCAGGGCTGACCTGGAAATCACCATGAAAAGACCCTGTAGTGCCAAATAGGCTCATCTCAATGCTGAGAACTCACACTAGGTCCTGAAGGAAGAACTTGGCTGTCCCCCAGAGCAGAGTGCCCCGTGCAACTGCTGCTATTCTTTTCAATAATTAAAATCCTCTGGCTTATATATAGGTATTATATAGGGAACAAAAGGAAGCTTAGTTTTCAAACATCCCTCCTCACCAACCCTTCTCACACACTAGCATAATCTTTAAATAGCGCACTTTTGAGGCTCTGAGTAATTCCTCACACTGGCCACCAGAGTACTGGATTCCAAGGATGTGGTTGAAACACACTGGATGCCCTGTCCTAGCTAGAACTGGAAGTATGGTTTTTGAGGACCTGGAAGTGACAGTATCAGGGCCCTTCTTCCTCTAAGGTCCTATTGCTGTCCTTCCTGGGTCCTGGGGCATGATGATCCCGTGGCCAGGGGAAGACCGTCCCCTCTCTCTGGGCCTCACTATCCTCATGTGTGAACTGAGGTTTGAGTTTCACTGGTTTTCCTCCCTGGCTGCAAATCAGAATCGCTTGGGAAGTTTTAAAAACCAATGCCAGAGCACACACCCCGGAGTTCTGACTTAATTGGCTGGGGTGGAGCCCAGACCCTGGTATTTTTATAAACAGTTCTCCAGGTCCAAAACGAAGTTAGGTCTCTGGGACCCTCCCAGTTCTACAAAAGTCCACAGTCCTGATGGTCTGGTCTTCTACTTCAGCGGTCTCCAATCTTTTGGGTAGCAGGGATCAGGGCTCCTATGAGAATCTAATGCCCGATGATCTGAGGTGCAGTTGAGGTGGAGCTGAGGTGGTGATGCTAGTGCTGGGGAGCGGCTGCAAATAGAGATGAAGCTTTGCTCGCCCTCCACTCACCTCCTGCTGTGTGGCTTGGTTCCTAACAGGCCACAGACCAGAATCGGTCTGTGGCCCACGGGTTGGGGACTCCTGCTCTACTTTACATATTGAATTAATTTTTTTCCAGACATACCCATTTTTTATTTTCAGTATGTTGTGTAAGCTGATTTTTCAAAATGGTTTTAATTATTAAAAATATATATAATTGTTATTTGTTGGAGTATAATTGGCATATAACACTGCACATGTCTAGAGTATACAATCTAATAAATTTTTGCGTATGAGAAATGGTTACCACAATCACAATAGTGAACATATCCATCAGCCTCAAAGTCTCCTGTGCCCCTTGGTAATCCCTCCAACCCTCTTCTCCCTGCTCCCCTCCCACATGTAACAACTGATCTGCTTTCTGTTACTAAAGATTAGTTTGCATTTTCTATTGTTTTACACCAATGGAATCACACAAGATGTACTCTTTTCTGCTTGGCGTCTTATTAGTTATGTTCTTGTACTTTAGATTTCAAGCTCTTTGAGAACACGAGCCATCTTTTATTTCTTTCCTCTTCCTCCAGCCCCCAATTGATCTTTGTTTAGAGAACCCCCTTTATCATTATTTTCTTGGTCGAAATCAGACCTTTATGACCTTACAACTGAGCTTCAATTCGGTGGCCAAGAAGTGCCTGCCATGTTAAAGATCTCAACTTCCCACGACTTCTCTGTAGATTCCATTAGCAGCTTCAGCTCAATTAAAAAAATAATGCGTTAGCTTAAACCAGAGGTCTTCATTTAGGGTCATGGACTTCTAGGGATCCAGAAAATGAGCATCAAGGTGTGTGTTGGGGCCAGAGGGATGGGGAAAAACCTGCAAAAAGTTCTTGGCTTTTGCCAGATTCTTAATCTTAATCACAAGGTTCTTGACCCAAAGGGAAGAACCATGGCATTAATGTTGTGCTTCACCCCTTATTATGTTCCTACATGCATTTCATGAATATGATGTCTAATTATAAATCCTCCACTATCTGCTCCCCCTTCTCCTCTTTTCCCTCCTCCCTAGTACCTTTATTTTGTTCTTCACCTGCTCTGGTTATACTAACCCTTCTTAACTAAATACACTCCAGACCTTGTCACATGAAGTGCTACTTCATGGGAACCTTTTGCATTCCTCCTCTCTTTAAGATTATCTCGCCTAAGCTATGTGATATGTTGTGCCTTTTTATTCAATAATTCTCATTCCACTTTACTTAACAGCTTACCTGGATATCTGGACACCATTGTGCTCCAATATCACACACCTACATTTCCTCAAACCCCAGAGTATAGAATTCCTTTTCATCTTAAACAAGATCAGTGTTTTCACTGTCATAACTGATAAGTATTATGAGAACCAGAAGTAATAATAAATAGCACTACAAATTCACAATCGAGCCATTTCTACTCAATCCAGAGACACCTCCCTTCTCTACCTATGTAGTACACAAAAATATTTTTAACCGATATTATGTCTGATTTTAGACTGAGATGTAGAATAGCAATATTGGCTTCTAAATGATAAATTTGTATGCATCTGGCACAGTCATACAAGCACCAGTTCCAAAGTGCCTTTCGGAGATAGGAGAGAGCAAGAAAAACATCTTACCTGCTGGCCAAAAGGCCAGCACAGACACCCCTTTGCTCCAAATCCACCTCAACCCCATGCACATTTGCAAGGATCTGATATCTTACACCCAGTAGCATTTTCTGGCTCTGTGCTTGGGACTCCTTCACCTCCACAGTTTCCAACAGAATAGCAAATACAGTAACTATAGCATCTCAGTTCTTTATACACAAAGTTCTTTCCTCTGCATTAAAGGCAAAGCTCTGAAAGTTACTTACATGGAAGTAGCAAAGGCAAGCCCTGGATTCGGAAGCCAAGTTCTCTGATGCCAGCCTGCTTAAATAGCCAGGCTGACTGACGCAGGCTGTTGATAGCACGTTATTTATGCCTGTGAGTGCACACTCAAGCAAAGACCTGAAAAACCTGCAGTGTGGGCAGGAGGAAAACAACTGAAAGCATGCCGAGGTTACATCTCTCCTCGTTATTCAGGTTTGGTATTCAGGCGGTGACTTCTGAGAGTCTCGTGGAACTTTCTCGGCACTTCCTTCTTGTTTCTGATCTCTTTCTTAGCCAAGAGAGACTCTTCACCAAGATTGGATAAGAGAGATGTTGCCAAGAGAAGGAAGAAATACAGGACCCTGGACCCTCGTGCCAAGTTCCTTATTTTGAATGAGCTTACAGTTAGATGTTTCCTCATTTCAAAGCATAAGCTTGGTGAGGCTGATTTCACAGCTCTGGGGGCTGAGTGCCAAGCTAAGAGCCTGGACAATTGCCCAATCAATGAAAAGTTGTTTTCTTTTTCCAAGCACAGAATGTACAAATAAAGAATAGTTACAAGGGAGGTTCAGGCTTAGATGATACAATTTTAGCTCCCCTTCAAAAACTTTTATAATTTCTTTCCCCCTGCAACTGTACTTTCCTCCCAATTACCCCTCCCCTTCCTTTGTTAATGAAATTCCTATCTAAGAATTGAAACATTCCCCATGAGAGCTCAAATAAAAAGCCAGTGTGTGAACAAGCCTGTGGGAAGATGCTCTCCAAGTGTGAGACAGTGTTCAGTGGTTCGTGTGACCATCAGTGGAAATGTTTCTAAGGGTGAGGGTATGTGTGTGGGTGTGGGGACCCAATTAGTCGATGTTTATCTGTATTTCGTAGCTAGATAGGGCAGTTAATAGTCAATTGCAGAATACTAAGCGCATTAAATGGCTATGATTTTGAGAGGATGAAGAAGGGAGACAGGGTTTGGTGAGATTATTTATGGGAGTATCTGTGTGTATTTGTTGGTACATAGCACAGACTGCTAAGTGTGCCCAGATACACACATTCTATATTTTTCACTTCACTGGAGAAAGAAAAAGCCCATTTGATTCTCTTGGGAACCGTGGTTGTGAAAGAAGAGCAGCAATCATTCAGAATATTTCTTTTGCCCTTGGAAAAGAGAATAAATGGTTATAAAACATGTGTGGGGGAAAAGTAGAGACAGGGGGCCGAGCCTACCCCAACCTTGGTTACCAGAGGAATTCTTTTGTTTCCTGCCTAATTCATTGCCTAACTTTTGACTGTTCTATGGCCAAATCTGAATTCTTGCCTTTTAGATTTCTTGAATTCAGGGTCTATGTCTTGTTCATCTTTTGACACCCATAGTGCTTGGAGCAAATTATGATCATCATATCATGGTCATTACCATCATCATGTAGAATCTAGAGAAACTGACTATGTGCCAGAATCTAGAGAAACTGACTATGTAAAGCATTTTACAGAGAGTTTGTTAGTTTATTTAATCCTCACAACTCTATGAGTTAGTGTCTTATTATCATCATTTTACGGATGAGGAAACTGCTGCTCAGAAAGATTAAACGACTTTCCCAAGGTCAGAGCATATGGTAGAGGTGGAATTTCAATCCAGATCTATATGGTTCCAGAGTTTAGGTTTACACTCAGGACTAGTTTGAATCAATATTTAGAAAGTTGCCTAAGAATGTTTTCTTTAGTTGTTTATCTTCTATCTGTCTTCCAGAAAGTGACTTCTATGACCTTAATGACCTTGTCTACCTTGTCCACTCCTATAACTCCAGCACAGTGTGTGGCACATAGTAGTTGCTCAATAAATATGTGCTATTTGCTCAGTCTCTAAATTCCTTCGAAGGCTGTGTAACCCAACAGACAGAGAGGTCTGGCATTAGCAGAGTCTCATCTTGGTTCAGACACATTTCTTTTGCTCCTGCACAATGTGCTGGCTTCAAGTTATTTCTCTTTATCCAGTGTATCATGGAGATGAAACTAAAAGTGGCAAAAACCATAAAGCATGTTTACATCACATAAGAACTCTGCAGGTATGTGGTTTCAGGTTATTCAGTGGTGCAATGAGATCGCCAAGAAACCAGGCTTTTTTTATTTTTCATTCTGTAGTCCTCAGTATGACCGTGTTACCCGCCTCATTGTGGCAAGGTTGCTGCAATAGCTCCGAATATCACATTCTTAAATAGAAATGTCCAAAGGCAAGTAGGATGGGACATGAATTTTCTCCTTAGTATCTCTTTTTATTTGTTAAAGAGGAAAATTTTTCCAGAAGCCACTCGTAGACTTCTGGTTATGCCTCCTTGCTGAGAACTGGGTCAAATGACCACCCCATTGGCTAAACCCATCATTTGCAAAGAGGAAATGAATCAGGTTGATCATGGTTCATCCCATGCACCCCAGGGAAGGATCTACCTTCCCCAGACAAATTTCCCTGTTTTCTGAACAAAATCAGGATTCAGTTAACAGGGAAGAAGTAGAAAGTACTACCAATAGCCAATCCAAGAAATCTTTTAAAGTGTGATAACCTAAGCTGCTTTAGTCTTGGCCGCGGCTATTGGGTTTCATTGTATCAGTTCTCTATTCCGTGCACTTTTTTTTTTTTTTTTAAATAAGAAAATCTCACTTTGGCTCTCGCAAAATTAACACTATTTCAACAACCCACAATTAAGAGAAGTAGCTGGCCATAGTGATTTTTTTTTTCTACAAGTTTAGATCCTAGGTCCTTTTATCACTACTGATTTTCTGCATATCCAAGGAATAACACACAATCTATTAGCCTCTTGTCTTCTCCTATGTCAGATGGGATTGATGATATTGTTGATTTTTTTAAAACATTAAGTTATAAAAAGATTGCGAAACAGTCTATAAGTTTTAAGACTCATTGTCCTGCTCCTCCTCTTTTCTGTTGTATTTCAGGGGAATCCCATGAGCCCACATGTTTGCATCTGTATCTGCCTGGGACCTCCAGCTGCTCCCTGGGATATATAAACCAGAAACATATGGCTGATACAGTAACTCTCACATTGTTCTTTTCCTCCTGGTGGGTAGCAAATTTCAAATTAATACCTGCAGTTAGGTAATTATTTTCCTTCTCTTTATTATTTTAGGTCTTTTTCTTGAAGTGGGTTTCAGTAACTCTCTTGTACATTGTCACAGATTAACAGAATTAGGATGAAGGATGAGGTGAACTAGATGCTACACTCCACAAGGAAAGAGCAATGTCTGGTAGAGGTAGGTGCTCAATAAGTGTTTGCTGAGTGACTGGAGGAATGGTGGAAAGGAGAGTATGGGTTTCTGAATCATGCAGACTTGGATTCAAGACCTACCTCTGCCACTTACCATCTATATGTCCAGAGCAAGTTATATAACTGTTCCTAGACTCAGTTTCCTCATCTGCAAAATGGAAATAATGATGCTTCTCTCACAGATTTGCTGTAAGGACTAGAAATAAGATGTTAAGCACTTAGCATAATGCCTAGGACATAGTATACACTCATGAACGGTAGTGACTGTTAACAGTTACAACAAGAAGCCAGATTTTCCTTAATCATTTTTGTAGAACTCACGCTTGATAGGCACAGAATAGTTAAACCTAAAACCCCTAAGTGCTACAGCAAACAAGGGTGTTTCATAGAGCCACATGGAGGGCAGTGATATCTGGACAGAGGGGGCAGCTATTTTCTTCTTGCCCCGATATGGAGATCACTGAAGTGCAGAGGGTCACTTTATGAATAGGGAGCATATGAAACCAAGCAATGGAGCAGAGAGACAAAAGCCATTCATTAGGGGACAAAAAACTACCAAAAGCATTTAAGAAAATTCACCATGAAGGATATAAACCACCAAGGGCTAAAATCTGTCGTATAAAGAAGCAAATTAGGAAGAGGGGTAGCCAGAGTATAGAAGCATACTGGTTGAAAGTTCTGCCCCCAAAATATGAACTCACATAAAGAGAGATTGAGAATTGTCTGCAGATGGTATGGAAATTCTGATTCCTTGATTGCCCTTCCTGGTGAGGCCTGGCCTGGATGCAGAACAGTGTGGGAAGTAGAAGAGGATCGGCAGATGACAGAGAACGTAGACATGGAAAAGGATGCCAGCTGGCCTAGGCTGGAGATGTTTCCCTTTGCTGCTTCTGGAAGAGGGTTTTATAAGTTCTCTGGTGAAGGGATTGAACATTTTAACATCATCTCTCCGTATTCTTTGTAGTTTTTTGTATGCCTAGTAACGATTGGGTCAACCTTTTGGTGAACTGTAGGTATTTCACTCTAGGTGTGGACTCCATCACCATATCTAATCCATTTGTTGTCTTCATGGAATCCTGAGTCAGCTGATGACTGGGAGTTAGGGTGCTGAGCCCATAGCAACACCCATTACAAAGGTGCCTGGGGAAGGCTTTGCATCTGGTGTGACCTATATTCTTTGACTTAAGAACCACAGTTTCTTCTCATTCCACTTAATTTCACCCAGAGTCTAATGAACAAGGAGATCACAAGCATTGTTTCCCTTAGAAATCTTACTCATGCTATTGGTTGGAAGAGGGATAGGCCCTTGGTAACAGGGAGCATCACCCTATCTATGGAAGGAGGGAGGGGGACGCATCTTTCTTCACCATGAATGCCTCATTTCCCTCTCTCAACATTAGGACTTGCTGGCAGGAGCTGCACAAGAAGCTGTATGGCGACATTCTCAAGAGGGGCGAGGGTGGAACCTCACCCAAGAGGCTACCTCTTCCATGAATGATGGGGAGATATTGCAGTTTGGGGCCACCTCCACCTGATGGTAATCTCCTAACACACAGGGCAAGAACAGAGTGTCCCCGTATCCACTACTGAACTTTCAGGGATGGGCCCTGTGATTTTAGAAAGCAGTAGGGTGGGGAGATTTTCTTTTCTTTGAAAAATCCTCTGGTAGAAACCTTGCTTGACTAGACATCAAACTCGGGCGCAGTTTGTGCTCCTAATTGCTGCACATCACAACCTTTGTGGGCTCTTCTACAGTGACTCCTAGAGCCCTGGGAAGGCCTCACCCCTGCCCCACGGGTACCCCAGCCCAGAGTTCCATCTGTTTAAGATACCTGACTTCTGTAAATAGTTTCACTTGGGAACAGAGAAGAAGAATAAAGGAGGACAGAACTAACAAAAATATAAAGTTTAAAGACAAAACCAAAAAAAAGAAAATTACATGTTTGATACTGGAGAAAAAGTTGAAAATAATTTGGACTAAAATTATGAGTCAATTGAAGGGAGAGAAGGCATTTTCATTAGAAGCTACAGACTTTTTTCTCCCTTTCTCCTGCTCTTCATCTCAGAGGCACCAAGGGGGACTCACTGTGTGATTCTGGAAGCTCACATCTCCTCCTCATGCCTCAGCCCCCTTTATACAGGAGGGAGTTGCACTAGATGATCTCTCTGAGGTCCTTTCTGTTTTAATCTTCTTTCCTCCAAGGAGAGAGAATCGGGGGCAGGTAGATGGAGAGGAGGGGCCCAAAGCCACCATCAGGGTAGGTTTGCTCTCCCATCGTAGGGCTTTGAGAAAGCCTCAATACACAGGTTCAACTTCGTCAACTGTTAGGATATTGAAACACTACACTCCTTTACCATTGGCAAGTAGCCACCCCCCAAGGATCCTGAGTCCTCTCCCTCAAAATGTGGGCCTCCCCCAGACCTCCTAGGCTCCAGCAACTGGAGGATAACACCTGGCATGGGGTGTGTGTGTGCGTGCGTTCGTGTGTGTGTGTGTAAGGGCGGAGCAGCCAGGACAATGCTTCACATACAGTGTATCAACCAGGTGTTTGGGCAGTGCCTGGCTTTCTACTGCAGTGAAGGGAAACAGTTTGAAAGAGAAAAACCCTTGGAGGGGGTGGGAGAAAAGGGAGGAAGGAAGGAAGGAAGGAAGGAAGGAAGGAAGGAAGGAAGGAAGGAAGCAAAGGAAGGAAGGAAGGAAGGAAGGAAGGAAGGAAGGAAGGAAGGAAGGAAGGAAGGGAAAAAAATGTCTGAAGGTCTTGATTTCTGCTTTTGGCAAAAATATACCATGGTCTAATTTTGTTTACTAATTCAGTGCAATTCTCCTCTGTTTATTTCAGCAAAAACATGCCTCCTCCACGGCTGCCTCTGAGATTTCTATAGCAAGGCCCTGGCAATGCAGTAGGTAATGATTTGAGGTCTCTTGTAAAATGTCTTCTGATGTAGCGAATTACATAAATGGTGGCACGCACTCTTGCATCTGGCTTTCCCCTCTCTGGAGAGTCACCTCTCAGACTAGTCTTTCCAGTGGGTTCTGAGTAACCTGAAGAAGGGCCCGGTTTCTGGGTTAATCTCCCCGAGCTGACATTCCTGATTTTGTTCTCTGACTCAGAGGGAATGAACTCTGCATTCTTTATGGTGCTGCCGGTAGATGTCCATCTGTTCCAGGGCCAGATCTCAGACTGAGGACAAGTTAAGGTTGTATTGGGATCCAGAGGAAAGGCTTTGGAGACAGTGGACCTGGTTTAAACCTAAGGTGACCGACCTTCCTGGCTTCCCCAGAACTGTCCTGGTTTTAGCACCAAGAGTCCCGCGTCCCCCCAGGCCCCCGGTCCCGAACGGTGTGTCACCCTATCCTAGTTCTCTTACTTCATAACTAGTAATTTAACCTCTTTGAACCTTAATTTCCTCATATGTGAAATGAAGATAATGATAAATAACCTCGTGCAGTATTTGACGACTAGGGTTGATATCTATCCACACATTGTTCGGGAAGAAATGAGAGAATTGGGTGACGAAAATGTGTTTCTGCCTCTGTTCCAAGAAGGAGTAGATGTCTCCTCTCTCAGTGTGTTTTGACTTTTCCAAGTGGAGGTGTGAGGGCAGCATTTGAGGATTCTGGAACAGTCTTCAGAAAGGCCCTGCCAGGCTAATGCAGAAGGGTGGATTAAGGACTCTCCCAGCCCTGTGATTATCTGATTAAGTGTAAATGGCAGAAGCAGCTGCCTGCTTGCAGAAGTCATTTTCAGCAGTTACTACTTGGGAGCAACAAATAAGGGATTATGAAGCCTTTTCTTTTCAGTGTCTTTGTTGCCCTTCAGCTATTGTCTGCAGAGATACTTAACTAATAGCCATGTTCTGAATAATTATTTGCCAGTAACTAATGTTTCAGGGCTGAAAAAGGAAAAGAAGTCAATGTTTTCAAAGGACTCCCTTGCAAAGCATTTTGTAGTGCAAGGGTAGATTTCACAGGCATCTTAATCCCTGGAAGTAAAGGCTGAGGGCTGTCTTGGAGACCAGAAATTGCAAGAAAAAACTCCTATAACAAAAAGGGAGGGTTACTTATTCAAATGCCCTGATAGAAGAAGGCCTTAATCAAAGACACCAAAGAAAACAAGCCACAGGCTGATAGAGAGTATTTGGAACATGAAAGTGTCAAAGGGATCCAGGCTTTTTTTTTTTTTCTGAATGGAAGGAAATGACTGGGGGAAAATGGTCCTTCATAACCGAGTGGAGCTATGTCAGCACCAACAACAGGAAGGGGTTCTTAGAAAGATGCCAAGGGCTGGGGATTATTCAAAATGCAAATATCTTCACCATCGTGGCCTTCCCATCCCCATCTCAAATGAAACAGGAATCATTTAAGTTAGTGCCAGATTCTGGTTGAAAACAGAAGTGTTCAAAAGTTAGAAAATTCATTATGCAAGATCCTGGCACCAGTGATAACTAACAAGTTCATGCTGAAGGCAATTGGTGGCACAGTTTTGCACAATAAGGACACCTTCAGGAGCAGAAAGCAAAAAGGACTCTCCAATCCAGAATTTACTTATTTACATAAACATTGATGTGATCAGTAGTTTCAAATTCTGTGGTGTCTCCTTCACATTTACATTCTAAATTAACCACCCAGCAGAATGTCAAGGAGAGCAACACTGCTGGGTTTTGGTGGCACACAAAACTGCCTGTCAGACTCTGGAGAGATGTGCAAAGTAAATGTTTCTAAGTTATCAAATCACCTTTTCTTCTGTTCTTCCTACCCTTTTGTAAGGAAAATTAAATTCTGGAACGGTTCATTTAAAAGTCAAGAAATTTGATTATCAGAGTAATGCATTAAGGCATGCCCATTAAGCCATTGCTGCATAAGAAATCACCCAAAGCTTCATGACTGAAATCAAACACAATCATTTTATTACCTCTCCCCATTTCTGTGGTCAAGAATTTAGGGAGGGATGGGTAGGGAGATTCTGGTCTGGAGTCCCTCATGTGGTTGCAATCAGATAGTTGCTGGAGCTAGAACAGCAGAGGGGCTGGAGCCACCGAAGTCTTGCCAGGTATCTCTCTCCATAAGAGCTGGTCTGAGCTTCCTCACGACATGGCAGCTTCAGGGCAACTAAAGGTTCCAGTGCGAGTATTTCAGTTCCCAGAGCAGCAGCTACATCAACTCTTATGACATGACGTCGAAGTCATGTAGCCTCACGTGTACCACATTCTGTTGGTTACAAGAGAGTCACAAGTCCACCTAGATTCAAGGGGAATTAGTTTTAGTTCTTAATGGAGAAAGGTAAGGTTCTAGAAAAGCGATAAAGGATAGGAGATATTGCGATTGTCTTTGGAAGGTACAATATGCCATAAGGTATAAATAACTGATACTCATAACCTTTAAAGGGAATTTTGTATTTTAAGAAAATAATATGTTAAGCTAAGTAAATCTCTTAATTAGTGGAATAAGTACTGCAGAATTTTGCAGTAACTACTTTTAACCTCTTCTCCATGTTACCTCTGGTCCTTTAGGGTATGATGTGCTGTGTTAGTTTGCAAGAGCTGCCATAACAAAGGACCACAAACTGAGTGGCTTAAACAACAGAAATTTATTGGCTCATAGTTCTGGAGGACATAAATCTGAGATTAAAGTCTCAGCAGGGTTGATTCCTTCCAAGGACTTCGAGAGAAAACCTTTTCCATGTCTCTCCCCTGGCTTCTGATGGTTGCTGGCAGTCTTCGCCATTCCTTGTCTTGTAGACGCATCACTCCAATCTCTGCCTTAATCTCCACATGGCGTTCTCCCTGAGCGCATGTGTCTGTGCCAGAGTTCCTTTTTATATGGACACTGGTCATATTGGATTAGTGTAGTCCCCTATGCTAGTACAGCCTCATTTAAACTAATCACATCAGCAATGATCCTATTTCCAAATGAGGTCACATTCCGAAGTGCTGATGGTTACGCCTTCAACATGTGGGTCTTGAGGGGACACAGTTCAACCCATAATATGTTTCTTATTTTCTGAAGGAAGGAGCTTCTTTTGATTTTATTTCTGAAAGTATGAATAGGGGAGTGGGGCCCAATCTCAGCTAAAATTTCCAAAATTTATATCTGTCTTTTTTTTTCCCTGTGGCCTCTGCCATTCTCTCTTACCTAGTAAACACCGTCTTTAAAATTTGAGTACAGATTTCCATTAAAGCTTTTAATGCCATTAGAATAGTTTAGGATTAAATGTCCTTTTTCTTAAAATGAAATTATCAAATGTTGCCTATGATGTCTCATTCCCTCCCAAATTTTCTATAGTCCTAATGCCCCAAGTTATGTGATTTCAAGTTGCATAGGATTTTCCAAGACTTTATTTTCCTTATAAGCTGGGGCTCACCTATGCAGAAACCTAGTTCATTAAGGAGGCTTAAAGAGAACTTTATTGACTTTGGGGATTCAGGATTGTTCTCTCTCAACATTACATAGACATTTAAATATTTATTTCCTTTGGAGGTTTAAAGTGAAAAGAAAGAAAGACAGGTACATCCTGCTGCCTCATTAAAGAAACCACAAGTCTTTGGCGTTCTTGCCGTACCACTTATCTTGCTCTTGATATTTTCAAAATACTGTCCAATCGTTAAATAGTTTCAAGTACATCTTTGCAAAATGTGAGAATTCTTGCCATTTTTAGTAAAGGAAATTGAAGCGAAAAAGCACCAAGGTGACCTGTGCAAGGTGATATAACAAATCGGGAGCGGACCCAGGTGTCTGCTGTCTCATAAACAAAAACTTTGTCCTGTATCCCTTTCTACTCTTTCCAGAAGCCAAATACCCACTTTCCCCTTTGCTCTGCAGTCATTGGAGGAGCAGCAGGAAAGGCAAGAGTTAGCAGATGCCCAGCAAACAGGGATGATGCCCAGTAGCTACCCACTGGGAACGAGCTTGTTATTAGTGTTTGTAAAACACCCTGTAGAGAGACCCAGAAATCTTAAGGGGAACTTTTGGGATCTGAAGCCATGAGTCTAATCTTCTTGATCATAAGATCTATTAGAAACAAGCCCTCTGAAATTCTTTGATCTAGTCTTAAGCCAATAAACAGCAACAGCAAACTTTAAGGACTTAAAAATTCTAAGAAAGTGCTAAAAGAACAAATCCCAGACATCTTAAGTGACTGTCTCCCCAGGAAGACTGGGAGCCATCATAACGCCATCTATTATTTGCAAAGTTCTCATTTTTTTCTCTGGTGAGAGAAGATTACGCATAATTGGCTGGTCCTAAACTTGAGTGGAGGGGAATCAGTGGCATGCAAACTATTTTATTTGTGATAAATTAAGATGCCATTCACACTAGCATTTTACTCTTAGGCAAGCCATTGAAGCAAAAAGCAAATCCAAATCGCATTCTCCTCTCCTGAGGTACCAAGCATACTCTTTCCCTGCTTTCTTCTTTAGTTATTCACTCTGAAGCTTTTTACTCAGCAGAAGTACAGCTAGTAAGATATATATTCACTTTGATTTTATGATATTCACATGGAATAGCATGTGAACAAGAATAGAAGTTGAGGCTTTTCATTTTCATATCAAAATGCCATCTTGGTCTTGTATACCTAAATTCTAAGCATAGGGCTCTAAGCATTTAGGTCTATTTTCATCATCAGTTCTAAGAAATTCATTCTATTTCTCATTTCATCTTGGCTGCTGGAAATCTCAAAGCCAAATTTAGTGCTTAATTTCACTTTGTATTCTTAGCTTAGGTTTTCAAGTATAAAACGTTTATATTCACAATGTTTATTATTTACCCATGTCTTAATGATTTTTATCTTTAAAGACTTGTTTTACTGCAAGATACCTCAAATCTTTTTAAAAATAGTTTAAGCACGGTATTAATAATAAATAAATACATTTAAAAATCAATATAATATTCAACACTGATAATGTCCCTAAAAATCATAGTTTAATTTGTCCATGGGTTGACAGGAGAAGTAATGAATTCTGACATTTTGCTCAGACACATTCATACTGCCGCACCGGAAGTTAACATATTGAACTCTCTTCATATGAATTGTTTAAAGCCACTGCCACAAGCCTCCTGAGGACTTGCCACAGTCACTTAACTCTGCCCCTCTCCTAGGACCACTTTGTCAAGTACCTTCTCTACCATCCAGCAACCAAAGGGGCCTTAAAAGACCAGCTACAAGCTATGACCGGTAGCCATTCTCTCAGGTCAGTGATCTAACCATTCTAATTATGTGTTTTAATATCTCACTTAGAGAGAATGGTTTCGCTGTTCTTGCCTCCTTTTGGTGCAAAGAGTAGTGTTGCTTATTATTATAAAGCAGGGTAGTGGTGAAGATGCAGGTTCTGCAGCTGGACTTCTTGGGTTCAAGCCCTGGTTCAGCCTCACATTGTGCCCTAGTGAGTTTCGTATCTTCTCCACGCCTCATCTCTTCATCTGGGAGTTGGAGGTTATGGCAGTACCTCTCTCATAGGATTGTTTTGAGGAATGAATGAGTGAATGTTGCTAAAGCAGTTAGAGCAGTGTGTGTAGTAAGCTCAATGCGTTAGCCATTATTATGGAGCATCTATGTGCCAGGCACAGTGCTAAATGTTTTGTGTTTGTAACCTAATTCCCCAAATACCCCATCAAGTGGTATTATCATCCTTATTTTAAAGAGAATTAAATCTCAGAGAAATTAAGAAACGTGCCCAAGGTTACTGTGCTGATGACAGAGCAGATTTAAACTTCTGTCTCTTTGACCCAGAGCCCATGCTTTCCCCTCCATCCTAGAGTCTTCTCCGGTGGAGGCAGCATTTGTAGCAAAGAAGAAAGGGTGATGGCCAGCTGGTCAAGGTACCTTTGGTGTATGGTTTGCTGCTCAGTAGATACAAAGACCCAAGAGAGGATGGATGGCAAACAGAGTGCCCTTCTGTCTAGAAGAGTCGGAGATTGTTTATAACAATATTCTCCAGTCACCAGGCTTTGGCAGTCATCCCTGACCCCTGCTTTTCCCTCATTCCCAGATCTAGTTACCAAGTACCTCAATTCTGCTCTAGTGATGTCTCTTATATTCCTTCCATTCCTTTCATACCTTATGCTAACACTTCATTTGAAGTTCTCATTACCTCATGTCTAGATCATTTCAAAAGCCTCTTATATCTTCTCTCAGCTTTCATTTTGCTAAGTCACCCCTCCCATAACCACCACATTATTCCTTAAGAAACTGCTTCTGTCACATGACTTCACTTTTCAAAACCACCTAATATCTACCAAATGTGTTCAGCTTTTTAGAATGACATTAGAATTCCCTCTTAATCTAACTCCAATCTTCATTGCCAAACTTCTTTCTCTTGACTCCTCTGTGAAAATTCTAAGATTTAGACAGGATTGTTTCCTCGTTATTCTTTAACCATGCTATGTCCTTTCCCACCTCCAAGCCTTTACCTACTCTATTTCCCATGACTGTCACAGTCCCCTTTAGTCTTCTAAAACATGTATGTCCATTATAACCCAACTCAGTCACCCTCCCTGCTGACACCTTCCTTCCCCACTTCCAAGGAAGTAGAACATCTCCCTTAACTGAATTATTCCATTCATTTGACACTTAACCCTCACTGCCTTATATTACAAATTCACTTTTTTAATATGCTCTGCTTTCCCAGTTATATTGTGACTGTTTTACAGTCAAAGGAGTGAAGGAGACAGATGATGGGAAGGCTCTGACATGAGTAGGTGGTGGAATAGCCTGGTTAGGTTTTTGGACTCAGGAATCAGACAGGCTGGGTTTGAATCACAGCTCTGTACTAACTACACAATGCATACCAAGACACCTCATCTGTCAGTGTCCTCATCTGTAAAAAAAGGATAATGACTCTCCCCTCCTCATAGGGTTGGTTGTTATGAAGATTTGATGAATTAATACATATAGAGCTCTTACCTAGAGCCTAAAACATAAATAAAGCTCAATTAATATTAGTTATTATCACTTTCATTATCAAACAAGAAAAGAGAGTTTATGATGTCTAAATACTAAATAAATTACCTTATTTAATTTGTATGACAGCGCCCAGCTAGCTCAGTCGGTAGAGCATGAGACTTTTAATCTGTATGACAACGCTGTGAGGTAATAGGATCATACTCTAGCTATCTATGCTCTAGCAGTGGAGCCCTCTGACCAGCCCTGAACTGCTAAATCAGAACTTTTACATGAGAGAGAAGTACATCTCAGTCACGTTTAATCCATGTTTAATGTCCCTTTTGCAGCCGAACTTAATTCTAACAAGCACAATTCCTCTCATTCTGGTGCTGGGAACAGTAGCACTTCTCTCTAGTGGCCATCAGGAACTTCATATCTCGTATTTTACACAAATTCTATTAACAGAGAATGACCCAATTTAAATCTTTCCCACATTGGTCAGCTGTCTCTTTAGAGTGAGAAGGAGGATATCAGATTGAAGAATAAAAGAGAGAGAGAGAACGAGGTGGTGGCTGCCTAGGGTCCGCAGGTTCAGCCCTGTGCTACTTAGGGCTGAACCTACGGACCCTAGGCAGCCACCACCCATAACCCCCGGGGGTACTGGGGCAGGTGGAGTTTCACTGTTGGCACAGTCTCTTCAGAAAGTCATGTAGCTGGCATCAGAAGTGGACATTCTGAGCTATGTAGCTCTTAAGCCCAACATCAGATCAGAAACATGTCTGGAACTGGCTAAGGGGTTTTTTTCAGTCATGATTTAGCAATCTGCCTTCAGTCATTTGTGCATCTTCACCTTAGAATAAAGAAAAGTAAAATATAAAAACACTAAGTAGGTGGTAAAACAGTGGCACAACACCCCTCATTCCATCTCCTTCTTGCTAGAGGAGCTTGTCATTTCAATGGAGCTGTGAATTCTAGTCCCTCACATACTCAGATTCTCTTGCAGCTAGGGCATAGATATGAGACCTAATTCAATCCAACTGCCTGTAGAGTCTACTGAGCATCTTATGGAAAACATCTTCACGCATAATCCTGTTGACACGTGATGCCTGACTCTGCCGCAGCAACCTCATTAGCAGGAGGGAAATATGGTTGATAAACCTAGGAAAGCAGAGCCAAGAGATAGACAATATCTGGATCCTTGAGGACATCATTGATCTTATCTTTTAAAGTTGGACTGAATCCAGACTTATTGCTATGTGAAGTGATAAATGTCCTTATTGTTTAATTAATTTTGGTTAGATAGTCTATTACTTGTAGCCAAAAGCATTCTTACTGATGCAGTGGCCAAAAGCATTTTAACATTCTAAGCCATAATGCTATATCTTTATAGCCCACCCTGGTCAAAACAAATGATTCTTGTCCTCGCTAGCATGTTACTTTCCATTTTCTAATTGAAGACAGGCTGGGGAAATATGCTATCTCCACTTTATGGAAGATTATGTAACTAGGTAATCTGAGTTCAAAACCTGGCTTTACCTGAGTGACCTTGAGCAAATTACTTAACTTCTCTGTGCCTCAGTTTCCTTATCCTTTAAACGGGGACAATAATCATCTTGCCTCATAGGATTGTACTGAGGATCAAATGAGCTAATAACTATATAAAATACTTAGAACAGTACCTGGCCTATAGTAAGTCATTAAATGATTTACATTAGCTTTATTTTCATCCCCTCCAGCAGTGCACCCTTTTGCATGTTTCCAGGCATTTTGCTGTCACACTTTCCACCCACACTTCCCTTAGCCAAGCACTTCTGAGAATAGCTGAAACGTGGGACAGACGTGGCCAGCTCAGCCCTTTTGCTAGCATGCATACCACAAGATCATTAGAAGAGTTTAACAGAAAGTAACAAATATTTGGTCTAGAAGCACCATATAGAAGCCAAAATTCCCTGTGCTCCCCAAATCCCATGTCCTGGGTGTCCTTCACCCTACGCATTGAGACAGAAGGGGCAAGAACTTCTCAGGGTTGGTTTTTCCACAGGCTTCTGGAATGTGCCCTTAGCACTGAATGTGTCCCTCAGATATCTACAGTCTTAATGAGTTGAAACAGGAAAACCGCACAGGTCCTCTTACATTACCGTCACTTTTTACTTCACTGTCTGTCATTTCTCTCCCTCCTCAGCTTTTTTACTGGGTCAAAAATCTCTTCTTGTCTTCTCTTGGAAGACTCCTTTTCCCATCAATGATGATTATACTTCCCTGTCTGGCTACCACCCCCCAGGGACTGCAGAGGCTGTTTCGGCTTCTTATATCTTCATTATGCTTGTCGATCTAGGTTGGCCTTCAACCAATACTTCTGTATATCTTATCTGTAGAGCTCTTGGCAGCTTTCAAAATGCTTTGGCCTAAGTTATTTAATCCTCACAAAAATCTTGTGTGGTGCATGTTTTTATTCCAAACCAGACTCCTCGGGGCTTTTTCCCTTTCCTGTAGAGATGAAGGGTACAGGAAGATGAAACAAAAATACTTCACTTTCTTTACACAGTGTGAATCTGAGGCAATAAGGACCTCATCCAATTTGACCTCAGCAGTAAGTATTTCGGTTGGAGGGAGAGCAAGACCCCGCAGAAATCACCTAAAGTCCACCTGAAACTCAAGGACTTGGCTTTTGAAGGAAAAACAAACACTGGATACTTCTCTGGGTAGAGGGATCTGGTTCTGACTTCTAACTGCTGGTCCAATGTAAAAGAGAGGGAGAGGAAGAAAGTAGGCTCTGGAAACTAACTGGCTTCACAAAGTACTTCCTGGTATGAAATCTTTTGCCATTTGTATGTGTGAACCTCAAGAAAGAATATGTCAGTTAAAAAGGACTCCTCATAATTAACTGTGCCCAGATTCATAACCAGAAGCTAGTAGCCATTGCTGACAGAGACCTCTCACACACACCTCATTTTAAGGAAAAGCCGTAGACTGAGCTTTCAACCTCCTGCGCTGTATTCTTGCCTTCCGAGTTGACCTTTATAAGGGAGCGCATAGTATTGTCTTTCAACCAATGAACTGAGACCTGCCCCATCCAATCGAAACTATGCAGCTATATTCTCATTTGCATCTATACTGACCAATCAGAGTGGCTTCATAATGACCAGTCTGAATGCACAAAGCCAACCAGTAGGGACTGTGCTATTTAGATTAATCAAAGTTGTGTGACTTGGGTTCATCATTTGCATAAAAATGAACCAATAGTGGACCAAGGCGGGAACTTTTTCTATAAAAAGTAGCCTCCCTTTTGCCTAGGTAGAGGGCACTTTGTGTTTCCACCCATGGCTGCTCTACTCAGATTTGCAAACAGTTCATGTGAATAAAGTTTTTCCTCTTGTAGTACCTCAGACTGAGAAATTTATTGACATATGAAACCAAAGAAGCTCAATAATGGCCCTCTTCGGATTTCATTGCTCTATTGATTTATTTATTTGAGAGCCACACAAATACTTATATTGGAAACAAATAGGTTAGAAACTATTTGTTAGAGGAGCCCACCCTGACCCTTCAGGAGTGGCAGTTTGAAATTCTCTGTGAAGAGGTAATGTGCAGCTGAAATTTGCTGAAACAGGACTGCGAGTTTGTGGAGTTCTGGTTTCTGAGTTCTGGCAGGTACAAGGAAATGAAGGCTTCAGCATTTGTCTGAGTTGACAGACTTGTGGAAAAGTTCCTTTCATTTCTTCAGTTTTTATTCAATGCCTGGTTGGGAGGCCTGGAGTAGGGTCAGGGGCCCAACCATTGTGTTAACCAGAGCAGTACAAGTGACAAATGCTAGCCTTTCCTTTTTTTTTTCTTTTCTGCCTTCCAGAAGATTAAAAAAAAAAAAAAAAACACCACCTCACTTTCTACTTTCAAGTACACCCTGTTCCTTCACAAGGAAAAAAAGAAGTCCACAAAGCAACATTTATTCATAAAGTCTCTATTCAGCTTTCCTTGCTTGTTTTTGGCTCAGGGTTCAGCTCACTGGTTCCCACAGAGTGTAGACCAGCGGGGGAGGTGGGTTTCACAGTAAGGAACAGTAAAAAAAGATCTGCTCTTCCAGAATGCAATGGAAAACCACAATAGTTCTGGACAAGAGGCACAGAGCGCAGTGGTGACTTTATTCCCTATTTCCCCACCTTGGATTCGAGCCTGCCTACTTCAGGGCTGGCCAGGCTCATCCATTCATTCCTGCCTGTCAAGTTCACCCTCTGAAAGTGGCTTCTTTGGGGGTAAATGGTGCATCTTCCTTCACTGTCACTTGAATGGGCTCTTTCAGGTGACTTTTATGGTAGAGCAATTACTATCTTAGAAGGAGACAGGTGAACTATCCTTCTAGCTACTCAGGGTGAAAACTTAGGAATCACCTTGACTCCTCTCTTTCTCATATCTTGCTTCCAGTCCACCAGCATACTGTCAGCTCCACATTCAAAATTTATTCAGTATCTATATCAGTTGTGTCTATATCTATAACAATCTAAATTACAAGATTTATTCAGTGTATCTATATATGGTTCAACAAAAGAAAAAGAACCAGTAGAATACACATATTAAGAGATTTCTTGCAAGGAATTGGCTTACATAATTGTGGGGGCTGGTCAGGCAAGTCTGAAATCCATAAGGTGGGCCATCAGGAAAGGCAAGCGAGAACTCCCGGCACAAGATGAAGCTGCTGTCAATACACACATTTTTTTATTCATTAAGGAACCTTCAGCAATGCTTCAGCAATGATTCAACTGATTGAATCAGGTCCACCCTGAATCTAAGATAATTTCTTTTACTTAAAGTCAGTTAATTAGAGACTTTAATCAAATCTACAATATATCTTCATAGCAACACCCAGATTAGTGTTTAATTAAATAACTGGGGGCTGTAGCCTAGCCAAGTTGACCCATAAAACCTACCATCACGTTATTCAGCCTCATCTCTCTCCTCCACAGCCCCTCCCCTGGTCCAAACCACCATCATTTCTCCCCTGAATCATTGCTTTAGCCTCATTACCAGTTTCCCTGTTTCTTCTCTTTTCCTCCCTACCTCTTTTACCCCTCCCCCAAACTATTTTCAACAGAGCAGCTAGAGTAACCATTGCTCCATTGCTCAAAGCCCTCATGGTGGGCAGAAAAATGGTCTACCAAAGATTTTCACATCCCAATTCCCAGAATCTGTGAATATATTACTTTATATGGCAAAAGGGAATTTGCAAATGTGCCTAGGGTATGGACCTTGAGATGGGGAGATGATTCTCGATTATCCAGGTGGGTGCAATCTAATCACAAGCGTCCTTAAAAGTGGAAGAAGAAGGCAGAAGAGTAGGTAAGAGAGATATGCTGTGAAGACTTGACCCTCCACTGCTGGCTTTGAAAATGGAAGAAAGGGCCACAAGCCAATAACAAGGAAAAGAGGACCTCAGTCCTACAACTGCTTGAAACTGAATTCCGCTAATGAAACAATGAGCAAGGAAACAGATTCTCCTTTAGAGCTTTCCATAAAGAATGCAGCCCTGGCAACATGGCTAAATTCATGTGCTTTGTATTTCTAGCCTGGTGGGATATGTGTTGGACTTCCCATCTATAAAACTGTAAAATACAAATTTGGTTTGCTTAAGCCACAATTTGTGGTAATTTGTTATGGCAGCAATAAAAAGTGAATAAAGCCCTCCAGCAACTTCCCACCATACTCAGCTCAAAAACCAAGATCCTCAGAACTCCCACCTCCCCTTCTCTCTGACATTATTTTTTACTACTCTCTCCTACTCACCCTATTACTCTCTCATACTCACCCCTTCACCTCCTACATCAACTCCAGGACCTGGACTAGAGTGAAGCTCATGAGGCACTAGCCTTGAGATATCAAAAAAACTCAGTAGCCAAGAAAAATATTTTAATATAAAATCAAAATTAATGCAAAAATTCCATGATACACAAAATGTAACAATTTGAAAGAAAGGCGGGATCCAGCCCTGCACGTGCAGAACTCACCTTTCCCTAATCCCAACCCCGACCTTTGGTGCACTCAAGCTCCCAGGCAAGCTCCAGCAGCACCACTCTTCCACTTGATTTTGAGGCTTCCTCCTTCACCTGCTTCGGTCTTTGTCCAAATATCGCCTTTAAAAGGAGCCTTCCCTGACACTTTATTTAAAATTGTAGTCCTCACCAGCCCTCCCCGACCTCCCTCACTTGCTTGCTGTATATTTCCCCAAAGTACAATGCACATCTAAAGTTCTATTTTATTCACTTACTACTATAGAGGAGATAACATTTCTCTTCTGCCCTATTAGGGTTTCTTCCTGAAACTATCTTAACAAATTAAGAGGATAAAAGCATATATATTTTATTTTAATAAAAATTTACATGTACATGGAAGTCCTCAGAGGAAAATGAAGACTCAAGGAAATGTCTAGGCTTGAGTGCTTGTATACTAGGTTGAACAAAAAGCGGTAATTATGAAAAAGTAACTAAAATATATGGGAAGACTGAGGAAGATGAGAGTTATTTTAACAGGGTCTGTTTGTACACATTTCTCTCGGCCTCAATGCTTCATCTCTGAAGATAAAAATGTTGTCTTTCCTTTAGTACAGAGAGGGCTTCTTTTGCATGGGAGTTTCATCTCCTGTTTTTAGAAAAAAAGTGGAGGTCAGAGTGCACTTCTTGCACCTGTTGTTTTCAAGTGCCTTTAGCTCAAAATAATCATTATGCCAAAGCAGCATATTTTGGGGTAATGTGTTCTGAATGCCTTCGCTACTTTTTGTTTACTGTACCAAGGTCTGAGAGCTTGTGGTATGTAGTAGGTGTTTAATAAGTATTTATGGTGGGAATGAAGGAAGGAGAAAAAGAAAGGGAGTGTGGAAAATGTCAGTGGGGGAACAGGATGTGTGCATTCAAGGAAGAACTTTCCCATCGGTTTATTGTCTAAAATCCCTGAAGAACTGTAGTAAATTTCAGTCTGTCTGTTTAAGGAAACATCAATATATAAGGAGGGTTATTTTTTTCTCTCCCAAAGGGAAAAAAGCCATCAAGAGCCAGTGTGTTCTATTAGATTATTTAGCAGATTTGGATTAACTGTTTACTTTCTTTTTTAGGACATTAATTCTGTTTCCACTGAAATTCCGGGAAATGTTTGAATCTCATAGAATTTGCCCCAAATCCTTTGAGGTTGAGTCTCTGTAATTCTATGTTCAATAATGCCTAGAGATATTATTCTCTTCTAGTTTCCCTTCAACAATTAAAAATTCAATTTCAATGATTTTTTTTTCTGCAATTTTTTATGAGTGGATTCTAATAATACTATTATCGAACATCAGTGAAAACTTGCCTCATAGCTAAATTGATTTTTCTGCCACGGTAACATAAAAAGTTGTAATAGATATATTTCAAGGTTGATTGGGATGGAAAATAGGCCCAAGTTTGACCACCATCCATTGACTGACTAGCACCCATATGACTTAGAGGTTGCTTGGAATATATGAGCTGAGATTTAAGCAGAAGTTGCAGATAATGGTACATGCTAAACTATGTGGATTGTGTGCCAAGGTGGCCAATGTGGGCATGTGCAGGACAATTAAGTAGAGGAACTAGGTTAGGAGAGATAAGAGAAAATAGAGGTGCAAAGGGAAGCAAAGAGGAGGGAGGAAAGAAGGGAAGGAGAGAAGGAGGGAAGGGATAGAGGAGGGGCGTGGGGAGAGAGAGAGGGAAGCCTGAGAGCATTTCTTCCATTCCTGGCAGCTCTTCCAGTTCCTGTCCTTGATTCTTTGCTTCCTGTGCATGAATTCCCATAGACTCTCTCCATAGCCTAACTTAAGATAGTTTGAGGAGTTCTCTGTTCTATGTTTAGAAGAGCTGACTAAAGGATGATCATTGAAAAAGCAAAAAGTTCTTTGATCAGACTAGGAAAACCACAGCCAGAATTGTGCAGTGTTTTCTACTAGAATTAAAGAGTAGGTTTTGATGTTTTTAGTTTATGAAAGAAAAATGAGCTTCAACTAAAGGTAGTATCTTAATTGGATACTGGAACAGAAAAGAGATATTGGTAGAAAAACTGGCCAAATCTGAATAAAGTCAAATCTATAATAATAGTCATATTAATTTCTTAATTTTGACATTGCAGCATGGTTATGAAAGGTGTTAACATTAGAGCAAACTGGGTAAAAAGTATACAGAATTCGCAACATTTTTATAAGTCTAAACTTATTCCAAAATAAAGTGTATTTTTAAAATGCTTCAATTACTAAACAGAGAAAGAAGTAGAATGATATAATAGAAACAGCAATTATAACAGAAGTCAGAAATACCAGGGTCAAATCTGGAAAACCCTGGGTTCAAGTTTGTGCTGGCTTCTTTCTAGCTATGCAGACTTAACCAAGACACTTTACCTCTCTGATTTTCAGTTCCCTCACAAATTAATAGTGCTGTTTGAGAGGCAAACAATGACACCAACGATAGCATGGCATGATGAGCCAGGGTGATAGTATAGGAAGGAAAGAGAGCTGGTCCTACCCGGATGCCTGAACTGCATGTGAATGAGTTCAACTCTCGGCTTGTAGTACTTACTTTTTACACTTTGACAAACAAAAAAAATCTCTGTCATGCATACCACAAATGCAATCTCTTCCTTGCATTTGTGATATACATAGAAAATCACATATCACAGTGTAAACACATTTTGTGGGTCACCTTCAGGTAATATTCTCTCACTGGCATTTTTAAATTTTGTAATTGTCCTCATAAATATTTTAACTGTAAATTAAAACATATATATGTCTCTAGTATGTATATAAATACATTTATATATAAAAGATACTATAAATGCATATATAAAAAACATATATATGTACATATGCATATACCTAAAGCATACTATAGAAAAATCTACTGCTTTGTCATATATAACATATATATCAGTATAGCATACTGGTCAAGTCCATGGCTGCAGAGTCAAGCTTTGGGTTTGAATCATAATTCCATCAGTTATTGTGTGCTGCTCGTCATCTCTTTTGCCTCATTTTCCTCACACAGGGAAAACAATAAAACTTGCTTAAAAGATAATTGAGATAACTGATGAGGTAATGCATACAAATAACAGAGTATAATAAATCTGGCTGCAAATATTCAATAATATTTTGGCTTTTCTTATAACTAAAATTGTATAGTTTGTAATAATTTGAAAATTACAGAAATGTGAAAATCCTCCGTAATTTCACCCATACCACCCAAGATACCCACTACAACACTTTGGTGCTTGTTTCTTCTTTCTCCTTCTCCATTGGGGTCTTTGTGTTTTTCTTGTCCATTTGTATGGACTCCGCGTGTTAAAAATAATTGTCCTTTCTCTTCATATTTACTAAATATTTCTCCCGATCTATTTCTTATTTTTTTTTTTTTGTTTTGATTATTGGCCTGGAGGTCACATGACAGTTTGGTAAACATAATTTCATAGCCTATAGAAATGAGATTTCTGCCCAATCCCAGCCCAATTTCTTTTTCTTGTGGAAGTTCAGGGAAGTATGGATAGTATCAAGACTTTGAGGAGAGGGGCTGGGATTTGGTGCTCAGCGTCACCATCCATTGTGGTGTACCTTCTGAGATGCCCTCATTCCCATCTGGTCATCAGTTGTGGGTCCATGAAAGTGCCAACTTGAGGCCTCTTCAGGTCCACTATCTGCCAGTGACACATTTGGGACCCTCCTGACCACATCGATGATATTGTACTATGCTAGCAGAAGCTCAGGCCTATGGGAAGTGCTGAGGCCAACTCGGGCCTTCCCAGCCTACATAAACCACACCTCATTTCTCCTCTACCCTCCTGCACTAGGCTGAACTTCAGGAACTCTGGAGCCTCTCCAGTTTTCTTCCAGTCTTTAATTTTCAGATGTATCATTCCAAGGCCCCATCTGAGCAACTTTCTTAGGAAGATGCATATTTGTGTGCAGGAAGTTGGTAGGAAGTGGGAGTGGGGAAGCTTTTAGGAGCAACAGATATAACTGAGCCGAGAGAGAAACTGAATTGGTGCAGTTGCAGCAGAAGCCACCACCAACTCCTCAGGGAGTTCTGAAGCTGAATGGCCCCTCAGAGTTATCCTAAATTGAGGCAAGGAGGCCAGGACCTTTGTTCTTCCACACAGAAGAATCTTCATTACTGGTTGTCTCTAGGGAGAGGGCATAATCCTAGATAAGGCAGCCCTTTGCAATTCCCAGGGAGAGACTCAGGTGACTCAGGTGAGAGCCATCAGCTATCAAGACTTTTGGAAACTGGAGTAAATGAGTGTTCAGTCCTGAAGTAGGGATGAGAACAGCCTCTACCACTGCGGCCTATGAGCTTCTTTGGTCTGTGGCTCCTCTGACTTTTCACTCCTCAGGCCCCAGAATCTTTATCTGGTCTGGAAGGGTAGCCCAGATTTTTTATATTCTTTTTAGTTAATCGAGTTTGCCTTGAGGCCTAGGATTTTGAAACACCAAAGCCAAAAATGAAACTCCTTTATTAATCATGTTCTGCTGTGTCATCCCTTCCCCAAGACAACGAAACAATGCCTAACTACCTAAATGTGGGACTGAGCAAGAGTAACAGGAAATACCAGGACAAAGGTTCAATCTATTACCTGCCACATTTGGAAAACAATACACAGCATGTATCTAATGTTTAAATGATGCTCCACAGAGTCTTTTTACCTAGTGAGTACACCGAGCAGAGAGAGGGATTCTCAGAAGGGCATCAGAACACACCTTGCTGGGGAAAACATTTCAGATTCTCTAGAGTATGAATTGATGAGATCTTTATATTTAGCTAAAGAGAGTATAATTTATTTATAAATTTGAGAACATTGCAGAAGAGTGAGATCTTTTCAGAGGCTAGAAGAGATAAGGTCTAGAGAACAGGATGATTCTTGACAGGAGGAGGGAAAGCTCTTCCATTTGAAATGGTGGAGAAGAAGAGAAGTAGGAGGTGCGTAGAAGATACAGTAAGACACTATGGAGTCCCCTTCAAGTGGCGTCTTTTTCTGAAGAGCTGGAGGCAAGTGTTATAGAACAGAAAGTGTTCATCCATCCAGCACTAGCAGACCCAAAAACTAAACGCCGAAATTGCAGTGTAGAAATATTGGCTATTTTATTGATGAATAGCACCATACAAGAGAATGGGAAGCTAATGCTCAAAAGCTCAAACTCCCTGATGACATATAGGCTACAGATTACATAGGGAAAAATCACAAGATACTAGGGGTTAGAGGTTCAGGATCATGCTGGGAGCAGATTCGTCAGAGGTGAGATAAGAATAATAAATCATTTCTTCAGGTCTTGAGGACAGATCTGAGGTCTTTCCTGGTATCCCTCTGTCTGGTCTCATGGGAAAGTAGCCAAGGGGGCCATTCAAACTTAGGACTCAGGAACTGAAATGTAACTTAGGTCAAGATGTTATCTTGAGCCTGCCAGAGGTCAGGGCAGTGTGATCATTAGTCAAGTCAGGCTTCTGTTGCCTCTCGGTATGATGATTATTCAGGGGGTATACAGAGAAAAAGAGAGGGTTATGATTTTTAGAGTTAGCATTTAAAACTAAATTTAATCTAAGTCATAAGGACTCTCCATTTCACAAGATCATTTGATGAGACCAAACGAGGAAACGCTCCCATAGAATGAATTTTGAGATGAGAAGAGAGCTTTGAAATAGCCCAATGAAGAGCAAGAGAAAGGCTTTCTCAGGGATGTATAGAAGGATCAATGGCAGCATGGGAGCCCCAGAGACAAGCACCACTCACTGAAGTTGGAAGCTTTTCTCTAGCAGCATTGAACAGCACAGGTATGGGCTCAGATGAGGAAGAGTGATGATTTATTGCCTTTTTTTTTTTTCACTTTTAATTAAAGTATAACATGGACTACTGTAGCAAATTACCACAAACTGGGTGGCTTAAAAAAGCAGAAATTTATTATCTCACAATTTGGAGGTAGAAGTCTGAAATCAAGATGTTAACTCTAGGGTAGAATTTTTCCTTAATTCTTTCTACCTCTTCCTGGCTTCTAGTGGTTCCTAGCAATCATTGGGGCTCCTTGGCTTGTAGATGCATTGCTCCAATCTCTGCCTCTGTTTACACCTGGTCTTATTCCCTCTGTGATTCTCTGTCTTTTTGTCTCTCTGTTTTCACATAGCTTTCCTATAAGGACATCAGTCATCCAGTATGATCTCATCTTAACTAATTACATCTACAAAGACCCTATTTCCAAATAAGGAATTTTCTGAGGTCTTGGGTGGACATGAATTTTGGGAAGACATTATTCAACCTAGTATATCTTCTTTGTATCTCTTTCCAGTCACCAGAGCCAAGTTTGTTTATTTTAAATTGTTTTGGGTTTTTGCCACAGAGTATAATGGAAGAGAAATGGAACAAGAAATTTGAAAGTGTGAGCAAAGCATTGTTGAGATGATGAAACATGGAGTCTCTATTAGGATGGGAAGGAAGTGAAGACAATATAAACAGATAGGGATAGATAGAAGAAGAGGGGTCAGGGATTCAAGGTTTTGATAAGGTTGAACAAGAATAACTAAAGGAGACAGATGGAAGGATAGGAGATTGCAGCTGAGACAATGGCCATTTGAGTTTCTCTGTTTCTACTCTTGATGGTTCTACTTGTTTATTTCAGAATTATTAATATACTGTTTTGATCACTGTAACTTTGAAATAATTTTGCTGTTTAAAATGTCTAGACCTTCAGGGATTTTTTTCCCGAGACTTTCTTTGATATTCTAAAATGTTTACTCTTCCAGATTAATTTAAAAATAATGTCAAATTGCAAAAAAAGCGTATTGTGATGTTGATTGGAATTGCATTAAACTTATACATTTATTTAAGAAGAATTAAGATTTTACTCAATATTCCTATCTAGAAACAAATTTTGTCTTACTATTTACTCAAGTCCTTCACAACTCTCAATAAAGTTTTATAGTTTTCTTTGTATATACTTTGTAATAGAATGGAAAGTTTCCTTCTGTCAGGGATCCCAGACACCAAGAAAGTTCTGAAAACCTGTATCTTGGAGGAAGGAGGCTACATGGTCCCAGGGAAGTAATTGTGCCTTTTGGTCACATTCTCAAAAAGTGATATCTTTCAAATGACAATTAGTTAATATTTTAAGAGTATGATAAAATATATTCAAGAGGGCAGTCTAGGGGAGGAAAACAAAATGACGTAGATAATAGAGGCTCTGTTCATCCCCCTGGCAACCAAATCCAAGTTGTGACAGAAACAAGGAGCAAGGAGCAAGCAGCAAGGAAAAATCGCCTGGAATCTAGATGAACAAGCCATACAACTGGGGAGAAATCCAAGAAATCACCCTGCAGCGGCAGAAGGTAGGATGGGGCAAGGACATGGGACTGCCTGGTCCCGAGCAGCTGAGTGAGCCAGATGCTGCAGAAGCGGCAGACACCTCTTAAAGGGGCCGCGTCTGTGAGTGGATTTTCGCAGTGACTGACTTGCTCGCTCTGAGCACCAGTGCTGATTTGGCTGCACGCAGGAGGCACCAGGAATTTACAGAAAGACATTGTCGGAATGAGGGCCAAGGTGAGACTTGCTCTGTACAGAAGTGCTGGTGGTACCCTTTGTTCCTTGTTGAGCCCTCCATGCTACCAGTGCACCGCCATAGCCGTGAAGTCATCAAACTGGATAACAGAGGTCGTTCCGCCCAGAGGTTTCCCTGAAACCCCCCCTCCCCCAACTCGGGCCCGCACTCAAGCCACATCCAGGTATATCCTCAGCGAGTCAGGTGCTCCTTGCTGAGCAGTGCCTAGAATCACACTGGAGGCAGCCAGCTTCAGTTTCTGGTATGGCCTTTTGAGGCAACTATAAGCACAGCATCTATAGATTGCTTGCTAAATCTTAACAGATGGCCTCGGAGGGACAGAGGCTTAGGCTAAATTTGGCCTGCAGCTAAGCCCCTCTCAGGCTGTGCCACTGGACAGCTACTTCACAAATCCACATTAATAAGACCAAGAGACTTAAGACCTTTGCTTAGTACATAGAAACAGACACAAAAAGGCAGCCAAAATGGGAAGACAAAGAAGCAGAAACCATATGAGAGAACAGAACAGATATCCAGAAATAACGGAGTCAAGCAATCTAACAGATGCAGAGTTCAAAACACTGGTTATAAAGATGTTCGATGAACTTTTGGGAAGTGTAGAGAACTTCAACAAAGAGATAAAAAACATAAAAATGGAAATGGAAATTATAAAAGGAACCAGTCTGAAATGAAGAACACATTATCTGAGATGAGAAGTATATTAAATGGAATAAACAAAGTGAATAAAGAAGAGGATAAAATGACCTATATAGAGTATGGGAAAGCCAAGGACACTCAATCAGAATGGCAAGAGATAAGATGCCAAGACTATAAAAAAAAAATTTAAGGAGCATATGGGACACTATTAAAGGTCAAAATATCCATCTGATTGGTGTATTGAATGGAAAACAAGATGTTGAACAGCTATTTGAAGAAATAATGATGGAAAATTTCCCTCACCTGGTGAAGGAAATGGACATACAACACCAGGAAGCTCAGAGAACCCAAAAAAAACAGGGATTCAAAGAGGCCCACATCAAGACACATCATAATTAAAATGCCAAAGGTTAAATACAAAGAGAGAATCTTAAAAGCAGCAAGAGAAAAACAGATAATTACCTATAAGGGAACATCCATAAGACTAGCAGCTGATTTTTGAAAAGAAACTATACAGGTCAGAAGGGCTTGGCAAAAAATATTTTACATGATGAAGACCCAGGATCTACAACCAAGAGTACTTTATCCAGCAAAGCTATCATTTAGAGTTGAAGGACAGATAAAGAGCTTCCCAGACAAAAATAAGCTAAAGAAATTTATCACCGCTAAGTCAGTATTACAGGGAATGTTGAAGGGACCTTTTTAAGAAGAAAAAGCATGTATCAAAAACAGGAATAAAGAATGGTAACAACATTCCTATCCATAAGTACCTCAAATGGAAAAGAATTAAGAGCTCCAACCAAAAGATAGAGTGGCTGAAAGGACAAGAAAACAAGACCCCTACATATGCTGCATACAAGAGTCTCACTTCCAATTAAAAGACACACGCAGACTAAAAGGAAGGGAATGGAAAAAGATATTGCTTTTGGGGAATGGAAAAAGATATTGATGGACCTAGAAGGTATTTAAGTCAGATAGAGAAAGATAAACACTGTATGATTTCGCTTATATGCGGAATTCAAGGAATAAAAAAAAACCAAACTAATCAAAAATAGACTCACAAATATAGTGGACAATTTGGTGATGGACAGAGGGGAGGGGCGGTTGGGGGGCTGGGAGAATAGAGTGAATGATTAAAGAAGTACAAATTAGTAGCTGATGTATGATCACGGGGATGGGGAGCATGCATAGGGAAAGCAGTTAGCATTAATATGTTGGCAAGGTGGAGGGTCAGGGGAGGGAGGGAGCAATTGAGAGGATCATTTTATGAACTATATAGATGTCTAACCAACGTACTGTATACTTGAAACTAATTAAAATAAATAATTTTTTTAAAAAAAGCAATATGAAGACAAGAATGTGAACATGAAACAAAATGAAATATTAATACATGCTACATCATCAGTGAACCTTGAAATTATTATGCCAAGAGAAAAGAGCCAGACAAGAAAGGCCACATATTCCATTTATAGGAAGTGTCCAGAATAGGTAAATCCATAGAGAGAAAGCAGTGATTCCCAGAGGTTGGAGGAAGAGAGGAATGGACAGTGACTTCTTAATGGGTATAAGGTTTCCTTTTGGGATGACGAGAATGTTCTGGGAGTAGATAGTGGTGATGGCTGTGCAACATTTTGAATGTACCAAATGCCACCGAAATGTACATTTTAAAATGGTTAAAATGGTGAATTTTATGTTATGTGCATTTTACTGTGTATGCACACATGCACTCACACACACAAGACTCAGGCTGTAGAAAAAAAAACAAAACAAGAAAAGCAGGCAAAGGGTGTTCCTTTATTCCATAATTGCTCTCCCACTCCATCACCACTCCCTGCCCCGGACACAGGCCCAGCCCCATACCCTGGTCAGGCTTCTTCCCTTGATCCTTGACCTGGCTGTACCCCTGCAGGAGGAACTCATGTGTCCTGTCCATGAGTGTGGACTAGATGACCTCTAAGGTGCCTTGGAGATTACAAATTTGAGATTCTCTGATCTTATGATTCATTTGTAGGACACTCTTTCATCTTATTTTTCCCACAGACTCTCCTACTTAGAGATATACCAGTATGACATACAGAGGAAGGAGCAAGAAATCTGCAATCTGCTGGATCCACATTCAAACCTCCACTTTGTCAATGCACTTGCTGTGTGACCGTGGGCTCGTGATGTCACTGAGGCTCTCTGAGCTTCTGCTTCTTTGGCTGCAAAGGGAATAACATGGCTATCACCTTGGCAGGGCACTGAAAAGATTAGCAATAGTGAGTGGGACTGGCATGGAGCAATAATTTATTCTTTTTCATTACCATGTAACATTCCATTGTGTGGACCATCATCCGATCTGCTATTGGACATTAGAATTGTTTCCAATTTTTGGCTATTATAAATAAAACTGATATGAACATGCATGCACATGTCTTTTGCTAGACATAAGCTCATTTCTCTTGGGTATATACCCAAGAATAAAATTGCTGGGTCAACATATATGTAAATACTTAGCTTTAATGGACACTGCCAAACAGTTTTCACTCCCACTCACAGTGTATGAGAGTCCCAGTTGCTAAATACTCTTGCCAACACTGGATTTTGTCAGTCATTCTAATTACCTATTCATCTTGATTTGTTGAATACCCTCTACAAAGAGATAGAGATATGTGCTAGTGGACTGCAAAACTCCCAGCCATGGAAAAGGTTTCACAGACCAACAGTTAAAAGCTGAACTTAAATGTTTGGCTCTGACCTTAAAGGCAACAGGAACTCAGAAATTGGAGAGACCAGTGTGGACATGAAGAGATATCAACCTTTGGAGAGGTTAAAATGTGCAGGGTGACCTGTCAGTGGGATTCGAATAAAGGAAGGGGAACAAGGAAGGCATCCTGTCAGAGTGCACAGCTTGAGCAAAGACAAAATGGTGGGAAAGAGCTTAGAGTAGAGACCAGGAAGAAAGCTGACCTCATCTGAGCAGAGAGTACCTCTTGAGAGGAGAAGGTCACGTGGGTGGATTGTTAAGGAGGGGCCAGGCAAGGGGCTTTGAAGTAAAGAAGTGGGCTTGGGATTTGGGTGATGGGAGTGGTGGAGGTGGGCGGGGTGTTACTGAGTGTATACAGCCCTAAGTGGAAGTGAGATATATTAGATGAGAGTCAGCAGGTCTCTGCATCAGTTGCAGCCAAGTGCATCTCACCAAGGTGAAAGTGATAATCGCTTTTGTTTCAACAGGGCCCCTGAATGTAAGCCAACTAGTTCATTTCGTTCTCAACTAAAGAAATAGGTCTGTTCCTATGCTGGAGAGAAAACCAGATGTACTTGAATGAGAAGTAGTATATCTGTATACTGTACTTTAGAGGCATTACAAGGGATTTTTAAGGGGCTAATTTTGACTTTATGTGATTTACATCTTATGGGCTGACTTCACTAAATTAGAAGGTTCGTGGCAGGTGCATCTGTATAAAGTGATAAACACAGCCTACAGACCCTGAGAATAGAAAGGAATAGTTCCATTTCCCCTATTCTGCTAGAACTCCCCATGTCTGGGTCCACTTAGCTCGCCATCTGCAGACTCAGCCCTGCACTGGCCAGTTGATTCATTTGTTCATTCACTCACTTATTCATTTAGCAGACTTTCACTGGATGCCTAGTGAAGACCAAGTATAAGAACTAAAGATAGAAGCACAGTGTTTCTGCCCCCAAGGAGCTTACAGGCAGGCAGAGAACACTGACATGAAACAATTGCATGTAAATAACAAAAGTAATGCAAAGGACAGTAGGGGACATCAATTCTACCGTAGGGGACATCAATTCTACCGTAGGGAAGTCAAAGAAATGGTTGAAGCTGAGTTTTGAAGGATGACTTGGCATTCATCTGGTAGACAAGATCAGGAGAGGGCATGCCAAGCAAAAGAGAGCAAGCCACATCATGGCAGGAAGACTGCAAATTATGTGGCTAGAACATAGAGTTTGTTAGCAGGAGTTGCTGGATACGAGGCTGAGAAGTATATTATGAGTCATATCATGAAGAGCTGCAAACACCAAGCTAATGAATGATGACTTTACCTGTGGAGAATGGGGAGCCCTTGTAGGGTTTGAGTCAGGACTATATAGTCCAGCAATTAGAAACATCACACTGGCACCAGTGTGAAGGATGAGGCAGAGGGAGTGAGCATAGAGACAGGAAAACCAATGTAAAGATTATTGCATTAGACCTGGTTTAAAAAAAAAAATGATACAAGCTTAAAATGGACCCATCTCAGATATGATGGAGAACAGAAAATGGGCATTTAAGAGATAAGGTCTATAAGATTTAGTGAGATTGGAGGAGAAAAGGGGAGGCCAGGAGAATAGATTTTGGTTAACTCCCATATTCTGTCTGGGTGGATGATGGTGCTATTATTTAGGAGAGAAAATGTTGGAGAAAAGGAAGGTTTGGGCAGGGTAGGAGAGAGAGAAGGGGTAGAGGAAATGAGTTCAATTTTGGTCATTTTGAGCTTGAAGTGTCTGTGGGATATATGTAGCATGTACTGTTGGATGTATAGTCCAGACTTAAAGTTCTGAGCTATATAGATTTAGATTTAGTATCATCAGTACTGTGACAAATAACATAAATGGAGCCACTTCAAAATGGGGTTGAGGAGCTGCCATCCTGGAGGAATTGCCTTGCACGTTTTACTCCTCAGAACTTTGGAATGTTTAAACTGGGCAAAATAATCTTTGGGCTGGACCAAAAGCAGCATTGTATTCCAAATAACTGCTAAGCTAACAGTAAAGCAGACACTCTGATTACTGACCTGAAAATTAAAAGATATTCCTTAGAACTGGCACAACCACAAATAGCTAAAGAATAACTTAGCTTATGTGCACCTATACAAATTCCTTCCTTGATAAACACCAAGAAAAATTATTTTTTTTCTATTCATATAATTATTCCCATTCCCTTTCTCATAAAAACCCCTTGCCTTCATTCCCTAGTTGGAAAACTATTTGGGTTTCTCAAATAGCTAATAGTTAATAGATCTTTTGGATCTCAAGTAAATGCTTATTGCCTCTCATTTTGGCCCTTTATTTTCAGATTAACAATGCACAGGTGATAAATAAACCCTGGAATCATTCAGAGGGACATGTAAGTTGAGAAGAAAAGAGGGACAAGAACAATACCATGGAGAACGCCAGGCTTTAAGGGGTACGTGAACAAAAGTCACCCCAGTGAAGGCACAGTTAAAATGGTGGGAACAGTTAAAAAGGTGGGAAGAAAGCCAGAAAAAATCATAAACACCTTTCTTCTTGTTCACGATGTATTCATACCACATAGAAGTGTCCAGCTCATAGTTGTTTCATGAATAAATAAATAAATAAGTAAATGGAGTGGTATCACAAAGATAAGGAGGCATTTCCAGAAGAGTACACCCTCAAATTCTGCAAAGAGGTCAATGTCAGTCACAAGGTGAGAACTAAGTGTTCCCAGACCGATCCGCTCTTGAAACAGAGAGCATAGGACAGCCTCAGCCACCCTAAACTGAAGGACTCAGCCTGAGCTGCTCTTCTCCCTACATAGACAAGGGCATGGTTTGTCCAATGCTGACTATAGGATGTTTCTTCTTTAGTAGGTTTTATCCTTAAGCCCTCCCCAATTTCCACCCTAATGTTTTAGAGCTGAATTGCTCTAGACTCAGGTACATTGCTATATTAGTGATCTATTACTATGAAACAAATTACTCTAAAGCTGAATGTATTAAAACCATACACATTTATTACCCAACAGTTTCTAGAGTTAGGAATCCAGACATGGCTTGGTTGGGATTTCTACTTCACGGTCTCTCAAAAGGCTGCAATCGAGTTTCAATTAGGGTTGGCTCCATCCATTTCCAACTCCATGGTTGTCGGCAGTTCTTCATGGGTGGCTAGATTGAGGGCCTCAATTTTTTACAGGCTGTTAGCCACGGCTTCCCTCAGTTTCTTAACATATGGGCCTGTCCAGCAAAGCAGCTAGCATCATCAAAGCCAACAAGAGAGAGTCTGCTAGCAGGACCAATGTCACAACCTTTTGTAACCTAATCATGAAAGTGATATCCTGTCATCATTGTCATATTTTGTGAGTGACAGGCAAGTCACCAGTTCCAGCCCACACTCAAGGGGAGTGTATTACACAAGGGTGTGAATACATGAGGTGGGAATTATTGGGGTTCATTCTAGAAATCTGCATATCACAAATGCCAGAAACCTCCATTCTTTCTCAAAACTTAGGATCTGTTTTGCTAACAGTTCTTTTCTGACAGTCATCTTCACCATCTTGGTTGAACCAAGGCAAAAAAAATCTCATGACCTTAAATTTTCCTATACTAATAATAGCTAATGTTTATATAGTGCTAACTATATGCCAGGCTTTACATGAGCTTTACATGAGCTTTAAAAATATTAACTCATTTAATCCTCACAACAGCTCTCTGAAGTGGATACTCTTGTTAAATCATTTTACAGACAAAGCAACTAAGTTACAGAGAAGTATGTATCTTGCCAAAAGACACACAGCTATTAAGTAGTAGAAATGAGAGTTGAAATCCAAGAGTTTGGTTCCAGAATTCCTGCTGTTAACCATTATTCTATTATACAACCCGAATATAAGCATGTGTGGAGACAGTGTTATCCAGTGTCAGTGTGATATGACATTGAAACAAAACATTAAAAACATAAAACATTAAAACAATGAGCAACCAAAACAGAATTTCCAATATTTTATTAGCATTAAAAGAGATTCAATCCAAACCCTACGGCAACATATTTTGCTTCTCACAGCTTTTGATTTGCCAAGTCTCCCCTTCAAACTTTCCTTGAAACCCAGCCCAGACTATTTTTCTTTTTTTTTTTTTCCCCCTCCTTCTCTCTTAGGACTTCATTATATAGGTTGACTTGGTCTTCTGGTTTCATTCTTTAGCATTTTGTCTATTTAGTCCATGACCTAAAGGATAATCCTGGCATTGACTCAGCCATCAAGAATTTTACCCTTTTACTTCCTATGTGTCCAGTCTGGTTTCTCTCTCCCTATTTCTGTATCATAGGAAAAACTAGACCCAGTAGATAGAATGCTCCTCAGAGAGGAGAGTAAGGGAGAAGATGAGCAATAAAGAGAAAATTCTCTTTAGCTGTTGGGGAGGGTAGAGAGGAGAAGGGACAGTAGGATAGGAACACATAAGCTAATAATCCTTGTTTTGTCACTTCTGGGAGATGCATGACTGTTGTGCCATGTCCTTGTTATGACAGATGAGGTTGCTAAGCAGAGTAAGGCAATTCCTGCAGAACTGAGGGCCTGGGGCACAGCGAGGAAGCTTCTTTCTCAGATATTGCACATTTAGTTCTTTTCTCTGAAGCTGTGAATTGGGGTAAAGCACATGGAGAACAGGGAAAGTGAGAGGTGTTTCTAGTTCTCCAAACCCTCCTGCCAACCAACAGACCCAGCGTTCATGCTTTGCTTCTGAGCCTGGGTTCTGTTTACTGGAATGTTGTGAGAGCTGATTTGAGAAAGATGAAGTAGCCGGACTTCATTTTTTCTCAAAGAAAAACAAGGGAACTGACTCTTTAAGTCCTGTAGTAGCCACTTCAGCAAAGCCTCTCCAATGAGTTCCTCTTATCTATTCCTGCTCCCAACACTCTCATTTATAATTTCTGCCTTGATCCACTTCGACTCTCCCCTAATTCACATCCCACTTCCTGTCTTTCTCCACCTCTATTTCATATACCACTACCATTTTAATCTTCTCCAATACCAGTCTGATCACAACACTTCCCTGCTCAAAATCTCCGTTGTTCCCCTTGCCCTGTAAATCCTCACCTAAACCTTCAAGACCCTCAAAACCCTCTTTCGAAACATATTCTTCTAAATGTATTACATGATCTATCTAAAACAGATGGCTCACTTTTTTGCTCCATGTCTCTCACTTCCATCATGCCTCCTATCTCTAAAACCTTCCATTTTCCTCTGCTCCCCCTGCCCTCCATGCAACCAAATTCAAAGACCATCCGACAAGCCACCTCCTTTGAAGAACACATTCAGATAGTTGCAACTGAGTGTGGTTTAGCCCTTCTTTAATTTCCCATATTGTTCCTTCAATTTTTTATGGCACTTTTCTTATACTGCCATATCCATATGCCACCCATTTATTAGAAAACACATGCTTTGAGAGAAGAGGTGTTTTCTCGCTGAACTTCGAATAGCCAGCAGTGCTCAGCAAAGAACCTTAAACATACCATGTTAAACATTCAATAAATAGTAGTTTAATTGAAATGAAATTTGTAGGTTGATATATCTATCTCTTATCCTATTGTTTTTAATCTAACTTATCATTTTACATCTTTTGCTGGAGCAGGTGAAATACATTCCTTGGAAGAAGGAGGTCGTGAGGGAAAGCACGGCAGAGGCTCTTGACCTGGGCAGTCATGGTCATGTACATTCCACAGCTTGAATATCATCAAAGCCAAATTGCATTCAGTCTCTGGGTGTTACCTAGCAGGCAACACCTTAAACCAGCCTGACCTCATGCTTTTCACCCTTGTCACCTACCACCGTCAGAGGGAGTGTGGCACAGGGCATGTCAAACAAGAAAGACAATTGTATCAATTCAAGGCTACAAATATCCATTCAAAACCTACTATGAGCCAGGCACTCTACTTAAGTACTAGAGACGGAGGAATAAACAGAAATACATGACATGGGCACCTCCAAAATATAATTCCAGCAAGAGTAGCTACCATGTACTGATAGCTTACTATTCCAGGCCCTGGATTCAGTGACTGACATGCATTGTCTCACTTAATCATCACAGCAATCCCTATCATTACTCTCATTTCATAGATGGGAAAACAGAGGCTTAAAGAAGGTAAGTATTTTGCCCTGCATTAGCAGGTAGGAAGCTAGGATTTAAAGCTAGGGTTCATGATCTAAATCTTCTTAAAAGGACTAACTTTGCTTCCTCAACAAGCTTTTATTCTGCTCAAAATAGATTCCTGCTCCCTTTAATTAATTAATTAATTAGTTAGTTAGTTAGTTTGTTTGTTTTTAATTTCGAGTCTTGCAATGTGGCTTTGGGTGAAGGTATGTACAACATGAACAATTTTGCCTTCTTTTTCCTCTGATGACTCCACATGTCCATAGCGCAGTCTCCTCTGGATTTCTCCAATATTCCTTCATCTACAATACTCAGACTGAAATAGCCTGTGGGCAGAGGCCATGTCTGTTCCTATATCTTAAAGGTATCCCTCCCGTCTTTCTCTGCCCTGATACTCTCCACTATGTGTTTTATCCTTTTCTATTGTATGAGGTTTTGCAAATCTCCTCAAATCTTTTGTGGAAAAGGTAATGCATAAGTAAATCAAATATACCTTGAGCCTTTTGGCTGTTCAACGTGTCACATGAATGTAGAATAATAGCTGCTTAACATGTGAAAGACTTGGCAAAATGAGTAGCACAGTAGGGAACTGTGAACCCAGAACTTTTGGCCATCAGGGCTTGGCTGTCCCTGTTATAACATACTCCGCTCTCCCTGGGATGAGGGGTCCAGAGGAGACCCCAGGGAAACTCTGGAGATCATCACCCTCTATAGGCAGGAAGTGTTTGCACAGCAGTCCTTCCCCTGTCTGTGGCCTTGCTGTCTTCATTCCACACTCCTCTTCTTTTTCTCCCTGAACGAAATGCTCTTGATGATCAAAGCAGGCAAGGTCCTCATGGCAAGGCCCTGGAGAAGAAAATGCAAATGGAATGGGCTCCAGTGGAAAATACATATGTAAATGGGAGTTTTCCTATTTTTTTCCTGACTTTCTTGGCTCTTAACTGTTGAGATTTCATTCCAAGTGTAATTTCTAGCCCTAATCTGGCTTCTAATGCAAAAGACTTGTTTTTCCAAGTGCATCTCTCCTGAACTTACTAGCTGTCTCCCATGGATGCTGCTGGCTGCCATGCTCCCATGGCTCTACCTATTGAACTTGAACAATACCTCTATTATCGGAGAAGCATGCCCTGGCAAGCTCTGAGAGCACGTCCTGTCCAATCTGAAAGAGGGCACACCCTTGGGAAACAGGTTGTTTCACTCACTGCAAAAACATCTGCTCTCTTAGTGTGCTCAGTGTACCAGGGGAGAGGCCTGAGAGATCTCAGTCAAACTTTCATTTGGTCTTCAGATCCTAAGGGACTAAAGGCTTAGCCTAGGTTAGGAAGGCAAAGAAAGGTGTTGAGAGTGAGAACTAAGATGAACCTTCCACAAACAGATCAGCTAGTACTCTGAAGGGAAACAATTTTTTCAATCTTTAGTCAACAAATATGTATTGAACACCTACTATGAACTAGACTGTGTTAGGAGTTGGGAATGTGCTGGTGAATAAAAAAAAATAAGTCTGCCCTCATTGAGCTTATAGTCTAGTAGAGGAAGCAGATAATAAGTAAAGAAACAACTAAATAAACAAGAACACTATAGATTGTAAGGCACTAGGGAGGAAACAGTGAGATGATAGCAGGGAAGTGTGGTAGGAGGAAGCAGCTACACTGCTTCTTTAGATAAGGTTGTTAGAAAAAGCTACACTGAGAAAATGAATCTAAACCAAGACCTGAAAAATAATAAGCCAAGTATATGAAAAGCCAGGGGACTGACATATGCAAAGGCTATACGATAGAAAGGGGGCAGCATGTGTAGGGACCAAAGGTCCACAAATGTGGCTGGAGAATGGGAAGTAAAGGAGAGATGAGAGGGCAGGACGTACAGGTCCTGGTGGACTACAGTAAGCAGTTTGTCTTGTATTCTAAAGGGAGGAAGGAAGCCTTTGAAGGTTTAAATCTAGGTGGAAATGATTCTGAGCAGACTTCATTTCCATGGCTGAGACCTCCCTATTCCGACCATTCGACTCTGCAAATTAGCCCCAGTTTTAAATAAGCCCTTCTCTATCCTCATGCTAAAGAGCAGAATTTAGGCTGTCAGAAATTCAGAGGTCCAGGAGATTCCTTAATAAACTGGGCCATGTTAAATCAATTTTCTTAAGTTTCCATTTTTTGTCTGCTTTTAAGGTGTTGGAATTCAGCATTAAAAGCCTCCTCCTGTCTGAGGCCTGACAAAGCAGAAGAGAAGCTCAAGAGCATATCACCCACCTCATAACATTTGGAATAAAGATCAGGCCAGCTGATCTTTAAATTAAAAGTGCAGATTTCCTTTCCTGCCTCCTCTTGCTTAGTGACCTAAGTTAAGCAATAGGAATAGAACTGGTGAACGACATCTTCATCAGAAATTATCTAGGCATATTTTCTTTATTTACCAAAGCTATAATTAACCCTAATTAAGACTTACCCATTTGCTCCCCACTGCCCCACACCCATCTATAGAGGAAAACCCAACCCACTCGCAACCTGTAACCCAGAAAAATAGAAACTGTTTTACGAGAGCGGTTGGACCCAAATGCCTTTTGCAGAGAAATCATCTATGCTCTGTTCTCCATAACACAGGACTGGGTGACGGGGCACAGAGAACAGGTCGACATCTGGAAGAGATGTAGGGAAAGTATCTGTCCCAGCTGGAAAGATGAAGTTCAGGCTCATTTGCCTTCCCAGTGAAGGATTGTCTTTCCTTGGTCACTTAAATTATTCCTGGCTCCTGCTTTCCTTTCTTTGCTTTCATTTGTTCCACGAATATTTATTGAGCAGTTAATATATGTCATGCAAAAATGTCTTTTGATGCATTTGAATCTTTTTCTCTGTGATGTAGTAGAACGAGCATGAATTCTTAATGCAGAAGTCCTCAGGTTTGAATCTGGGAGGTTTTGCTTGCCTGGAGCAAATAATTTTACCTCCCCAAATTTTGATATCTCTTTAGCAATCAATCTAAAGGCAGCTCTGAGGATCCAATATAATCATGAGCATGGAAGTTCTGTAAATTATAAAGTACTTCAAAGTATAGTTGGGTTTTTTTTTTTTTTTAATTGTTATTTATGCTTACAGCACCTGGTCTTCCTAGGTAGTCTCCCATCCAAGTGCTAACCAGGCCCGACCCTGCATAACTTCCGAGATCAGACTTCAGGCTTATTCAGGGTGGACTGTGGCTCCACTGGAGTGGGAACCCAGGAACTTCTGCATGTAAAGCAGACGTACTAACCACTACACTATGGAACTATGTCCAAAATATAATTGGTTTTGAGATGGATCTTTTGAGATGGAAGGTCACTTACAAACTCTAGCTAGGAGAAGCTAATGGAGGTTAGGCTTCGCTTGTATGTGCCCCATCCAAGGCACGCTGAGCAGCCCTAACAATGTACTCTGATGGTCATACGCTTTTATAAAGCTTGGAAAATAAAGATATTTTAACAGTAATTGGTTAAGACTACTATGTCTTTCCTCTCCAACTTTCTTGCTATCATTCTTTTTCTATTGAACAGTGATGAGTGGCAGTAGGCATTTTTGGTATCTGGCTAAAGAGAAGTTGAGTTGAGGATACATGAAGTTTGGACTGAATGGCATAAATTTCTGTGGTTTGCAGTCATTTTCATGTTTAGTGAGGTTATTTTTAGGCCTCCTGCTATAGGAATGGCTCTCAGGAATACTCCTTTCCCTACCATGACAACTCATCTGGCACCATAACATAAAAGTTCAAGGCCAAGGGCAAAATTGTGATATGAACATGTCCCAGCATGAGAAATAGATGTAAGTAGTGAAAGAGAAATAAGGTGTGAAATGTGTGAAGCCAAAAGCTAGCCTTCAGAAAGTTCTCCAATTATCAGATGTGTACAATTGTGAATGAAAGATTCAGCTCTCATTGACCCCTAACTTAAAATAAAAATTTGCTACTCTCAAAAATATACTTAATAGTACAATGTACACGATTATTAACAGCTATTTTTTTATGAGAATCATGCAAAATAGAATTAATTACAATTCCTGGATTTATAGAACATAAACTTGTAGCAGTATTACCAAGGAGAAGCACATCTCTGTGTGAAGTCCCATGTTTATGCATCATTTCAGACCAGATTATCTCTTAGCATATCTGATGTTTCTTGTGTTGACAAACTCTGTTATCAATGAAAATGAAACCACATTGCCATAGATACAGCAAACTGGCCTGAAGAAACAAGTATTCCTGTGTCAAAACTTTCACACATATTCATTAATAAACCAATGTAAGCCATATAAAAATAATTTGATTACGTAATTATGTAGATTGATTTAAGAAGCAATTTTAAATTGTTCTGTGTGCCTTAATTTCAGATTAATTTCGTATATTTCTTAGAATTACTGATCACATAAAAATTATTCAAAAACTGTATAGAGGCATGTTAGACAGTTAATGAATAAAAATAATATGTCATTTTTTTGATTTGGTGACATTGGTAATATTAGCCAACTTTTTTACATTCGAAAATTGCTTTAATTTCTTTTCTCATTAAATAAGTTTTATTTATTTTATGTTCTTTATACATAATTTTGCATCCTTTTTCTTAAAGAGTGCCCCCAAATCATATAAACTTCAGGCATATCAAAGTCTGGCTCTGTCCTGCCTGATTCAATGCAAAATGTGGTTATCCCACTCTGCTGTAAATGTGAGTCCAGAATCCCTGCTCCAATTACTGCTCTACTCTACCAAGAGCTCTAAGTACACATTGCAGATCTCAGGGTTTGCCATCCAGGACAGGAAGCAGAGCATCCAAGAGCCTGCTGATGAAAAGATTCTCATTAATGGGTTTCTGGAAGTTAGGGTTGGGATAGGATGTCAAGAGAGACTGAAGAAGGAAGGAAACTGCAGAGGTTACTAAGGCAAATACCTTTCAGATAAAAGCCATATAGACCCAGCTCACAGTGAAGATCTTAAGAGTATGTTTACACATCTCGCCCACACTAGTATTTCAAGCATCAATAACCATAGGGAAATATCTGTAATGGAGAATGCCAGAATTTATCTCTTCTCCTTCTATAGACATAAATTTTAAGCCAAGTATATGGACACTTATCTAGAGATTACACTTCCCAGCCTCCTTTGCAGCTGCTTGTGGCCACATGATTAGGTAAACCAATGGGATGTGAGTAGAAAAAAAGTGTGTGACTTATGCCTGGCTTGCTTTTAAAAAGAAATTTCTTCTCCAGACTTTTTTTCCTTTCCCCTTCCTGCCTGCTGGAAAGCGATAGGTCTCACCTCGAAACATGCAGATGAGAACAATGCACAGAACCTGGACTTTTCAGTTCATAGTACCCTTAACGTCTTGTAACTTTATCACAGTGCTCATTGCCAAAAGAAATCACTAATAGCTCTGCTTATTAAGTAGTTTTTCACACACACAAAAAAACATTATAAGTACTTATGTTCTAACAACTTAGTGTCAAGAACTGTGAAGGGTCTGAGGTTTTATCCCATTTGTAAACTAATGAATTAGCCTGCCATGGTTTCATGGATGCTGTCAAAAGACATGAGACTCCTGGGACAGAGATGAGGAAATGCATTACCCATAGCAGTAAAAATAGTCGGTGTCAGTATTAGCTCTGGTTTCCTGGTTGCCAGTTCCTATGGGGCTATGTGAGGAGGACTGTGTGACACCTGCACATGCAGTGGGTTGTGTTACAGGTTACAGGAGAGGTAACCTGAATCTCAGGTTACCAAGCTATAGCAACCTGAATCTTTTATAATGGGCAGTAAACCTGCCCAATCTTTGCCCTAGAAAGAGACATTATTTCTATTATGCTAGACAGTAAGTAGATCTGCTCTTTGTTCCAGAGAGTCACTACCTCTGTCTTCCACGGTTATTAGCTACACAAACATCCTTGAAAAGATAGTCTGAATCAAAGACAGTTATTGCCCCTGCTTACAACATATGTAAAACCATGAGAGATCCATGGAGAATTGTCCCCCAATGTTTAGTAGCTATTTGCAAAAATGTATATATTATGCATAAATTAAAAGAAATAATATTTTATTTTACTTTTAAACAACTGCAATCATTTGGTAATGGGAAGTGTGTATCTGCTGGGCACTGCACAGCAACTTAGACCTTGGAATCAGATCGGGTACCACCAACTCACCCTCTGTTCCATATTCATTTTCTCATAGTACTTGCCTTTATACTGTAACAACCGCCAAAAAACTAGCTTCATAAAGATACGATATCATCAAAAAGAAAATAGTGATACTTAATGTTGAAACTGTGAACTACCTCAGGCTAGTAGTTTATGTGGTGTCTGTCAGATGTTGAGAATCTGCATTATCCTCAAAAATTTCACATTTACTGTGGTGCTCTTGTGAGTTCTCTGAGGCTCCCCGGGACAACTTTGTGCGTGGTTTGGGAACTGCAGTCTTGAGCAATGGTGGAGGAAGCACTTGATTCTGAATGGCCTTGAAGAATAATGCTGTCTTGATAGCCTAGACTAAATAGATTGTTATATCAGAGAGAAATAAACTTCTGTCCCCTTTAAGTCAATTTTGTGGGGTTTTTTGTTGCAATAGCATAGCCTTTATCTTAACTAGTACAATTTCCCACAAAATTTTGGCTATATCTCACAATGTAGTATTTGATGACATATATTCTTATATTGTGAAAAATAAACTTTCCTATGGGTTTCCTTTGTCTTTCCAACCTCAGTCATTACCTCAATCAACATTGATCGAGCCCTTACTATGCCCTGATGCTAGGCTAAGCATCCTTTCAAAATTCAAGTCCACACCTCTGTTCCTCAGTCCCTTCAGCTGCAGGCTCAGCTCCTGACCCTTGAACCAAGTCTAAGCAAGCCCCTTCCTCATTTAGCAAGTAGGGTCTGGAAGTCAGTCGCTTTGTTGCCTTTCTCCCAGGAGTAGCTGGTGTGACTTTGTTGTTGACTGGGCTTGGGCCTGGAATTCAATGGGGAGAACTTGGTTGAGCTGAACTGAACTACATGGATCAGTTTTTTTTTAGCCAATCCAGTTAGAACTAAAAATCTCAGACCAAAAACCAATCTGACACATCCAGCAAGACACAGAGGATGTATCTAGAGGAAAGTATGTAAACAGGAAAATAGCAAGTACTTGTTTTCACTGCCTAGTGCTGAGCTGGTTCGGACTACTGTTTGGGTGGTGAACCCTCTGTGTGTTTGTAAGAAAAGGGAGCAGGAAGGAGAGCAGGCTCTACCTGTCAGTGATAGATGGGCTGGTCTTGGGTAGTGTTAGAAGCAGGTCCTGTATTGACTTACTACTTCTGCAACATTAGTGAGATAAGGAGCTGAGAGAGGAATGGGCCTTGACACCCTCCTGTTCCGCAGCATGGAGAGAGAAGAGAGTGCTGAAAGAGCACCAAGCCTTCCGCACCCCGAATGAGTGACATTTTAATGCACACTGATCACTAGTAAACCTAACCAAATAAATGTCTTAGAATTTGAACATGCCAACTTTTCTTCTTTTTTTCACATCTTACTTTATTTTATTATTATTTTCAAGTGTACCGTACATTGGTTAGACATTTATATAGTTTATGAAACAATGCCCCTGATTACTCTATCACCCACCTGGCTCTACACATAGCCATTAAATTACTCCTGACTCCATTCTCTGCGCCACTCTCCCCATCCCCGTGACCATCTATCAACTACTAATTTTGCTTCTTTAACCCTACATCCCTTTTTCCCAGCCCTCCAAGCCCCCTACCCTCTGGCAGTCACCATATTGTCCTCTATATTTGTGAGTCTGTTTTTGATTAGTTTGTTCTTTTTATTAGATTCTGCGTATAAGTGAAATCATATGGTATTTATTGTTCTCTGATTGATTTATTTTGCTTAGCATAATAACCTCTAGGTCCATCATGTCATTGCAAATAGTAAGATTTCATTTTTTATGGCTGAGTAATATTCTATTGTATATATGAACCATAGCTTCCTTAACCAATCGTCTGTTGATGGGCATTTATGTTGCTTTCATACTTCGGCTATTGTGATTAGCACTACCGTGAACATGGGGGTGCATAGATTTTTATGAATTATTGTTTTGGTTTTCTTTGGATAAATGCCCAAAAGTGCAATTCCTGAGTCAAAAGGTAGGATACATTTATGATTTTTTGAGAAACCTCCAGACTGTTTTCCACAGTGGCTGTCCCACCAACACTGTATAAGTGTTCCCTTTTCTCCACATCCTCACCAACACTTGTTTTTTGATTTATATGATAGCCATTCTGACAGGTGTGAAGTGATAACTCACTGTGGTTTTAGTTTGCATTTCTCAGACGTTTAGTGACCTTGAGCATCTTTTCATATGTCTATTGGCCATCTGTATTTCCTCTTTGGGGAAATATCTATTCCAGTCTTCTGCCCATTTTTTTAATTGAATTGTTTGGGGTTTTTTGTTGTTTTTGAGTTGCATGAGTTATTTATATTTTTTGGAAATTAACCTCTTATCAGATATCTTCTCCCATTCAGTAGGCTCTCTTTTCGTTTTGTTGATGGTTTCCTTTCCCGTACAAAAACTTTTTAGTTTGATGTAGTCCCATTTCTTTTTTTCTTTTGGTTTCCTTGCCCAAAATGATGTATCTGAAAGGAAATTACTGTTAACAATATCAGAGAGTTTACTGCCTATGTTTTCTTCTGGAAGTTTTATGGTTTTGAGTCTTACATTAAAGTCTTTAATCCATTTTGAGTCTATTTTTGTATATGATGTAAGAAGGTGGTCCAGTTTTCCCAGCACTATTGATTGAAGAGACTGTCTTTTCCCCATTGTATAGTCTTGCCTCCTTTATCATATATTAAGCGAGCGTGTAGGCGTGGATTTATTTCTGGTATCTCTATTCTGTTCCTTTGATCAATGTACCTGTTTTTATGTCAGTACCATGCTGTTCTGATTACTGTAGCCTTGTAGTATAGTTTGATAACAGATAGTACGATATCTCCACTTTTTTCTTCTTTCTCAAGATTGCCATGGCTATTTGGGATCTTTTATGGTTCCATATAAATTTTTGGATTATTCGTTCTAGTTCTCTGAAAAATGCCATTGGTATTTTGATAGGGATTGCATTAAATCTATAGATTTCTTTGGGTATGGTCATTTTAACTATGTTGATTCCTTCTACCCAGGAGCATGGAATATCCTTCCATTTATTTGTATAGTCTTCATTTTCTTTTTTCAATGATTTATAACTTTCTGAGAACAGGTCTTTTATCTCTTTGGTTAATTTGATTCCTAGGTATTTTATTGTTTTTGATGCAACTGTAAATGGGATTGTTTTTTTCTCTTTCTGAAAGTTCATCATTGGTGTATAAAAATGCAACTGACTTCTGAATATTAATTTTGTATCAGGCTATTTTACTGAATTCATTTATCAGTTCTAACAGTTTTTTGGTGGAATCTTTAAGGTTCTCTCTACACAGGATCATGTCATCTGTGAATAATGACAGTTTTACTTCTTTTCTAATTTAGATGCCTTTTATTTCTTTTTCTTGTCTGACTTATGCGGCTAGGACTTCCAATACTATGTTGAATAAATGTGGTGAAAGTGGACATCCTTATCTTATTCCTGATCTTAAGGAAAATGTTTTTCCCCGTTGAGTATGATGTTAGGTATGGGTTTGTCATATATGGCCTTTATTATTTTGAAGTATGTTTCCTATATTCCCCCTTTGCTGAGAGTTTTTATCATAAATGGATGCTGGATTTTGTCAAACACTTTTTCTATATCTCTGGATATGATCATATGATTTTTATCTTTCGATTTGTTAATATGGTATATCACATTGATTTGTGGGTATTGTACCAATCTTGCATCCCAGGAATAAATCTGACTTGATCACGGTGTATGATATTTTTAATGTATTGCTGAATTTGATTTGCTAATATTTAATCAAGGATTTTTGCATCGATGTTCATAAGGGCTATTGGCCTATAGTCTTCTTTTTTTGTCTGGTTGGAATCAGGGTAATGGTGGCCTCGTAAAAAGAATTAGGGAGACTTCTCTCGTGAATTTTTTGGAATAGTTTGAGAAGAATAGGTGTTAATTCTTCTTTGAATGTTTCGTAAAATTCACCTATGAAGACATCTGGTCCAGGACTTTTGTTTTTTGAGAGTCTTTTAATTACTGATTTGATTCAATTGGTGGTAATTGATCAGTTAAGATTTTTTGTTTCTTCTTGACTCAGTCTTGGGAGATCGTATGTTTCTAAGAATGTAAACATTTTTTCCAGATTGTCCAATTTGTTGGCATATAATTGCTCGAAGTATTTGCTTATGATCCTTTGTATTTCTGTGGAGTCTGTAGTTATTTCTCCATTTTCATTTCTGATTTTATTTATTTGGGTCCTCTCTCTTTTTTCTTTATGAGTCTGGTTAAAGGTTTATCAATTTTATTTCTCCTTTCGAAGGACCAGCTCTTAGTTTCATTAATCTTTGCATTGTTTTTCTAGACTCTATTTCATTTATTACTGCTCTGATCATTATTATTTCCTTCCTTCTACTCACTTTGGGCTTTGTTTGCTGTTCTTTTTCTCGTTCTTTTAAGTGTAAGTTTAGATAGTTTATTTGAGCTTTTTCTTGTTTCTTGAGGTAGGCCTGTAATACTATGAATTTCCCTCTTAGGACTGCTTTCACTGCGTCTCATAGATTTCGAGTCATTGTGTTTTCATTTCCATTTGTTTCTAGGCATCTTTTGATTTCATCCTTGATCTCATTGTTAACCCATTCATTGTTTAGTAGCATGTTATTTAACCTCCATTTGTTTGTGTATTTTCCAGTTTTTTCTTGTAGTCAATTTCTAGTTTCATACCATTGTGATCATGAAGACATTTGATACTAATACAATATTCTTAAATGTACTGATACTTGTTTTGTGACCTAACATGTAGTCTATCCTGAAAAAATGTGCGCTTGAGAAGAATGTATATTTTGCTGCTTTGGGATGAAATGTTCTGAAAATATGTATTAAAATCCATCTGGTCTAGTGAGTCATTTAAGCCTGCTAATTCCTTGTTGATTTTTTATCTAGAAGATCTGTCCATTGGTATCAATGGGGTGTTAAAGTCTCCTACTGTGAGTGTATTACTGTTGATCTCTCCTTTTAGGTTGATCAATAATTGCTTTACATAGCTCAACTTTTCTTCTTAAGGAGAGAAAAGAAAGTAGAATAATAGAAAAACTTTGCCTCTCCTAAAGCCTATACTCATGGTTTTATTATAGCAGGAAGAATCATTTACTAAAGATTTCTGAGAGAGTGAAATAAAACAAAATTTTTGATAAAAATTAAATAAACCAGAAAATTTATCTTAATCTGAAACCAGATTCCTGTTTTCAAAATTAACGGTAATGTTATTTACTTGTAGATTTGCTTAAGCTATTATTTTATTGAAAATAATACTACTATATTACACATAGTAAAATATATACACATAGTAAAAAGAATCAAGCAGTACAATTCTTAGCCAATATGATGGGTGAAAAATGATACTTGTTTTTATTTGCATTTCTACAGTGATGAATGAAGTTGAGCATCTCTTTCAATGTTTGAAAGCTTTTTCTATAAACTGCCTATCTACATTTTTCATCCATTTTTTTTCTTTTTATGTTGCAGTTATTTTTCTTATTGTTTTGTAAAAGTTCTTTGTATATAAAAGATATTAGTGTTTTGTCTATCATAACTGTTTTAAGTATTTTCCTGAGGTCTTTTTACTTTGTTAAAAATATTTTTTATGCAGAACTTTTAAACCTTTTAAATCTTTTTAATAAATTGCAGGTTTCATGTTTTTTTTTTTACACTCTGAGATTTTAAATAGTTTTTCAATTTTTTTCCTAACAATTTATGCATCACTGTTTTTAGATTTACATCTTGTCTCCACTTGAGATTTGTTTTAGTATATAGAATTAACTAGAAATCCAGCTTTGTGTTTCTCTAGATGTCCAGCCAGTTTTCACAAGACCATTTAACAAATCCTTGTTCTCCAATCTGAAATGTCGCCTTTATCATACCCTAAAATTTCGCCAATTTTAGATTTATTTCTGAGTTTCCTTTTCTTAGTCATTGGTTTAATTGTCTATTCATGGTCCAAGACCAACCATTTTCATTGAACCCTACACAATTACTGATTTTTAACTGTTTTTCATATGGCTTAACCTGAGATATTTAAGTAATTTTCTAAACACTTTACAAATATTAATTTACTGAATCCACACAACAACCCAGCAGATAAATATTATTATGATCCCATTTTAAAGGTGATGGAACTGAAGTACAGAAAGATTAAGTAATTTGCTCAAGATCACACAGCTAGAAAGTGGCAGAGCTATGATTCTAATTTAGGTACTCTGATACCATAGCTTGTACTCCTAACTACCACACTTTACAGGCTCTGCAGAAAAAGAGTGGGGAGGGAAGCTGTCAATGAGCAATGCTGGCAAGAATGTAAGAAAATACATGCATTCTTATAAACTTATAAACTCTTAAATATTTTCCAGAAAATAATTTGTTGATATGAACCAATATTTTAAATACATATTCTTTTGAGAGCAATTCAACTTCTAAAAATTTTCCCTAATGATCTTGGAGTACAGAAACACACAATAGTGTCTATTAGGATGTTCACCACTGCATTATCTATAATGGTGAAACACTGGAAGTAACCTTAATGTCTAGCAAGAGAGAAATGTTAAATAAATTTCACTACATCTATACAATGTGGCCAAGAAAAAAGATCATGGATATCTAAATTCTCTGACATGCAAGCCACCTGGGTTCATTACAGAAACAATAGGATAAAGCTGACTTTACAAGGACATAAAGTTGGTGGTTGCCTGATAATGACATTTGAGACTCAGAGAAGATCTCTTCCCACCTTCACTTTAAAATACCACTCTCACTCGTACCCAATATTCTCCCACACATCCCTTTAGGCTGACATTTTTCCCACTCTCCCACCTCCCCCATGCAGTAATATTCTGGGAAGTTCTAACCAATTATCTCTAACTGCTTACAATAAAGGTTTGGATGCTTTCCTTTCATAAGCGATGAGAATGGTAATATGAGAACATCAAGCACTTTAGTAAAAGCCTAAAACATAGAAACAACTAAAGGGAAAAGGAAGAAAGGGAGCTAAAATTTGCTGAGCACATTCTGAGGACAACAGAACCGCATCTCATGTGCGGACGAGATTCCAAAGCGCAAAGGTAGAGCGAAAGTTATATGTGGTCAAAGTGAATCTTGAAAATTCCTTAAATCACTCAGAAAATACTATATACACAGAGTCATGTATATATTCTTTTATGGTAATATGTATATATCAATGTAAAACATATTCTTTGTAAATATGGTAAAAATTACATATTAAAAGAATATTTTAAGATGTTTAACTATATAAACAGGAAAAGTGGGAAAAAAGGAAGTGTTATTGAATTCATGTAAGTTAATCATGTGTGTGATATAGTGCTCACTGTAATTTACATGACTTAATTTAATACTTTCAGAAACATTGAGCTGCTTGGTTCCTGAGTAACAGGCTCAGAAAGATTAACTGATTTTCCCAAAGGCACACAGCTAGTAAGTGCCAGACACAGGACTTGAACCCAGACTTGCCTGGCTTCAAGGTCAGTTTTCTCCACTTTACCACAGTGTAGTTCTTCTTGATTCTTGCCCCAACAAGGGTCGGACGTCCCTCAACTTATGAGCTTCATGATTTTGCCCTAAATTGGCCATGGCCTTGACCATATGAATGTTTAACATAAATGTTTAAATGATATGCAACAAATAACCTCATAGAGTCATTTATAGGGAGAGAATGAGAAATAATCTCTCCAAAAAGACCAGGTTCACATAGCATTTCAAAACTAGCATTTAAAAATAAAATAAAAACCTTTTAAATATTCCTTTTGAGTTTAGTATTTCTCATCACTTGCTTTCCATCCAAAATCATTTTGGATGGATTGTAAGCTCAAATATGAACTCTATAAACTAGACTAGAGATGGAAAATATAACAACTTTTGCCCATATGAAATAGGAGAACTGGAACTTAGCCACTGAGTTAATCTTGGAACATTAAGAGCTGTCCTGTCCACAAATCATGACCTAGAAAACTCTACCCAATGGCATGGAAAAGTAGATATGGCAATTTGCCTTTTGTCTGAGACTTTGATTGTTAAAAATAATATATCACTTGTGAGAAACCAAAGCCCAAGACATAGGCTTTATATTATCTATGTGCTGCAGGAATCCTAGGCATATTAGGTAATGAATTAATATAAAAACTAGTTAGGGCCATTGAAACACTCAGGGGTCTGATAGAACCAAACAGGAAACTGCTCAGTAGAGACGCTTCCACTATCCAGAGCCTGAGTGATTCCCAGCCAAAACAACTTCCACTGAAGATGAGTTTACAACTGAAAATTCACATCACATTTGATTTGTATTGCTCTTAGGAAGAGTTGGAAGCCACAATAAACAGGAGATTCACTATTTCAGAACTGGAAATAGTTAAACAACCTGAAGGATGATGAGAATTTGACTGTTGCTTTCACATAGCATTTTACATAGCCTCATTATGGGACTAATGTTTCAGCTAACTGGGTTTCTGTGATTTGTGTAGACTCGCTGAGTTTATATAAGTGGGAAAATAAATCACAACTCCCCTTTCAAAATAGGAGTACAGCAGCTATGAATCTGACTGGCCAGGATAACTTAACTCCCACAATTTGGAGAGTAGAACTAAGGGTGTTTCATACTCAAGAATTATCTAAGAGTCAGAAACAAGGGTTTCAGCCATTGCTCCAAACAAATGAGAGGATTATGATTACGAAGGAGTCCTGATGAAGGAGGAATGAAAATTTTTTCTCTTTATATTTCCACATGTTATCAAAGGGAGGGGAAAAGTGTATGTTCCAAATTCATTTTTTATTTGGTAAAATAAAACAAATCACAGACCATTTTTCTGTGATCTAGAAAGAGAATCAACAAGTATTCAAACTAATGGTTTATTTTTATGTATAAAAGACATTGTTGGTAAAAAACACTTGGTTCACTTGGCCAATTTTAATCAAATTGTTTATACATGATCTCAAAAAATTTTGAAACATATTGTTGGCCGTTAATGAATTTAAGAGCAAATACTTTGAGAGCAACTGACAACTAAACTCATAAATGAACATTTCATTCCATACTGATTCTTTGTGCTTAAAGCATAAGCGCACCATTAAATTACTCAGTTGTTTCCCACACTGACATTAAAGGATTAGAATATGCTATCAATGTTACTGGAGACAATTATACCTCATGTTGCTGTTGAAACGCTTATGACCCAATTCCAGAAGAATTTCAACTTTTCTTCATTAGCTGGAGGCAGCTTAAACAAATTTTCTATTCCTAGTTTTTCAGTGACAGAAGCTTGAAAATTATTAGGCTTGGCAGGCAAAGTAAATGGCCATGGAATTGGTCCAGGATAATGGTTCAGCCATGGGATCGGAAGGACTAACTTGTTTTTCAGGCTCTGTACCACCCCATCTATCCTCTTCCCTCAAATCCTTGGGTCATTCACACTGCTTCTCTGCCCTCGTGGAAGTTTGCTGAATCTTGTTTCTCTATAAAACAAATACATTTATTGTTACAAGTAAATATATGCTTTTAAAAATAAGATATTTTAAAATAATTTTTTTATTGAAAAATATTTCACTAGTGTACTGAGAATATTATGAAATTAGTTTTCACTTTTTACAAACAAGTATTAGTTTTAAAAATAGGTTGCCACTAAATGTCCATTTTAAATAATAAGTTTTAAAAAATGTTGCATTTACACAATGGAATGCCAATACTAACACAAAGAAAAGATAAGAACACTCTTAATGCATAGATATAAAGCCTCTCCAAGATATATTGTAAAACAAAAACAAAACAAAAGCAAGTTGCAAAAACAGTGTGTATAACAATGGACTATTAATATCAATGAGAATGAATGAATTACAACTACATTTGTCAATATGAAAGAATCTCACAAACATGATATTGAGCAAAAGAAGTCAGACTTGATCCTAATGAATCATACCATTTATATAAGGTATACAGATTGCAAAAGTAACCTATGCCATTAAAAGTCAAGATTTCCTCTTATATAGAAAGTATAAAGATAGAAAAAGCATGCTGTCAGAATGATGGACACCCTTGAGGGATGTAGTGACTGGAAGGGACATTGAAGGGGGCGGCCTGGGGTTCAAGTAATGATGTTTCTTGATCTGAGTGCTGATGGCACAAATGTGTCCAGCATATGAAAATTAACTGAGGTGTGCACTTTTATGTATGTTATACTCCAATTAAAAAGTGTATGAACTATGCATAGGATGCTATTATTTGTGCACATCTCTGGAAGTCTAATAAGAAACAAATCGCCTCTCTGTTTCCTGTGAAGTAGGAAGAAAGACTGAGTTACTGGAGAACAGAAACAAGAGGAAGTTTTCATATTATATTCTTTTATACTCTTTAACTTTTGAATCATTGGATGTATTACCTATTCAAAACATTAACTTTTCACAAATTTTTTAAAAATTATTTTTAAGAGTAAGTTTATACTGAGCATGCCACCCAGTACAATCAGATTTTTATAAATACAATCCATAGTTTAGAAATTTTCTACAGCTCCAAGAAGTATATCATTCGAAACTGTGGCTTGAAGTACCTTTACTTAAAAATTGCTGCACTCTGATGTGACTGGTTCTCCAAATAAAGAATATACTACGATACAAATTGCCAACGTAAAAAAGATTCTTACAGCAGAGTTTTCAGCATCTTGCTGCAGTTGAGGAAGAGAATGTTTTAGGCAATGCAGATCCCTTCTAGAAGCTGAGGAACAATTGGGATGCAGTTTGTAATGGAATTTTATTTTATTTTCTCTATAAAGTTAAGCTTGTCCTACTCTGCATATATTTTTGAGTCTGTTAGAAACCCTGACGACAAGTTTTGTACATTGTGTGTACGCATGCCTGTGGATCATACTATTTCCAATCTGAGTTCAAGCTCTTGCCATCATCAAGAGCATCACATGTCATAGGAGTTGGTGCAGTTGTCTATCCAAAGTCTCCATGACTTCTACGAGGGGCTGAGGAACCCCTTGGAGAGAACTTTTCCTAATAAGGGAAGAGGGAACCAGGCTGAACAAGTTCGTGTAAAAGAGAGACATGATCTGAAGTGGAGTTTGGTGGCTGTCACTCAGCTTAGTGTCTCAGCCCAGGATCCCCCTATATTCATGTCTGAGTCCTAGGGGGTACAATAACTAAACGAGCTTTTCATTAGAGAACACTCACCCAATTAAAAACCAAAAACAAAATAAAACCTCTGTGGGACAGTGGGAGAATATAAGCAACAGTATTTGTATTAGTTTCCTGAGGCTGCTGTAAAAAATTACCACAAAATGGGTGGCTTAACACAACGGTAATTTATCATGTCATGGTTCTGGTGGCCAGAAGTCTGAAATCAAGGTGTCAGCAAGACTGCGCTCCCTCTGGAGGCTCTAGGGGACAATCCATTCTTAGCCAATTCCATTTTCTAATGGCTGCTCTGGCATTTATGGGTTTGTTGTAACATCTTTCCAGATCTATCTTCATGTCACTTTCTTCTCTGTATATCTGCGTCTTCTCCTCTGTGCGTCTGTCTTATAAAGATACAGATAATTGCATTTAGGGTCAACTAGCATAGTGCAAGATAAGCACCTCCTCTCAAAATCCTTAACTTAGTCACATCTTCAAGGACCTTTGTCCCCAATAAGGTTACATTCACAGATTCTAGGGATTTGCCTGGATGTCTTTTGGAAGGCCATTTTTAGGCCTACCGCATGACCTTAACACCCTAATAACAGACTAAATTCTAGAGTGGAATGGAGGTACTCTTCCCTTAATTTGCCCTGCAAGTCAGCAGCACAGGATGACAGTGCAGGACTCTGGTAGCAGAGTCAGGGACATAATATTGTAAATGAACTGATTTAATCATAAGGACCCAAGAGAAACTCCTTGTGGGTATCCAGAATTATTGAACATGAGGAGCATAGAGGACTTCACAGGGGGTAAAATCCTGCATTAGCAAGAGGGGACAAGAATACTCTATGACCTCTTTAAACAGCTTTGTTTGTAACAAGACCAGTAAACAAAGCCTGGAGCTGGCTTAGAGGAAGTTTAAAGAGACTCCCTGTACCCCCTAGTTGCAGCTGTTAATCTGACAGTTCAACCCATTCCAAGGGACACATCTCCCGGCCTCTAGTGTTGCAGTGGGCCCCACCTGGGGTTGGTGCAGGACAGGCAGCCTAGTGTTTGTCAAGGTTTCACCACTCATCTCCGGGCCACTTAATCCCTCAGGCTGATTCTGGATCTGGATGGATGTTCCAGGCCCAGCCTGGGGCCAATTTCAAAGATCACCCCTGTGGTACCTCAAACCAGCTTGGGTTCTGGGAGATATAGGGTAGAAATGGTCAAATGTTCTGAATGTACACTAAGCCAGAGACAGAATCCTGGCAATTCGAAGGTATGCAGTAGGTACATACTAAGGCGTGGCCAGCAGGGTCTTCTATACCAAGGGCTTGCAGGCAACACCAGCATATCAAACAACATGAGAGCTGTAGCAGGGGAGAGAATGCAGGTAGGGCTGGACGAGACTGGGGCACTGTTAAACACTTAGCTGAATATCTGTGGACAAGTCTTGAGATCGCTAAGCAGAATCTGAGCTTTGTTTGTGTTTTTTGTTTTGCTTTGTTTTCAATAAAGTGTAAGTACAAAGTATGTCATTGTCTTTTCCCTCCTGGACTTCCTTACTAATCTGCTGCTTGATGAAACCCAGTACATCTCGCTCAAACACTCAAGTAACCAGAGTGTCCTGCCCCCTCAACCATTTTATACCACCCTGATAATGTGAAACCCCAGCTCAGGCCATGGAGGAGTGGGGAACACAGAATGAAGTCTGGCATCTCTGGAGCCTTGGGCTTGGCATTAAAATGGAAGAGTCCATTACAATGAAAAGCCTGGGTTTTACTTGTTGGGAGCCTGTTTAACACCTTATGGGCTGAACCTAAGTGCTATTTTTTTTTATATATATATGATTGTTTGTTTTAGGCTCCCACTTCCTGCAGTATCAGTTTCTGTCAGACCAGTTTGTTAAAAAAGCACTTTGAGTAAATACCAGAAGCCAGGATGAAAGTAAAATAGGGAGACTTAAAAAATAATTTGTTTTTACATAACTTGAATTTCATTCCCACTCAGGGTTAAACAAAGCCCTCTTCAAAATAAAAAATGCTCATTGGATGAGAAAGAGTTTCTGAACTGGGGGAGAAACGGTGATAGCTTTGGAGTTGGAGACTGGGCCCTATGTTTTCGGAGGCATCTGATTGCACCTATGGCTTTAAAACACCAAGAAGCAAAATAAAGGAGATCTATACCATTTGTCATATACTAGCTATGTTCCTGAAAATTTATATGAAAAATTTCTAAACTGATTCCTATTCACCATGCAGTAAGTATGCTCAATGAAGAACCCTTACCAGGAAGTTCTCTAAAATGAGGCCCCTGCAGGGCCAGGACTAGGGTGAGGCAAGTAAGGGGATGCCCGAAATCTCAGCAATCATGAATAACATGTTAATCCAATACTGTAACAAATCAGAATTAATGCAAAAAATCCATAATAAACAAATAATCAAATTTTTAAATAATGAATTCTGTCCCTGCTTCATTCTTCTCTGAGGTTTCAAGCATCAGCAATTGTTTCAGATGGAGCTAAGGCCACTTCTTTTCTGAGTGGGAGATGGAGAGAAATTTATAAGTAACAACCTACATGATGCCTTCATCATTCACCACCTTGCTAAAACTGACCCCATTCTTTTGCCTGCACCACATGTAAACATCATAGTCTTTTCAAAAAATTGTTTTGGGACAAATGGATATCTACGTACAAGTAATAAATTGGACCTCAACATCATACTATATATAAATATTAATTCAAAATTGATCAAAGACCTAACTCTAAGAGCTAAACTATAAAATTCTTAGAAAAAAAAAAGATGTAAATCTCCTTCGCAATGATTTCTCAGATACAGCCCCAGAAAATATAAATAATGAAAGAAAACAATAGGCAAATTTGCCTTCATTATCTTAGATTTGGCAATGGTTTTTCATATGTGACTCCCAAAAACACAAATGACAAAGGAAAAAAAAATAGATAAATTAAAAACTTCCATTAGTCAAAGGACAGCATCCACAAAGTGAAAAGAAAACCTATAGAATGGAAGAAAATATTGGCAAATCATATATCTGATAAGGGACTGTATCTAGAATACATAAGGAATTCTTATAACTCAATAACAACAAAAAAGACAAATACCTCTATTTAAAAATGGGCAAAGGATTTGAATAGACATTTCTCCAAAGAAGATATACAAATGACCAAGAAGCACATGAAAAGATGCTCAACATTATTAGTCATCAGGGAAATGCAAATCAAAACTACAATAAAATACCACTTCACACCCATTAGGAGGATCATTATCTAAATGACAATATCAAATGTTGATGAAGATGTACCTTCCTCCAAGTATCTCCTTTGAAATTTGTCTTCCCCAAACTCTAAAAACTCTATTTCTCCTTAGGAAAACTCAGGCTTTAACCACAAGGGGGGAGCTCACTCCTGGAGTGGTTTGCCGCTCCACATTCAGTTCATAAAAGCGTCCTGCCTCAAAATGCACCTTGTAGTGGAAACTGCAATGTGCTATCTGGGTCTCCTCCTGGAATAAAGGACTTGGTCTCTGAGCTGCTGGAAATATGGCCAGAAGACAGCTCTCAACTGCCAGCCCTCTTTGGGGACTACTTTTGGTAACAAAAAATGTCTTGCCCAAAGTTAACCTCTTTCCAAAAGTAGCCCACATTCAGTGACTGACCAAAATAGGAATGTAAAGGCCCAAACACCTCACTCCAATTTGGGGCAACTGTGCAGGACCATTTAAGATCCAAGTCTCCCTGTGGGGTTGGTTGGAGTCTTTGCTGGATCTGCATCACAATTTAACTTCTCCCTTTATTCAATCCTGCTCCTTCTCCTTCTCCTTCTCTTTCACAGGCATTGCCCGCCCCCCACCCCACACACACAGCTTTAACATGTGGCCAGTGATGCTCCTTGCCCCTATTGCAAAACATGAAGGGCATTATGGGGTAGGAAGCTAGGGCTGCTGGATCCCAAAGTGAGTAGGACCAAGGTTCTTCTTAAAGAATTTTCTCTTTCAATATTCCATCACTGTGAGCTACATACACACTGATTACTTTACCAGTGAATACATTAAATTAAATCGATAACATTTCTACCCATGCTACAAAGAAAACATTCCTCTTTCAACAACTTTCCTCATTGAGGTCCTTATTATCAGGAAGGAAACGCTTTCCTCATACTCTGGAAAAGAATTCTTTCCTCATCTGTAAATGCGAATAAATAACCTCTTCGAATAGTTGTAGATTCAATGAGTATATGTGAAGGCACTTAGAGCAGTGCCCAGCATGTGGTGAGTGCTATGCTTACCAGAATAACAAAGAAATGAGAGTATTTCTGAATAGCAGCTCCCTTTGTTACCCCAGAATGACTCCCAGTCTTAACGGTTAAGGTTCTGCAGCTTCTCTCTGTAGGAGGAGGGTTGCCAATTCTTTCATCTTCATTTGAGACATTTACCTTTATGTGTGGTTGGGGCTTGCTCCCGTAAATGCGTCAGAACACTCTCTGTGCTCATATAAGTATTACATTCCTCCATGATGGGATCTATTACAACACCATCATAGAAGTATGTGCCTTGTGAATCTTCAAAAGGGTGGATTGTGGTACATGATGTGTCTTAGGCTTATTTGTTTATGAAACTCACTTCCTCCCTTCATGTTTGAGTCATACCTAAGAATTATTTCTTGAGTAGTGTTCTGTGGAACACATTTTTTTGGAAATTCTGATATCTCTGGGATAATTATATTAATTTAGGAGGATATTTTTCCAAAATAATAGCAGGCTAGGAGTTAAATAGCGCTTTCTTATGGCCAGTTAGTGGCATGACACTAATAGTCATAGCTGCTCTTTATTGAGCACGTATCAGATGCTGAACATTGTCTTGAGAGATTTACAAGAATCACTTCATTTAACTCTCTTAACAATCTTCTTAGAGATGGATGTTTAGAGCCTCATTTTAGAGATTAGGAAATTTAGGAGCAAAAAGGTTAAATAGCTTGCCCCAAGTAACACAACAAGTAGTGGAGCCAAAATTCAAAAGCCCACAAATTTCTATTTCTGGTTTGATCATAGTGATGTAAAAGTAGCATTTCTCTTCTTCCTTTCATTGAAATCTACCCAAAACAACAACTTGATAGAGAAACAAAGACTCAAAATTCCTTTTTCTAGAAAGTAGGAGATAGCTAAAATCCCAGGTCCCCAATTAGTTGAAGGGCTGCTAAAGACAGTAAAAAACAAGAAAGAGGGCATGTGGGAGCAAACAAAGAATAGAACCTACAGCAAGGGAATGCAGTGGCTGTGTATCTCATAAAGAGCCAGTTACATCAACAAAATTTGAAAAAGCAACCTATTAAATGAGAGAAAATATTTTCAAATCGTATACCTGAGAAAAGGTTAAAATCCAAAATACATGAAGAACTCATCTAGCTCAATAAAAATATGGACAGAGGAACTGAATAGACTTTCTCCAAAGGCATACAAATGGCCAACAGGTACATGAAAAGGTGTTCAACATCACTAATCATCAGAGAAATGCAAATCAAAACCACAAAGAGGTAATCACCTCACCTGTTAGAATGACCATTATCAAAAAAATAAGAGACAATAGGTACTGGTGAGATTATGGTGAAAAAGGAACCCCTGTGCACTGTTGGTGGGAATGTACGTTGGTGCAGCCACTGTGGAAAACAGTATGGAGATTCCTCAAAAAATTAAAAGAACTACTATATGATTTAGAAATTCTACTGTTGGTATTTATCTGAAGAAAACAATCGAAAAGATATGTGCACCCCTATGTTCATTGCAGCATTATTTACAATAGCCAAGATACGGAAACAACCTAGGTATCCACTGACAGATGAATGGATAAAGAATTTGTGAGATTACATAGATAGATAGATAGATAGATAGATAGATAGATAGATAGATATTTATATTTATATATATTTCTATATAATTCAGCCATAAACAAGAAGGAAATTCTACCATCTAACATGGGTGAAACTTGAGGTCCTTATGCTAAATGAAATAAGTAAGACAGAGAAAGACAAATACTGTATGACCTCACTTATTTGTGGAATCTAAAAAAAAAAATGAACTCATAAATACAAAGAACATATTTGTGGTGGCCAGAGGCTGGAGGTGGGAGATAGGTGAAAGGGGCAAAGGTAGTCCAAAGCTACAAACTTCCAGTTATAAGATAAAGTGTTCTGGAAATGTAATGTATAGCTTGGTAACTAAAATGAACAATACTTTACCATATATTTGAAAGTTACTAAGATAGTATATCTTAAAAGTTCTCATCACATACAAAAAAAATTAACTGTGAGGTGATGGATGTTAACTTATTATGATCATTTCACAAAATGTACATATATCAAGTCATCATGTTTTATACCTAAAACTAATTCGTTGTTATATGTTAATTATATCTCAATAAAACTGTAAAAACTAAAATAAAATAGTTGTTCATAAAAAAGAAAGAGCCAGATGCAATTCTTAAAACTGAGTGGCAAAACCTAACTCTCTTTTTTGCAATTTGCAATATTGGGACAAGTGTGCATCTGCCAGTACCAAGACTTTCTCTGGATTCTGTTTGGTATCAAAAGACAAAGATGAGGTTTCCTAGGAACCAGAGACTAGCCATATTTGCAAGAAATGCTGCCTCTGTCGCAACACAGAAGAATCTTTGGGTTGTAAAAACTTTACAGCTGATCATCTTTATTGCTTAGGGAAAAGCAAAAGCTAAACAAACTCACTTAAAATCCAAAATCAAGAAAAAATTCTAACCATCAACAAGGTAAAGAGACAAACATCGGAATGGGAAAATATATGTTGCAAGCAATGCCTCCAATAAGGGCCTAATATCCAAAACATAAAGAACTTATATGACTCAATAACAACAAAAAAAAAACAAACGATCCAATCAGATAATGGGCAGAGGACCTGAACAGACACTTCTCCCCAGAGGACATACCAATGGCCAACAAATATATGAAAAGATGCTCAACATCGCTAGCTATTAGAGAAATGCAAATCAAAACTACACTGAGATACCATCTCACACTTCTTAGAATGGCTATAATCAACAGGACAAGTAATAACAAATGCTGGAGAGGATGCGGAGAAAAAGGAACCCTCATACACTGCTGGTGGGACTGCAAATTGGTACAGCCACTATGGAAAACAGTATGGAGTTTCCTCAAAAAACTGAGAACTGATCTACTGTATGATCCAGCAATCCCTCTACTGGGTATTTACTGCAAAGACTTTTAAAATCATATCCATAAAGATATTTGCACACCGATGTTCATAGCAGCATTATTCACAGTGGCCAGGACATGGAAGCAACTGAAGTGTCCTACGGTCGATGATTGGCTAAAGAAGCTGTGGTACATATATACAATGGAATATTACTCAGTCATAAGTAGAGATGAAATACTGCCATTTGTGACAACCTGGATGGACCTCGAGATAATCATGCTAAGCAAAATAAGCCAGACAGAAAAAGTTGAAAATCACATGATATCACTTATATGTGGGATATAAACCTAAAAGTAACAAAGGGACAGGACAAACAAGCAGAGACTCATGGACATGGACTATAGACTAGTGGTTACAAGAGGGTAAAGGGTGGGGGAAGAGGGGGTAGGTAGATGGGGTAAAAGGGGTCAAATATAGGGGATTAGGAGGAGGGTGAAGTGGGTAAAGGAGATCAAATATATAGTAGCTGAAGGAAACTGGACTTTGGGTGGTAAACACACAATAGAATATACAAATATCAAATTATAAGGTACACCTGAAAATTATATAATTGTATTAACCAATATTACCCCCCAATAAACTTAACTTAAAAAATTAAATAAAACGAAAAAATCCAGCTAGCCTGACGCTCCTACACACAAACGTGCTGTAAATAGCTCATTAAGGAAAAATTCTTCTCCTGCAATGACAAATAATATAAAAGAAATGAGCACAGGAACCTATGCAAAGGTACGATAAGGAAAAAAAATGAAAAAGAGCAGGAAACCAAGTGGTAAACAAGCAATATACCCTGGAATAATATTGCTAGGAAGCAGACAATAATTGTGATCAAATATTTCATCTTGAATTTTTAAAACATGATGTAGCAATTGCCTCTATGAAACCAGAACAAAAAGCAAACCATGATAAAATTCAGGAAGGATACAGTGAGATGATGGGATGAAGTGAAGTGGCAGAGCTCAGATGTCAGTGCAAGCCCAAAAACAAAGCTCAGCCTTCAGCTACTCATAGTACTAGTAGAACACAAAAAGGATAACACAGACAGGAGGGGAAATTTGAGCGTGATTATCACTAGAGCGTGATTAGAGGGGCTAGACAAGCTTGCCTCCAGGACTCCAAGGTGGTCTGCTATAGTTTTCTGTCCAGCTTTAGGGCTAACTCTGACTACAACTTTTAAAAGCTATCATGTATTCAGGGAGCTCAAAGTTAAAAACAATAGATTGTTGACCTCCCAGGATTGCATCTGGAGAGTGGCTAATATTCTTCCAGTTTAGGAGATGGGAGGGAATACAAGCCTGGCGGAGGTACCCATTCCATTCCCGCTTGCTCAGTAGCTGGTGATTGGAAGACACTCTGCAACAACACTTAAAGAAAAAACAAAAAACAAATAAACAAAAAAACAAAAAAAAAAACAATAGATTGTCTCAGAGTCTCTCTTGGCTGTCAAATACTTGCATGGGGGATTTAATTTAAAGGAATTATGCCAAAAAAATAATTACTATAAGTAAATATCTTAGAAATTCTTAAATCCCTTTACATACCAATACACATATATACTCTTAGATAAGTAGATGATAGATAGATAGGTAGATAGATGATGATGATAGATGATAGATGATAGATAGATAGACATATATACTGTAAATTAAGTGTATTAGCCTAGCTCTTTCTACTAGAGACTACAAATAATGCTACTTTTGCTTCTCATTGCCAAATTACATTGGCTTAAGCCCTCAATTAGCTTGCTTTTAGAAAATCTAGTTCTGTTTGTTTGCTTGTTTGTTTGACTGGGTTTTTGTTTTTTTGTTTTTTGTTACCATGTTTTCTACACTATCACTGGAAATTCCTGGAAAATGCTTCCTTGCTCCTAAATCCATTCCAGTTATGCCATGCCTGCTCAGTAGTGATCACCCACGTCTGAGCCATCCTGAGCCACCATTTGCTTGGCCACATCTCTCCCTTAGAGGTTCCTAAAATGCCCTCCCTTATTTTTACAGACTACCAGCTAAAACCAGGTTGTAATGTTTAATGAAGACTTTCTAGAATCTGGTGGTTAACATAGGGGAATTATAACACAGGCCAAGAAACTCCCCAGGTTTAGAAAATTCCACAGTAGCCCTCCGTAGAAAATAGCTTTGTTTAAATCCCATCCTGAAATCATGTAGTAAAGCAACTAAAGTTTATTTCTCTCCTAACCCAATGAGTGAATCTTTGCACACATCTTCCCTCCAGGAGTTCAGACCCAAGCAGAGGAAGAAATTGCCTACTCACAACAGTATAAAGCCCCCTTCCAGCTGCCTTGTCTCATGTTGCAGGATCTAACTTTTCCCAGAATGATTGACAGCAGAAATGTCCCATTCCCTACCAGCAGGGAAGGGTAACCTTGCCCCAAATGGGCAAACAGTTTCTCAAGAAGTCTAGGTAATTCATTCTTCTATAGGATCACAGTCTAGCACAAGGTCAAGCACAGCAAACCCAATCTAGTTTATTTCAAGAGAACACCCTCCAGTCATTTTTAGTCTTGTGGCTTGATCACCTATGAACAACTATTTTCAAAGCAATACATATGCATACCTTTTCTAAAACTAAGAAATAACGTGCTGTCTATAATTTATACATTATCGTTCAGGTCGGTTTAGCTTCTTGGACCATACATATCAAACCCATCCATTCTAGAATGAAGTGTAGCCATTCTCTGAAGAGAGCCCCTGGTGAACCATGCCTCCTGGTATTAAACCCTTGAGTAGTCCTTTCTAACACAAAATCTGGACTAGTCTTATGACTCACCAAATAGTATGTGGCAGAGGTGACATTATGCCAGTTCTAGGCCTAAGCCTAAAGAAGTCCTGGCAGCTTCTACTTTTGTACTTTTGGGAGCCCTGAGCTGCCATGTAAGAAATCTGGCGACCCCACTAAACAGACCACATAAGGTAGAGGTCATGTAGAACAAGGTCCTAGCCTTCCGCCCATCCCTACTCCAAACATGTGAATGATGGCATCCTGAAGGTTTCAGCCAGGCCACTGTTTGCAGCCACCTGAGAGGCCCCAAACCACTATGTTTTGGAGTACATTGTTATGCAAGTATAGGTAGCTGAAACAGAGCCTTTGTCCTTCATGAAATTCAAAGGAAAAAAATTTACCTCAGAGGCAAACTTTCTACCTTTCATCTCTTACCTACTTAAAGTTGTAAAATTGTTTCCCTTTCAACATTTCAAATACATTAGGGCCAGTGTATAGTTAAGCTTCCAGCACAAAGTATCATTACTTTCTTATCCTCTTAGCAGTCTTGGTATAGCTCAGAGCCTTCGCAGGAGAGCTTGGCCCTGAAATTAGATCACAGGGAAACTCTTTCCTCCTTCCATGCTTAACTCTAAGGATTGTGGTCTTTCTCTATTACAGTAAGACAGTTGGTTAAATTAAAGAAGCCTGCTCAGGAAAGAGAATGCATTACATTAAAAGTTTTGTAAGCAGACTTACAAGTATATTTGTAATGTACAGCATAGTGACTAAAGTTAGTAATACTATATTGCATATTCGAATTTTGCTAAAAGAGTAGATCTCAAAAGTTCTTACCACAGGAAAAAAATTTTTGTAACTATGTATGGTGATAGATGTTAACTAGGCTTATTTTGATGATCATTTAACAATATATACAAATATCGAATCATTATGTTATATACCAGAAACTAACATAATGTTACATGTCAATTATACCTCAATTTTTAAAAAAGGAATCAATGCAATAACATATAAAAAGATATTCCACAGCACTAATAATAAAAGATGTGTATTAAAGTATCAAGAAGAAAAAAAGTATCAAGAGACCATTTTTCACATAACGTATTGGTAGAGATTCAAAAGGCAGATTATGCTGTGTTGGTGAAGGAAACAGCCTCCTTATATATAAATACTGTGGGTGGAATTTTTTCAAGTTTTGCAAATGTAAAAAGAAAGAAAGAAAAGAAGCACACACATATAAAAGGTTAAAAATTAAACTAGAAATATGATTATGAAATAAAATATAAATGTAGCAGAATAGAGTATATTGTACTCCTAGATTTAAATTAAAATTTTATTCTAATCTGATCTTACAACATGGTATAAGGCAAGTTCATCCTGACCAGTACCTAAGGGAATCATTACTGGGGCAATGGTTACATTGTGTGACTGTCTTACCTAAGATATGTTCTTGCAACATAGAGCAAGAAGATAGTATTCTATCTGCATTTACCCAAATAAACACATGTATAGCCATTTTCCAATTACTCAAAAGCAATAGCAAGGGTATATCACTTGTTGCTGATAAACCATCTTCTGACAATTAGCTCCCTCTCATCATGCCAAGGTCCATTATCTTGATCTTCACACAGGCCTTCTACTCCTGGTCCACAACTCACAAAGTCTATAGGAAGACAATTTCTGTCTATTCGCTCAACTATCCATTCATTCACCAAATATTCACTGAGAACTTACTATAGATAGGTACTCTTCAAAACACTCCGAACAAGGCGAAAACTCAATTCTAGCTGCCCTATTGCTGCTGCAACAATCAACAGAGCATTTTGTAGTTTACAAAGTATATTCAAACACATGACATCTTCAAGAGGAAAAAAAAAAATGGCATAGATAATAGAGGCTCTGTTTATCTCTCTGGCAAACAAGGAGCAAACATCAAGGAAAAATCGCCTGGGATCTAGATGAACAAAACATACAACTAGGGAGAAGTCCAAGAAGTCACCCTGCAACAGCAGAAGGTAGGACAGGGCAAGGACTCAAGTCTAGGACATGAGGCTGTCCAGTTTCCAACGACTGAGTGAGACGAAGCTGCGGCAGAAGCCTCTTAAAGGGGCAATGTCCGTGAGAGGATTTTCGTGGTGACAGACCTACTCACTCTGAGCACCAGTGCCGATTCAGCTGCGTGCAGGGGGCACCAGCGACTTACAGGGAGACACTGTCGGAGTGAGAGCTGAGGAGAGAATCGCTCTCTACAGAAGTACCAGCGGTATCCATTGTTCCCTGTTGAGCCCTCTATGCTACCAGTGCATGGACACAGCACCGCCATAGCTGTGACATCATCAAACTGGATAACAGAGGTCGCTCTGCACAGAGTATTCCCTGAAACCTCACCTCCCCCAACTTGGGCCCCACCTAAGCCACATCCAGGTATATCCTCAGCGAGTCAGTTCTTCTTGTTGAGCAGCACCTAGAATCACTCTGGAGGCAGCTGGCCTCGGTTTCCAATGTGGCCTTTTGAGGCAGCTGTAAGCACAGCATCTGTGGATTGCTTGCTGAATCTTAACAGGTGGCCTTGGAGGGACATAGGCTTGGCCTAAATTTGGCCTGCAGCTGAGCCTCTCCAGGACTGTGCCACTGGACACCTACTTCACAAATCCACATTAATAAGACCAAGAGACTTCAGACCGTTGCTTAGTACATAGAAACAGACACAAAAAGGCAGCCAAAATGGGAAGACAAAGAAGCAGAAACCATATGAGAGAACAGAACAGAGATCCAGAAATAATGAAGTCAAGTAATTCAGTAGATGTAGAGTTCAAAACACTAGTTATAATACTAGTGTTCAGATACTCAATGAACTTTTGGAAAGGGTAGATAAATTCAGTGAGAACTTCAATGAAGAGATTTAAAAAAAAACAAAAATGGAAATGAAAATTATAAAAGGAACCAGTCTGAAATGAAGAACACATTATCTGAGATGAGAAGTATATTAAATGGAATAAACAAAGTGAATAAAGAAGAAGATAGAATGACCTATATAGATATGGGAAAGCCAAGCATACTCAATCAGAATGGCAAGAGATAAGATGCCAAGACTATAAAAAAAAAATTTAAGGAGCATATGGGACACTATTAAAGGTAAAAATGTCCATCTGATTGGTGTATCGAAAGGAAAACAAGATGTTGAACAGCTATTTGAAGCAATAATGATGGAAAACTTCCCTCATCTGGTGAAGGAAATGGACATACAAGACCAGGAAGCTCAGAAAACCCAAAAAACCAGGGATACAAAGAGGTCCACACCAAGACACATCATAATTAAAATGCCAAAAGTTAAATACAAAGAGAGAATCTTAAAAGCAGCAAGAGAAAAGCAGATAGTTACCGACAAGGAAACACTCATAAGACTGGCAGCTGATTTCCCAAAAGAAACTGTACAGGACAGAAAAGCTTGCACAAAATATTCGACATGATGAAGACCCAGGATCTACAACCAAGAATACTTTATCCAGCAAAGCTATCATTTAGAGTCAAAGGACAGATAAAGAGCTTCCCAGACAAAAATAAGCTAAAGAAATTTATCACCACCAAGTGTTGATATGTTGGAGGGACTTCTTTAAGAAGAAAAAACATGTATCAAAAGCAGAAATAAAGAATGATATTAACTACATTCCTATCAACAAGTACCTCAAATGGAAAAAAATTAAGCGCTCCAACTAAATGATAGAGCGGCTAAAAGGATAAGGAAACAAGACCCTTACATGCTGCCTACAAGGGACTCACTTCAGATTTAAAGGCACACACAGACTAAAAGGAAGGGGTTGGAAAAAGATATTGCTTTGATGGACCTGGAATACTTAAGTCAGACAGAGAAAGATAAACACTATATGATTTCACTTATATGTGGAATCTAAGGAATGAAAAGAACAAACTAATCAAAAACAGTCTCACAAATATAGTGGACAATTTGGTGATGGACGTGGGGGGAAGGTTAGGAGGCTGGGAGAATGGGGTGAAGGGTTAAAGAACAAATTAATAGCTGATGGATGGTCATGGGGATGGGGAGCACAACATAGGGAATGCAGTTAGCATTAATATGTTGGCTAGGTGGAGGGTCACGGGGGAGGGAGCAATTGAAGGGATCATTTTATGAGCTCTATAGATATCTAACCAATGTACTGTATACTTGCAATTAATTAAAATAAATAAATAAAATAAAATAAATAATTTTAGAAACAACAACACATTACATCCTCTGGTGTATCAAAGTGGTCACTAAACACTTAAACTTCTCAACAAAGATGAGGATAATTCTACTCAAATATTTCTAGGTTGGTAGTAGTTTCATAACTTTAGCACCATTTAATGAGAATTATTGTGGCCATGAATTATTCCAAACATAAAGAATGACAGGAATATTTCTGCAGATAGAGATCTAATAGAATTTTCTTATCGATAAGTGGTCACTATGTAGGTGATGATGCCATTGCAAATCACGATTTATAAATAATCCAATGTACTTGAAAACTAACTGCACCTCTCAATAATAGAATGACTCAAGCTGACATAGAAAAACAAATGAAAAGCACACTATGATGATAAATGTTTTATAAATATCTACTTATATTAAACTTGGGTGAAAAATGGGGAGGGGAGAGCTACACTCACATGTTTCTTTCTAGTTCCTGAGTATTTCTCAGAATTTTTCTCATGAAGTAGTCAGACAGTTTTATGCTTCATGCCTTAGGACAATGTCCAAATTTCCCTAGGTGTACCTGCTAAATTATTGAATAAGCCCAGACAAATGATAATACTTACTAAATATTTTAAGACCAAAAAAAAAAAAAAAGCATTTGAACCTGTGGCAATGTTTTCTAAAAATTGATGAATTCTAGAAGCTGCAAGGCTAGAAATCAAAACTATTCAAAAGATAGTATGGATTTCTCATATTTAAAATGTGAGCATTAGCATTGTATTTGCTAAAACGTGGTTGTCTATTTCATTATGTGAAAAAAAATTTGAACACATTTGATGTGGGTGGCTGAATGATAGTGGTCATTTGAAACTTGTTCCTCAAAGGTTATATCTAGGAGTCAAGAAACTTAAGTTCTAGTTTTGTTTTTCAGTTCAGAATGAAGATAATAAATGTTAAAGTTATTAATTTTACAGATAATGAAAAAATGATGAGAAAGAAAATGTGATTGCCCTATTTCCCTATGACTTCAAAGATCCTGTAGACACAACTTCATTTATCTAGAAAAACAACCCTGCTAATTATATTTCATATAATTATATTATTATATATAATAGGCTAATCTTATAGTTGTCTGTTTTTATGGAAAGAGAATTTAGGCCTTGGGAGAACTGTATAAAAGTGGAAAAACCAGAATGAAATCCCTAGATCTTCTAACTCTGGCTCAGACTACAATCTCCTTGCACCCTGAGATGCATTTCCTCCTTGTTTAACTGGTTCAGTGGATTGTAAGCTCCTCAGTAGTGGGAATGTGCCTTTTTCATTTACCCTGGTTTCTATGTCACCTCTCACTCTTGATTCTCTTCCTATCTCTCTGGTCATTTCTCAAGTGGGTTTTGTTTTTGTTTTTGTTTTTGTCATTGTTTGGGTTTGTTTGTTTGTTTTGTGGGCTCCTTTCTACTACATACCCAAGTCTTGCAGCTATTGGCCTTCTTTGGCCTCTTTTCCTTTTGATGCTATTCATTTCCTGAGAGTAAAAATTTTTTTGCTGTCTTCACCTACCAACCATACTTTAATCTCCAATACCAACCTCTCTCCTTAACTACAAACCTACTATCCAACTGTCTACTGCGTGGTTCCCAGTGAATGACTGTAAGTACCTGTGGTTTAGCATATCCAAAGCTGAGCTCCTCATCTTCCCCTGAACACCTGCTCTTCTTTGTTTTCACCTATCTCAATGAATAGCATATCCATCTACTCAAATGTTGAAACAAGAAAACTGGCAATCATTGAGGATTCTTTTCTTTCCCACAGACCCTACATCCAGTCAAGTTCTAGCTATAAGGCTCTAAAATCTTTCTCAGAACTACCTTTGCTTCTCCATTCCTATTGTTGACTGCCTTCTTTTCTTCAAAAATTTTTATCACTTTTCTCATGAACAAAACACCAGGCCCCCTTTACTGATATCCCTGACTTCAGACAGCCCCTGACCACCCATTCACCACAATGCCCCCTAAAGCAGCTGTGTATGTCAATCCTTCATTAACTTTCAGTGGATCCCCATTCAGGATAATATGATGTGGTCTTTCTCTACCTATCTTACACCAATTTCATACTTTTATAAATTCTTCCTTGCTGCATTTATGCTCCAGAAATACCCAACTCTTTGTAACTCCAAGTATACTAGGCCACCCTGCCTTTGTGTGTTTGATTATCTCTGATGCCTAGTGGGCAATGCCTACCATCCCTTCAAGTCCTGGTTCAAGCATTCTCTTCTCTGATTCCCCAAGGCAGGTTTTGTCCTTCCTCCTCCATGCCCATTGCATCATCCACATACTATTGTTAGAGCATTGACAGCATAGATTGTGAGTCAGGATCATATTTTGATATATTAAGTTATATATTTTTTCTTTGATAGTAAGTTATATTTTATAGATAAAAAAGTGCACAAAACAAAGTGTGCAACTCAATGTGCACTACTGCAGTAGTGCACTACTGCAGCACCACTATCCAGCACTATTGGATAGTAAGGAGGTTCTTTTATGGCCCCTCCTGTCCAGATAATACCCTCCAAAAGTAACCTCTAATCTTTTAATACCGCAGATTAGTTTTGCCTCCTTTTGAACTTCATGTAAATGAAATCATATAAAATCACATCTTTTTATATCTAGCTTCTTTTGCTCAACATTATGTCATTAAGCTCTATCTATATTGTTACATGTAGCTGTAGTTTTTTTCTAATTGCTGAGTAGCATTCCATTGTGTGACTACCATCATTTATTAATTCTACTATTATGGACATTAGGATTTTTCCCGGTTTGTTTTTTGTGTGTTTATTTGTTTTTTACTATTATGAATAATACTGCTAGAAAATTCTTGCACCTATCTATCAGTGAATTTAAAGACCCAGTTCATATTGACCCAAGAGTGGAATTGCTGGTTCATGAAATATGCTCGTGCTTAGATTTAGCATAAAACAATAAGAAATTTTCCAATTAATATTCCCCAAAGCAAGCAAATATATAGATAAATAGGTAGATATTAAATAAATAAATATGATAGATAAATATCATATCTATCATTTATCTATTCTCTATCTATCTATCTATCTATCTATCTATCTATCTATCTATCTATCATCTGTCTGTCTGTCTGTCTGTCTATCTAACGCCACATCCTTGGCAACTCATTATTACCAGTCTTTTTAATTTTAACTTTTCTAGTGCAGATGTTAACAGATCAAACTGTGATTATCCAACATTTTCTATTCCCAGAATCTTGTACTGCCTCCACTCTACTTCCATTTGGGCAGTAGTGAGAATATTCTGTATTCACTGTCCTTGGCATAGAGTTGGTAGAGCAGAAATGCAGACAAGAAAGGACAGAATCAATGCCTCGGTTTTTTTGTTTTAAAAATAGACTGCAAAACTCATGCCAGAGGCAGTAGTTTGAGAGGAAATGTCTTTAGTCTCAAAAGCCTTTCTTTTAAGCATCATCAATGTCTGGATTTTTAGTATCTGAAGCTAAAATCCCCACAAGTTTGGGGCACTCGGATATTTCTATCATCAATAAATTTGAAAAAAAAAATGTATGCTTGTGTAAGAATGAGTTTTTCCCACTCTAGCAGAGGTAAAGATCCTCTGGACAGAGGTAAGGAGCAAGAACAAGTATGATGAGTCTGAGGGTGAAGTGAGGGGAAATAATAGAACCTCCAAGTTGTCTGGCATCTCTCAATGGAGAGAGAACCTGCTCCTGAATGGAACACATGTCATAACATCTGCCTGCACCCAGCATGGAATGGGCACAGAATATAAATGGCTTGAAGGTGTATCAAAGCCAAGAGTACTTGATATAGCCCCACTGCCTTTCCCAGAGCCACAAAGTCAGTTGAACAAAAGCCAAGAATTCCCCATGTCCTAAGAGAGATGTGAAGGTAAGCGAGAGAGCAGAGGAGCCTGAAGGGAAGTCTTATCATTGGAAAGATGTGACATAGCAGCAGATAATTATCTGGACCTCCTGACCAATGATCTGATAAGAAAATAAAATCACCTCAAAAGATTCCAGTGGGAAAGATGAAGAACAACCAAGAACCTGGTAGAATGTGGCCATTAAGTCCCAGACACCAACTAATCTTCTCCTTCCTCATCAGAATGTCCTGAAACAGCCCTCAGAATTGATATACAACCCTAGAGTGAAGAGGAGAGAGACAAAAGTCTGATTGGCTGAGAAAACCCAATTGATTAAGATTATATTTCTGTCATCAGGCAGAATTTGGGTTCAAACTAAAATTTAAGCTTACTTATAGCAAAAATTAGAAAAGTTTTGTTTCTTGCACACTCAGAAATGTGAAATTTGTCTGGGCTATATATTAGTCTGGGTTCTCCAGAGAAACAGAACCAATAAGATATATATATAATGATTTGCTAAAAGAAATTGGCTTATATGATTATGGAAGTTGAGAAGTCCAAGATCTGCAGTCAGTTAGCTGAAGACTCAGGAGAGCCAATGGTATAGTTCCAGTTTGATTCTGAAGACCTGAGAACCAGGAGGGCTAATAGTGTAAGTTCCAGTCTAAATCCAAGTTCAAAAGCAGGAGAAGACCTACATTCTAGCTCGAAGACTGCCAGGCAGAGAGAGAGAAAAGTCTGCCTTCATCAGCCTTTTATTTCTTTAAGCCTTCAATGGATTGGATGAGGCCCACCCACACTGGGGAGAACAATCTGCTTTGCTCAGTCTACTGATTCCAAAGCTAATTTTATACAGAAACATTCTCACAGACTCAGAAATAGTGTTTAACAAGACATCTGGGTGCACCACGGCCCAATCAAAATAACATGTAAAATTAACCATCACAGTCTACAATGTCTTTTATCTGTTCTCATATCTGTGTACACACTAGACCATACATTCCTTGTGGTAAGGACCATGACTTTTTTTTACCTCTGGCTCCCCAGCACTTATCATAGTACCTGAAATACAGAGGGTCTCAATAAATATCCAATGGATCTAACCATTTGATGCTTACTTGAGCTTCATATTCAATTATCACAAATCCAGAGTGAGGTAAGCTGATCCATGAGCACAATCCATTTAGTGGGTGCTTCATATGTGTTTGAGACAGAGAAGAGGAGAAAATGGAGGTAAGGGGAAGGTAGCCTTTGGAAGAGCTTAGTAGGCACATTTGTTTGTTAATCACTAGAAATTATAAGGTTATAAGATCACAGAGAACTCCTTTAAGGGCTGTGGAATCAGTGTAGGATCTAACCCAAAACAAAGTCAGGCATTTTCCCCCAAAGCCTGCAGATAGGTATGGTTTTGGTGCAGGTAGGTTATACCTTTGCCTCCACGGCATAATTATAGGGACCCAAGCAGTTCCCTGCAGATCCTTCTCATCTGCTCCTGCCGGATGATGTTGGTATTCCATTGTCAATACTCCATTCCTTTAACCTGAGATTTTGATCATCGCTAAAATGGATACATGTTTAGGAGAAATAATATTTTGAGTTGTTATCATGCTTGGGTGACCGAAAGAAGGAATAAGATCGAGCAAAAGAAAGTAACAAGTACCTGGAGATTGGAAGGGGGACTCCCTGTATAGAGAAAAGCAAATAGAGAAGTCTGGGTGCAGATTCTTTGTGGACTTTGCAGTTCTGCCTAGGACCTCCTGTACTTGTGCAAAAACAGGATCTAGTCTAGCTCTGGCAAGACTGGAGAAAGAGAACAGAGATGCCCTCTCCCCTCCCACCTATTCCTTGCAGTAGTTATTGGTGTTATGAGAATTGTCCTGGCCTGCTTGGCAGTGGTTTTCTGTCCTGGATTAGTTGGTGCTTTTCTAGGGAAGAAGGGAACTGAGATGGACTGCAGTAGAAGTAAACCTTGGAGCATGTGCCAACTCATCAAATTGCTTCCTGGGATTGTGATGCAGAGAACTATGTAATTATGTGACTGTAATACCTATAAGTTGGCTAGAAGAAATTACACCCAATTGCCAAGAGCAATGAGAAAAGACAGATTTGTTGGAGCCAAGCCATTTGTATGGAGGCAAGCCATGTGGAAGCTTGGGTTTTCTGATGAGAAGATAACACTGAATTAAATCTAATTACTGCAGGAAGTCACTTTCACTCTCCAAAGCAAGTGATGGCTCTAGCAAGGCTGGATCTAATTTTCTGCCAGAGCAACCCATTGTTCTCTTCATTTAATCAGGTCCTCTTGAATGGATTGAAGAGGATCCCAATTTCTGACTTCATCTCAGCTCTGCTCTGTCCCAGTTATTGAACAAGTTATGTATGCCCTTGGCCCTTGGTGTAGCTTAGAAACAAATATATAGTCATTGGTTGTACTTAGGTGTCTTTGGAAACTTAGCATCTCAAAATGAAATGGATTCAGGAAGAAGACATGTGGTGTAACATCCTACTTGTACTTCCTCTTTCAACTTCACCTTTTCTGCCAATGGCTCTGCCAATTTCTCAGCCTGTATGTTGGCATGGTGAAGTAAGCTCTTGCCAGGAGGTGAAGAAATGCTTGTTGATATTATATCAGGGAAACAACTTAATCACTAGTTCGTCTCGATATAGAGTTAGCAGGACTTTAGTGCCAGAGCTTGAAATGCAAGTTTTCCCCCAGGGTTTTCACAGTGGGAGAAACTGGGCAGGGGTGAAATGTCCCTTCATTGTGCCTGAGAGACAACTGCAGGTATGAGAATAAATAGGTGTGAAAGAATAAATCCACACTGTCTAGACTGGGAAAACATTGAAAAGAAATCAAGAGTCTTTTGTAATGCTGCTACTGACATCTTAGAATCAGGACAATGAAAACAGCAGTTCCCTCCAAATATCACTGTATTAGGTTCTCCAGAGAAACAGAACCAATAAGATAAATATTAGAGATATAGATACAGACACAGACATGGACACAGACTCAGACTCGGACTCGGACACAGACACGGACACGGACAAGGACACGGACATAGATTTGTGGTGATTTCTTATGAGAAATTAGTTCATATGAGTGTGGAGGCTGAGGAGTCCCATGATCTGCTATCTACAAGCTGGAGACCTAGGAAAGCCAATAGTGTAATTTTGTCTGAGTCTAAAGGTCTGAGAACCAGGGGAGCCAGCCACTGGTATAGATCCTAGTGCATAGGCGGGGAAGATGAAATAAGATGTTCCAGCTCAATGGTGAGGCAGGAAAAAAAAACAGGGTAAATTCCTCCTTCCTCTGCCTTTTGTTCTATTCAGGCCCTCAGTGGATTGGATGAGGGGGTGAAGCCCACCCACAATGAGGAAGGCAATCTACTTTACTGAGTCTACCGATTTAAATGCTAACATCCAGAAATACCCTCGCAGACATAACCAGAAATAAAGTTTAATCTAGGCAACGTGCAACCAGTCAAGTAGACACATAAAATTACCATCACAATCACAATCGTACCAGCGAGTTTTTCTTGTTTTTTTTGTTTGTTTGTTTGTTTGTTTGTTTTTCAGTTTAGAGCCTTGAAATGTTTAGCTCTTTTCTCCTTCACTTGGGTTTACATGGTGACTTTTATAAAATATTCATCAAAAATTCTTCGTTACCTTTAAGTTTGAGTTTAATTTATAAACATTTTTATTTAAACAACATGCTGGGGATATTTTTCAAGTGAAGTTAAGTTGCACTTATAAGGAAGGTAGAAAGAAAATGAAATGTGAAAGATAAATCCCCACCTCCCCCTCACTTGTAGTTCATGTTTACAAGTTGTCCATCCCTACCACTTCCCTGCTCTTCCCTTGCTTCTAAAATTATCCCGAGATCATCTGGCTATGTTCCCCCTAGGGTGAAAACACATTTATAATGAATGTCCCATGTGGTCACTTTTTATGATTTCTGCTTTTAAGGAAATGAATGCAGATAGAATGGACCTGAGCCAGCCTCCTTTCTCCAGCCTTCCTGTTTCCTTGCCTCCATCTTTGCATAGGGACTCCTAGAGACCAGGAAATCTCTGCCAGTCCCTTCTTCATTCTTATAGGTGACAGAGGCAGCTAGATGTCTACCCACAGCCACTTCCTCCTCTTCCTCACTAATAAACCTTTATTTTACTGCAAATTTCAATATGTTCAGTAAATACAGTTACTTTTTCCAGCCTCCCAGGTGGAAAAGAGGGGGTAAGTGGCAAAGTTTTGGCTGACAAGGTGGAAACAGAAGTTGTTGAGTAGGATATCTGCAAAGTTCCTCAAAAGAGAGAAACAGCTCACCTGGACTTTCCCATAATACTTTCCTCTTCCTCTTTCTTGCTTATGTATATTAAGAACAAACACAGAAGAAAGCTACATATATTACAAGGATATATATATTCAAGAGTACATCTCAGTCACATCAGAATGGGGTCCCTCAGTGGGCAGGAGATGGGAGTGAGTGGCTGATGTGAATGAGGAAAAGCACATTTTAAAAAAGAGAAGGGCCCTGCACAGACTATTGATGAGAATGTGTTCTGAGGTAGGTGCTTGTTTAAAACTCAACTCTGTACCTGCTGTCTTGAAAAAAGGAGGATGAGGGGCGAAGGAAGGCAAAGGAGAGCCAAAGTTACTGTCAAAAAGTTACTGTCAATAATTCTATGAAACTCTCAGTATAACACATGGAAAAATTCATCTTGCATCAACTGACTCAAGAAATCATGACAACTCTCCTAGCCTCAAATATTCCCAATCTTGCCAGAGTCTGACTTTACTCCTGGGAGCTCTCAAATGTCCAGCAGTACAGCAGCCAGTAGTACAGTGCTCTGTGGATGACTAAGGCAAATTCTCTGCTTCCAGTACCTTTTCCTCCAGATGTAAGCAAAAATCCTGTTGCACCCCTGCCAGAAGGACATGGGCAGCTATCCAGCCTTTATGTCTCAGATCCAAACACTGGATTCCCTTTCCGGATACTCTGTCCTGGGCTTGCATACCCCCACCCCACCCCCATCCTGCTCCCCACAGCTTCAGAACCTAACTTTCTGTTTAGGTTCTGCTCTCCCTATGGGGAGATTGCTGGCTGCCTTCTTCCGCTAAGCAGAAGTGCATGAAATTAAATGTTAAGTAAAACCTCTGTGTCGTGAACAGGTTTTTGACTGAGGAGCCTTACAATAGAAACCGAAAAAAGAGTGTGGGAGGCTGTCACTAGTAACCTCATGAGCCATGCCTTGACTCCTGGCATTCGCACCCTTGTGTATGTAGTCTCTTCTCTTTGACTCTCGATGGCTGTGACATGCATTAACCAATAGAATGAGGCAACAGTGATGCTGGGCCAGTTCGGGGCCCAGAACTTACGAAGGCCTGGAAGCTTCTGCTTTCGTACTCCACACTCCAAGGGAAGCCAGCTGCTGTGTCGGAAGGCCTGCTGCGCTGAGGAAGCCCACAGGAAGTTTTAGGTGGTTTGTTACCAACACAATCGAAACAAAGAGCTACTATACTGTTTTATGTTTAAGGTTTGGAAATAGAAAGATTTAGGGAGAAAGGTAGTATTTCTTCACGCCAGGGAAAGAAAGTTGACAGTCCTCCAACCCATGCGTAAGAGTATATTTGCCATCTTGGAACTTTGAACGAATACTAACTTTATCCCACTGCACGTCTTCCTCTCTCCTTCCCCCTCCTCCCTGTCCCCTGGAATTGCCTTATGTTTCTCCCAGTCCTGGGGATTTACTGTGCTATGCCATCTGCCTGTAGTGGCTCCTCTTTTCATCTCTATATCAAGATCCCACACTTCTTCCAAACCAGTGTAAAGTAGAACCACTTTGTAAAGTTTCCTGTAAATGTTCTAGCCCCAGTGAGGACTCTTCCTTTCCTCTGAACTCCATTCCCATAGCAATTCTAGAACAGAAAATTGATTTGGCCATTAGCCACTTTGTAACATCATTTCTCTTATTGTCTCTTAAACTGATATGTGAATGTATTTTGATTTAACTTTCTACTGTTTTTTTTTTGTTCCCCTATTGGATTGTAACTTATCAAGGACAAGAACACATGTGTCTCTTCAATAAAAAGTCAGTGTGGGTAAAGGAGATCAAATATATGGTAGCCGAAGGAAACTGGACTTTGGGTGATAAACACACAATAGAATATACAGATGTCAAATTATAATGTACACTTGAAAATTATATAATTGTATTAATCAATGTTACCTCAATAAACTTAATTTAAAAAAAAGTAAATGCCTGTTGATTTCTACTATACTTTCTAGTAGTCTCCAATCCAAGGGGCCCAATAGTTATATTTCTTTTTTTATGAAGCCTAAAATTTTTTGACATATAGCATATTTGTTTTATATTTTCTTTTAAAAGCTTCCATTTCCTATCAAAATGATAGTAATAATTTAACACTTTTGTGAGGGGGTTCCTAGCAAGTAAAACCCTCAGTTTTAGAACAGGGAATGTCTCATGCAAACCGGAATACGTTGTCCGCCCTACTTCTAAGATTATTGCCACATCTAATTCAGTTGGTGCCCCACCTAGGGTTTCACCTGCAGAAACTGCAGAACAGTTGCCCAGTCCTATTTTTACATAAATTGCCCCTCCGCCATATGAAGTTCAACCAGGTGGTCTCCTAAACAAGTTTCACTATCATTTAAGTTTGATAGGAAGGCCTTTGAAAGTCATTTATGGTAATTATATGTTAACATCCTGGAGGTTGTTTTATAGTAGGAGCTATAAAAAGGAAGCATAAAAACTTGCTGGATTTTCTCCAGCGTGGTCCTACTGAGGGAAGCTCTATGTGACAAGCACATGCCATCCAGCCCCAGAGAGTTACCATACTCTATTATGCAACAAAAAAAGCCCAGCAGGTCACTCATGCCTTTATAGAGCACTTATTACATTTTATTGAAACTTGCTTTCTTTAGGTATCACTCTTTATATTTTAGCATTGTGAGCTTCTCAAGGACAAGACTGGTGTATTTATATGATAACTTTTAAAAAGAATATGATATAACAGATAGTGTTCTCTCCTTTTTACAAATGTTAACTCGTTTAATTCTCATACCACTCATATCAGATAGGTGCAATTATTATTCCCATTTTACAGATGAGGCAACTGAGGCACAAAGAGTTTTAGTAAATTTCCAAGCTAGTAAGCGACAGAGTTGGAATTTGAATCCAAGCAATATGGCTCCAGAATGTGTTTCAACTAGTCACAATCCTGCCTACTCCTTACTTATTGCCGTAAACACAGCACCTAGTCCAATCCCTGGCATGAGACTCCACATGTATTTATTAAAGAATGAATAAATGAATGGCTTATATATAATACAATCATATGTCCAGGACGTTCTTGAAAGAGTTTTAATTTAAAACATACTGTTATGTTTTCAAAACATGTATTAAACCATGTATCAGATGATACATCTAGATTTGGGGATCACAAACTGTGGCATAGTTCCCATAAAATTATCAATTCCATTTACTCTGTTTCTATGTTCAACAAATTACCTTCCAATCAATCATTCTTAGTTCAAAAATGTTTTTTTTTTACTTTTAATAATTTAAAAATTTTTTAATTACAGTTGGAATATGATATTATCTTAGTTTCGGGTGTACAGCACAGTGATTAGACATTATATAACTTACAAAGTGATCGCCCTGATAAATATAGTACCCATCTGACACCACACATAGTTATTACAATATTACTGACTATATTCCTTATGCTATACTTTACATCCCCATAATAATTTTGTAACTATTAATTTGTATATCTTAATCCCTTCCCCTTTTCACCCACCCTTTAACCCTCTTCACATCAAAATGTATCTCTGTATCTATGAGTTCGTTTCTGTTTTGTTTGTTTATTTTCTTTTTTAGATTCTACTTCTAAGTGAAATAATATGGCATTTGTTTTTCATTCTTTTTTATGGCTGAGTAATATTACATTGTATATATGTATCATCTCTTCTTTATCCATTCATCTATTGATGAACACCCAGGTAGCCTCCATATCTTGACTATTGTAAATAATGCTGCAATGAACATATGGATTCTCATGTCCCTTTGAAGTAGTATTTTGGGTTTCTTCAGATAAATTTCCAGAAGTGGGATTACTGAGTCCTTCTTTGTCCTTTGTTATAATCTTTGTTTTAAAGTCTATCTTGTCTGGTGTAAGTATTGCCACCCCAGTTTTTTGTTTGTTTGTTTGTTTCCATTTTCATGAAACATCTTTCTTCATCCTTTTACTTTCTTTCTTTGTGTGTCTTTCAATCTTAAGTGAGTCTCTTGTAGGCAGCATATGTAAGGGTCTTGCTTTCTTATCCATTCAGTCACCCTATCTTTTCACTGAAGTATCTTTTAATCCATTTATATTTAAAGTAATTGTTGCTAGGTATGTAGTTATTACCATTTTATTATTCATATTTTTTCTCTTTTTTTCTCTTTTCTTCTTCTTCTTCTTAAAGAAGTCCCTCAAGCATTTCCTGTGATACTGGCTTGGTGGTGATGAACTCCTTTAGCTTCTTTTGTCTGGGAAACTCTTATCTGTCCTCTAATTCTAGACAATAGCTCTACTAGGTAGACAAATCTTGATTGTAGGTCCTTGCTTTTCATCACTTTGAATATTTCATGCCAATGCCTTCTGGACTGCAAAAGTTTCTGTTAAGAAATCAGCTGACAGTCTTATAGGAGCTCCCTTGTATGTAACTAATTGCTTTTCTCTTGTTGCTTTTAAGAATCTGTCTTTATTTTTAACTTTTGGCATTTTAAATATGATGTGTCTTGGTGTGGGCCTGTTTGGGTTCATTTCATTTGGGATTCTATGCTTCCTGGGCTTGCATGTCTATTTTCTTCACTAGGTTAGGGAAGTTCTCAGTCATCATTTCTTGAAATAGATTGTTGCTTCCTTGCTCTCTTTCTTATCCTCCTGGTACCCCTATGATGCGAATGTTGGTACACTTTATGTTGTCCCAGAAGCTCCTTAAACTATTCTCAAATTTTTGGATTCTTTTTTTGTTGTTGTTGCTGTTCTGATTGAGTCCTTTCTGCTACCTTATCTTCTAAATCGCTAATTTGATTCTCTGCTTCATCTAATCTACTGTTAATTCCTCCTAAGTTATTCTTCATTTCAGTTATTGTATTCTTCTTTTCTTACTCATTCTTTCTTATGTTTTCTATCTCTTTGTTAAAGTTCTAACTGAGTTCACCTACTCTCCCAAGTTCCTTGAGCATCCTTATAACCAGTGTTTTGAACTCTGCATCTGGTAGATTCCTTGTCTCCATTTTGTTGAGTTCTTTTTATGGAGCTTTGTTCTGTTCTTTTATTTGGGGCATGTTTCTTTATCTCCCCATTTTGGCTTTCTACTTGCATTTGTTCTATATATTAGATATGGCTATTATATTTCTCGGTTTTAGTAGAGTGGCTTCATGTGGTAGGTGTGCTGTGATTCCTAGTAGCACAGTCTTCACTGGTCATCTGAGCCGGGTGCTCCAAGTATGTCCCTTGTATAGGTTGTGTGTGCCCTCCTGTTGTAGTTGAGCCTTGGTTCCTGTTTGCACATCAATGGGAGGGATTGACGCTCAGTCTGATTGGTTGTGAGGACTGGACACGTCTAAAGTCAAGGAGTTGTAGAGCAGGGACTGACCCTACAGAGCAAAATTCGTTTTAGCAGAGCTCTGGTACCTGCTCAGTCTGCCCTATGGGTGTGTCATCCTCAAACATGACCCCAGGTGGTGCTCCGGCTCAGACCAAAGCCAGCCACCAAGAGTGCATGCCAGGGCCTCCTGGGAGAGGCCATGCTGCAGGGCCCTGCATGGAGCCACCTGGCATGAGCCACCAAGCACTCTACAGATGGCCACTACCCACACTGGGTAGTATGCCTCAAGATGTGCCTCAAGAGGCCAAGCCACAAACTGAGGCTTGTTGCTGCTAGTACCAGGTTTGGGGCTACTCAGCAAGAGGTAAGGGGTATGCTGAGGCCAAATGTTGCTTGCTTAGATTTTGTAAATCTTTGAGAAATTTTAGGTAGGTCCACAACATGAGCCAAGACAGGTCATTTGTATGAAAAAGTCACTGAAAGCAGCTTGAGTGGGCCAGCAAATTAAGTAGGACGAGGTGTCAGGGAATCACCAGGGCTGGGTGACCAGTGTTAGCCTGATTGATGGAGACTCAGATATGGTGGCCTCCTGCATCTGCAAGCTGGGCAGAGGAGGGCTCAGCAAAGGAACTATGCTCTTTGCCAGCCCTTCTGTGTGGGAGAAATCTGCCCCTCCAGCCCTTGCCCCAAAGCCAGACAACTCAGTTCCTACCCATATGTCTCTGGCGCCTCCCAAACTGCTGCCGTAGCACTGGAACTCAGAGCAAATGAATCTGTCAACAAGTAAGTCTTCACATGGGCCCCTTAAGAGGAATGTCTGTGACTTCAGAGGCTCTTCTTCTCACTCAGCCACAATCCTTGCTGTTTTTCACAGCTAGAAGTTGTGGAGACTTCTCAGCACTGAAACTCTGGGCTGGGGAACCCCGTGTGGGGCTGGGACACTTCACTTTTCTGGAGGGATCTCCTTAACTGAGATATTTTTCCTGATTCTCAACCACCACACACAGGAATAGGACCAGCCCCTTTCACGTCTCCGCTCCTCCTACCAGCCTCCTACTGACCTCTTCTGTGTGTCCCAAGTTGTAGGACTTCTGTTCAGCTAGACTTCAAGCAACTCCCAATGATGGCTATTCTATAGTTTTGTTGTAATTTTGATGTGGTTTTCAGAGGAGGAGAGTGCAGCATTTACCTACTACACCTGAAAATATTCATTATACATGATTTTATAAGGGTGTTCATCAAATAAAGGATTTGAGGGTGGACATGAGAAGGAGTCTTCTTAGACTTGTTATTATTAGATGTGAAAATTTTTGGAAAATCTTAGAAGGGCTACCTAGTGAGGAATGCACCTTATTAAGATACTCTCTTACGAAAGGGACTGCTATCTCATGTGACAATCTCTAGAATATTTTCAGCTAGAAACTATCAGATCCAGAAAATTATCTACAGAAGTGATTCTCAAAGTATAGTCCCTGATCAGCAGCATCCGCATCCTCAAGAAACTTATTAGAAATACTAATTCTCAAGCCCATCCTAGACTTACTGAACCAGCAACTCTGGGGTTGAGACCCAACAACTTGTGTTTTAACAAGCTCTTCAAGTGATTCCGATGCAGGCTGTGGTTTAAGAATCACAAATCTACAATAACTAAGTTTGTTTTGTTTTTAACTTTATTCTTTAAAAAAAGAGAGATGATTTGAGAATAAGTGCACTGATGCTGTGAAATGAACTAAATATAGGATTGTTGAATTAGTAATGTAAATGTATATACACACTCATGTATGACCAGGGTTACCCAAGTTTCAGAAGTCTCCCTAGAGCTGAGGGGGTGTTAGTCTCACATTTAATCAGAGTCTGCAGCAAAAGCTTTCCATCTGTTTCAGTGGCCCTATTCACGCCACTCCACCAAGGGGTAAAGGGTTCCCAAGATAGAGCTGGTAGCCCCTAGTGACATGGTTTTTTTCTTTCCTTTACACCATGGCTCTCCTCTTCCCAGGCACACATACTGTCTCTGAAGGGGCTGGAAGCCAAGGTGGCCAAGGTCAGCTGCCCCTAGAAGTCTCCTCCCTCAGGACAATCAAATCTTCATGCTCAGTCCAGTTGGCTCTACTAGAATGTCCTACTGACTCTGGTTTCAATCTCTTCTTTAAGGGTCACAGTCCATAAGTTCAATTTCTGCATGTCTGAACTGTAACTCTCGAATGGATTCCACTTCTTTCTCACAGGACTTCTGGACCCTATGTGAAGCAAGGAGTATGTTTGGATATCTGTGTTTGTCAGTATCCCTGACCATGGCAAAATGATTTATAAGCTCTCAGAATATTCTCTAACAATCAGGAGTCCGACCTGTATAAACCTCCTAGAGGTATTGTCTAACTTCACATGCTAGCCTCACCTGACCTTACCCAAATGATCTGTCAGACATATCCATCCATCCATCCATCCAAAAACACACGTAAGCACATGCATATGCAGGTGCTTTAAGTCCTTTCTGGAATAAGGCAGAATGTGTGTTTGTGTGTGTATATATAAAAATTATAAATACCATCAAAAATGACTCAAAAATATAATTTTATATATTATAAAATATGACACTCATTACTAAGTAATAAATGTAACCTTAGGTGAAGCTAATGTAAACATTTATGCCTTGGTCTAATATGAGCCCATCCACTTTTCCATTTCTGTCAACTCACTCTGTACTTTTTGCTAATACTCTTCAGTGGCTACATCAATCTTTTTTGGAAGGAAATGAGTCAAGACTTATGTTCACCACTGAAAATTTTGACTCTCTGCAATAGGTCAAATGTCAGACCAAGAACAAATTAACCATACCTTCATAGCTTAACTACTGCTGTTGTTATCTATTAGAAGCTTTGTTCACTTTCAAGGTGCTTTCTGTAATATGCCAGCTACAGCTGCCACTCTCTTAAAATGACTTCTCTCTTTCTGTATGATTTTTGCTCTGCTTTTATATTGAGGGAGGGGACGTGTTAACTGACTTGTTTAGGAAAAGAACAAATTCTAAGTAGTTCTTAAAGCAACACCAAAGGACCTGGATGGTCTCCCCCAGTGTACAGGAAACAGTGACATAATTGTTATTTTCTGAGCAACACTATCAAACTCCCTTTGGCATTATCTGCTCAACATTTTTCCATTAAAAATTTCAGGCCCCTAGTGGTTACCAGAGGGTAGGGGAGGAAAGGGGAAGAGTGAGGTAGATGGGATAAAAAGGCTCAAATATGTGGTGACAGAAAGAAATCTAACTATGGACAGTGAACACACAATGCAATATATATATATATATATATATGCCTTACTGTTAAATTGTACACCTGAAACTTGCTGGATTTTGTTAACCAATGTCACTATAATAAAAAAATTAATTAAAAAAAATTTCAGGCCCACTATGTGCAGACTTCCCTTGGCTTAGGGATAGAATATCTGTGTGCAAGTCTTGATGAATGAGCTAGTTGGAGGTGGATAGTTACCCATTTAAGAAGGTCTGAAAATATTCCACTATTATAAAGTAAGTGTTTCTAAAAGTATAATTTTGTAGATTAACCACCTGATTTCTTATTTCTGACATTAAAATAGTATTGGGCAAAGAATCTAACGTAAAAATGTGATATAGAGCAAGCTTGGCCTTAATAACACCTCTCCTTATGCCCGTATCATCCAGTTTCCTGGTTTGTAGAACCCTAACCCAGGGAAATCATCAGCTCATTTGAATTACACTGCCAATATAGGGATGCCAAACAGGCGGCAATTCATGTGCCAACTTTGATTAGCCTGTATGGGCTGCCAGCCGCACAAGGTCACTTAACCAATTTCAGACTGTTTCCTAAACCATAAAGTCGAGACACAACAGCCCCAAGTTACGACCAAATTATTTCTGGTTGATAGCCAAAAGGGAGGCCATCAGGAATTAAAAAATGCTATTTCCTATCACAAAAATTATAACGTTGATCACAAAAGTGGAACAAAAAAATTTCCAACTATATTTACGAACATTTATTAAGCCCTAAAAACTATGTGGCAAATTCTCCTTTTGAGAGATTTTTCTGCCTGACTTAGACTTGTTGTACCTTATTAAATATATGATTTAAAGACAACTTTTTCTAATAAAGCATCCTCTGGCAAACAAAGGATTTCTCCACATCTCTAAAGACTAACATACCACATTAAAAATAAAGTCATCTGTCTCACAAATATTCATTGCTGATTTCATGTGCATGGGTGCCTCTGAAAGTCTTTGAGTGGTAAATGCTTTTCCAGTGCCACCTTGCTTTTCTTTTTTCAGAAAGATATTGCTGAATTCGATAACTGAGATCCTCAAACTTCCATTCTGCCCACATGAGAACCTTTAACCAGCAGTTTGGTCCATGTTGCCAGGCCAATGTGATGTCCTTGACACTTGGTCCCAGATATTTATTGGTTTATCTATTAGCTTTGGTATCTGTGGTGGAGTTCTTATTTTCAGTAATAAAAGTCATATAAAGTAGAGGTCAAAAGTCAAAGCATTTCAAAGTACAGATGAGAAATATACATGAAAGTGCTTTATAAAATATAAAAAAGACTTTGTAAATGGTAAATAACCAGGCAAATAGTGGATATTATGCATTATCTGAAGTAATGCATATACTCACCAGGGCAGAAGTTTTAGTTAGGGTGAAAGACAACGAACCAGAGGGGGACTGGGATGCAGGAAAGCCAAAGAAAGGTTGGAAGCTTCCTCATAAACTTGCCCTGCTACAGAGAAGCCTTCTCCTCTTGGGCTGGTCACTAGTCCCAGCATCAGAGCTGTTTGCTCAGGTCAGCAAAGCCTAAACCTCCTTCTCTGGCAGTTTTTCAAATCCCAGCTTTTCCAGTCACAGTCTGAGAGCATTGCCTAACCCCTACTCCAGAGGGTAAAATTGTTTCTATTTTTTCATTTCCCATCTTTTTGCCTAGGGCCTTGACCCCAGGTTAATTCCAGCTGGACCATTCGTTCAGTTTTACTCATAGAAATGGTGTCTTCAAAGAATCAGAGCATAATAGCCTTTATTTAAGAACAGTTTGAAATTGAATTGGGACACTCCCAGGTTTGGGACAGTGACAATGAATTAGAGCTGCATCACTTAGCTGGTTTCAGGATGAGCTGTTTGAGCTGCTGACAGCAGAGGTTCCCAGGGAACCACTGCCCCCTTGTGTCCTTGTCTCAGTGCTGGCCAGGAATTATTCCATGACGGGGAAGAACTTTTGGCAAAAGTCTGTAAAAGATTATTGGTGGGCTATTTCTGGCTCTCAGATTTGTTGGTTCAAATAAAATTTTCTTTCATCTCATAGCTTTTGAAATTATAACCTTTCTTCCTCCCGCACTGGTTTCTAAAAAGGCATATTTTATTATAATTGTTGAAATAGTATATACTCCTTGAAGAAAAAATTGTGTATGATAATTAATTTTTTTTTCTTTCTCCATATAAGGAAACCTAATTTTACTTGAGGACAGGAAAGAAAGCCACAAGAACTATGAAATCTAATTTTATCATAAATGTCATGTAAACATGATATCTTTTCCACGATAAGAAAATTAACTTTTGAATTCGCCAGAGTACTAGGAAGTAGAGTTGCCTTTTTCTCCTAAAAAATATAAAGTATAAAAGATAACACTTTAGATCCTGGAATCTCATAAAATTTGCCTGTAATTTCCATTCTGTGGATTAAGGATACCGTAGTGAATGCAACTATTAGACACATTAAATTGAATATCATTTTCCAGACAGGAAAATAAAACCTCCTGCTATAAAGATGACCTGTGGAAGTTAGGAAATTGGGCAGTCTAAAGGAGGCAATTATTGACAACTGCTTTCAAATGTGATTAGCCTTGTTTCTAAATGTTGCATAGATATGTTACTCTTCCCCAAACTATGGAGAATATAGAAACAAAGGCTTAGATCTGGGCATTATAGGAGAAGCTGAGAATGAGTCGTTTATTTCCCCAAATTCCTTTTCTTCTGTATGTTATTTGTTGTCTATATCATCTAGACATGTAGACTATGCAATATAAAAATGGATGTATAGTGTCAGAGAAAGTCAGTGGACAAGAACTGAAATGGGCTGGAAGTTTAACATAGTGTTAGCTGCTTTATCTGATCCATTATTTTCTTTGGAGACCTGTGACTAAGAAGATATTTTGGTGGAGGCCAGGATTGGATCCTGATGAGGGGTTTGGGGAGCAACAGGTGAAAGGAGCCCTGGAACAGAATTTCTCAATTTTTTTGATCCTCAGATCACTTTAATTCTACAGGAAAAAAGCTCCACAGACCACCTCCTGTATATCACTTTAAAAACTGTATATGGACATTTTACCATTTTCAACACAGAAAAATAAAGCTTCCTTCTGTAAAGGTAGCCTATGAGAGTTACATAATTTGGTAATTTAAACGATCCAGTTATTGGCAATTGCAAATAACCATTATTATATATATTACATATAAAATAATGCTGTATAAACTTAAACAACTTTATCCACCAAAAATCTATTGAGTATTAAACTGTTAATAATAACTCCTCAAATTCTCTGATCATTGTTATTACACATTTCTGTATGCTAACATACTTGTAGTCTGTGCCATTTTTTGTGCTCTATTTTTTAAATCTATTTCTATTCTTTAAAGTATGTAAGATTCATGTCATGGTAGAAGATATATATCTCATATATTTAGTGGGATTTTTATTTTAGACCAGTCTATGGAGATGACCTGAAGAGTCCAAAGAGATCTACTTCACCAGCCTTTTATAAAAGCAATAACATAGAGTGCTCAACTCTAGGGCATATGGGGGCAAAGAAAAAGATGGGGCTCACATTACTCAAGAGACAGCTCGGCAGGGCTGAGGATGCAGAAAGCCAGCCAGGGTCACAAGTACGTGTATCAGGTTCACAATTTTAATCGTTCTGATGGGTGGTTTCTCTTATCATCTCAATTGAGTACCTCCACTCTGATAGACTGTTTCATCCTCCCCTTCCTGGGGAGGGTGAAAAAAGGCATAGATGTGAGAGGCTCTGTTCATCCCTCTGGCAAACAAATCAGAGTTGTGACAGAAACAAGGAGCAAACAGCAAGGAAAAATTGCCTGGGATCAAAATGAACAAGACATACAACTAGCAAGAAATCTAAGAAATCACCCTGCAACAGCAGGAGGTAGGACAGGGCTAGGATTCAGGGCTGCCTGGCCCAAGTGGCTGAGTGGGATGGAGGCTGCAGCAGCAGCAGCTGCAAACACCTCTTAAAGGGGCCTTGTCTTCGAGCGGAGTTCCGCAGTGACAAACCTGCTCACTCTGAGCACCAGCGCCAGTTTGGCTACACAAGGATTTACAGGTTGACACTGAGTTGTCAGAGTGAGGACCATGGTGAGTCTCTCCCCTGCAGAAGTGCTGGCGGTATCTATTGTTCCTCTGTTGAGCTCTCCCCGCTCCCAGTGCGCAGACTCAGCACCGCCATAGCAAAGACATCATCACACTGGATAACAGAGCTCGCTCTGTCCAGAAGATTCCCTGATACCCTGCCTTCCCCAACTCCTGGCCCATCCAAGACACATCCAGGTGTATCCTCAGCAAGTCAGGTGATTTTTGCTGAGCAGCCCAGACTCACACTTGTGGCAGCTGGCTTCGGTTTCTGGTGTGGCATTTTGAGGCAGCTATAAGCACAGCATCTGTGAATTGCTTGCTAAATCTTAACAAGTGGCCCCAGAGGGGCAGAGGCTTGGGCTAAATTTGGCTTGCAGCTGAACCCCTCTCAGGACTATGCCACTGGACAGCCACCTGCTTCACAAATCCACACTAACAAGACCAGGAGATTTAGAAGCTTTGCTTAGCACATAGAAACAGACACAAAAAGGCAGCCAAAATGGGAAGACAAAGAAGCAGAAACCATATGAGAGAACAGAACAGAGATTCAGAAATAATGGAGTCAAGCAATCTAACAGATGCAGAGTTCAAAACACTGGTTATAAAGATGCTCAAAGGGTAGATGAATTCAGTGAGACATAAGAAACATAAAAATGGAAATGGAAATTATAAAAGGGAACCAGTCTGAAACGAAGAGCACATTATCTCAGAAGTACATTAAATGAAATAAACAAAGGAATAAGCAAAGTGAATAAAGAAGAGGATCAAGTGACCTATATAGAGTGTGGGAAAGCCAAGGACACTCAATCAGAATGGCAAGAAAAAAGAAGCCAAGACTATAATAATAATTTAAGGAACCTATGGGACACTATGAAAGGTAAAAATGTCCATCTCATTGGCATATCAAAAGGAAAATAAGATGTTGAACAGCTATTTGAAGAAATAATGATGGAAAACTTCCCTAACCTGGTGAAAGAAATAGACATAAAATTCTAGGATGCTCAGAGAGCCCCAAAAACCAGGAACCCAAAGAGGCCCACAGCAAGACACATCATAATTAAAATGTTTTGGGGCAGGAAGGAAATTCAGGGGAGTTAGTGGTTTTGTTGTCATTATTTTGTGAGGCCTGCTAGGCATTCTTTCAGTCAACAAATATGCACTGAGTTAAGCATTGTCTCAGGTATTGAAGATGCCATGATAAGCAAGATGGGCAAGATCTCTATCCTCTGGGAGCTTCTATTCTAGAACTCTCCACAGACTATTGGACTATTCTTTCTACTATTTACTTTGGGTAATTATAATTACTACATGTCACTTTTAATATAAGGAGAAAAGCAGGTTTATAGGACAGGGGTGTGTGTGTGTGTGTGTGTGTCTGTGTGTCTGTGTGTGTGTGTGTGTGTGTGTGTGTGTGTGATTTTATACTTAGGGAGAAAGAAAAGGAGCTTATGTTCCAAAAGGTTAATATTGGTCACCTCTGGAGGCCAGGATGGGCAAGACTTTTACTTTTTATTTTTATACACTTGTGTATCTTTTAATTTTCCAAAGCAATCTTTTGTAAAACTGTTAGGCCAAAAATAACTACAGGACATTACTTGTGGTATGTTTATGTTATACAGCTTCCCACTTCATTGCCTGTCTTCTATATAAGAGCAGAGGACTGGGACTGTGGAGTCTTCTGGTACAGACTGTTTCAAATGTGTTCTAGCTTTCACAGTGCTTTGCACAGCCATGGCGTGTAGTCCCAAGAAGCATCTGCAGTGTGCAGCAGCTCCAAAGCATTAAATGCTAGGTAAACTAACCAATGTGTTTGCTCCTCATCCATCCACCAGTCCCCTACAAGCTGAGAGAATGTGTGCCTTTAATCATTTTCCTGAGAAACAGACTGAAGTATGCCTTATCTAGAGATGAAATAAAGATCTGTATGCAGTGGTTTATTAGGACTGATGGCAAAGTCTTAACTGATACAACCTATGTTGCTAGTTTTATGATGTCATCAGCATTGACAAGATGGGAGAGAATTTCCGTCTGATATATGATACCAAGGATTGCTTTGCTGTTCATTGTGTTACACCTGAGGAGGCCAAGTACATGTCGTGCAAAGTGAGAAAGATCTTTGTGGGCCCAAAAGGAATCCCTCATCTGGTGACCTGTGATGCTTGCACCATCCACTACCCTGATCCCCTCATCTAGGTGAATGACACCATTCAGATTGATTTGGAGACTGGCAAAGTTACTGATTTCATCAAGTTTGACACTGATAACCTGTGTATGGTGACTATGATGCAAGACAGGGCAAATTTCCCCGAGTTGGTGGTGGGGAGACCAACCCCTGCACCGAGAGAAGAGGGTCCTTTGACAGATAGTGTAGAAAGAATTCAACACACACGCTAAAGTTAGAGTCAAAGGGAAAGTTTACTAAAAAGGGGGTAACTCCACAGACAGAGCGTGGTCTCCTCACAGAGGCAGAGAGTGAAAGGGACAGTGCAAGAGATAGTGAGAGACAAAGTAAAGGCACTGAGAATGACCACAAGAGACTTGGAAAGACAGCGAGTAGGGAGCCGGGTGTTCAGGGAATTCAGTTTATATATCATTCTTTCGTTTCGGTGAGTTATTGTTTAAAAGTCTTGATGAACCCATTTCCTTTGTTATGGACATACAGTGATGAAAGGGAAGGGTATGTAATGTGAAAAGATAAGAATATGTAGAGTGAAAGGCCTGCTGGCAGTTCCTAGCCTTTAATCCATAGGTTGCCCATGGTTTTTGGGAATGACTCTTGGTTCGCTTCCCCTTCACAGGTGTGGAGAATGGGTTATTAGCAATCCCAGCAGAAATATTCCTTTTTTTCTGAAGGTGTCCTCTCGGCCTGGCTACAGGGCTGATCAGCATATTGCAGTCTGTGGCTTGATTAATATTTTAATTCCTTTGCCTCCTCTCTACATTAACTGGATGTGCTGAGGAAGAATTGGTGTGACCACTAACAGAGAGACACCCTGGTCCTTTTGATGTAGTTCATGTTAAAGATGCCAGTTACAACAGCTTTGCCACCTAGCTCTCCAACATTTTTGTTATTGACAAAGGCAATAAGCCATGGATTTCTCTTCCTTGTGGAAAGATTATCAGCCTCACCATTGCTGAAGAGAGAGAAGAGACTGGTGGCCAGACAGAGCAGTGGGTCAAATAATCTCTAGGTGACATGATTGGAAGAGTCTTGTACTTAAAGAGAGCATAGCATGAAAAAAAAAAAATGTGTTTTATAACCTTGAGCAAATTGGCCTCCATCGGCCTCAAGTTCTTTCTAAGACAGGTGCTTGAAGTAACAGTAGCTACTATTTCAGTGGTTTTTATGTGCCAAGCACAGTGCTAAGCAGTTTCCTCACAACAGCTCCATGAGTTGAGCATTATCCCCATTATCCAGAGAAGAAAACTGAAGCACAAATAAGTATTGGAATCAGAATTCAAATTCAGGTTTAGGTGACCCCAAAAAGCCATATTCCTTCCACTGCACACTTATCGACCACTTCTTACTTCATGTCTCACGGTTTCCTGTATTAGAATGCAGTTAAACCCAGGACTTGACTCAAAATCCTCTACCTGGAAAATGTTATTTTAAATTAAAATAGTTGCTTTTATTCTTTATGTTGTATCAAACTCTAAAACGGGTATCTCAACCTCAGCACTACTGACATTTTAGACTGAAAAATTCTTTGTTTGAGCTGGCCTATGCACCATAGGGTGCTCGGCCACATCCCAGGCCTCTCGCCACTAGATATCAGAAGCACCCATCCTCCAGCTGTGACACAAAAATGCCTCCAGACATATTGCCAAATGTCCCTTAGGGTTGAGAAACACTGCTCTTAAAGGAAGAAGATGCCAAGTTCCTAAGTTAACCAGAAGGAAAACTGTGTTGAAAGGAGATATTGAATCTACTGAATATTTTTAACCTGACTGAATTATTTGACTTTACCAGCTTGGCCTAAAGTCAGCTCCAAATATTTCACAGTTACTCACCATGTGCAAAGCACTGTATCAGTTACACAGAATTCTCCAAGATTCAGGGAAATGGGGAATTAGAATAAATCTTGGCTCTCAACGATGACTCTACTTCTCTCAGAGTGAAATTCACTTTTGCCTGAAAGGAGAAGAGCCACCCAAAGGTTGCAGAGTGAGAATAGATATTCACCAGAGAACAGCCGTAATTGAACACAATGCTGATTTTATTCCAACTCAATAAAGCAAGGCACAAGTCATCGGGGCAATAAGCTTAACTAAAGGGACAAAAGCCAAAAAAACAAGTTTTTTTTTTCTTTATTTCTGTTTTAATTATTAGTCACTGTACATGGCTTTCTTCCACACCTCCTCTCAGAAAATGTGGGTTAACAAATCTCATGCAAAGAAACATAACAGAAGAGAAAAAGGGAAAATGAAATTCATCTAGTGTGTAGTTGATGGTGGTTTCTCCAATTTCTCTTTCGTAAACCGCTCCATCAGCACGGTCCGCTTCGGATTATTTTAATGTCATGACTATCTTCCCTGCAAATTGAACAACCATAAAAACAAAAACATTTTTATTATTTACCATACTGACACTGTCCCACAATTGTATTAAAAAGACCCATGTCATTGTACATTAGATTCTGTCTAGGGTGACATTTGCATAATCATTTTTTAAAGCTAAATCAATGAGTCACAACTCAGTCATTTTTTCCCTAACCCAAGGGCACAGGTCACTAACCCCAAAAAATCATTCTGAGAAGACCTACGTAATTCAGGGTTGATTAAAGTCAGAGAATGGACCCCTGAAATACAAAGCAGCATACTTAGAGGAGTCACGATCTCCTGGTCAGGTGTGTTACATGAAGGGCACCAGGTATAAAACACTAATTACTTAGCATTCTTTCGGTACAGTCATTAAGACCTATTTCCCAACTAGTACTGCAGGGTGTGCAGGTCACCTACACATGCCTTTTGAGTTTAAAAGAACATTTAATATTCCATAAAGTTTAAATATTTCTTAATTTCTCTTAATCCATGGATAGTAACATAGTTTGATTATCTGTTCTACAGTTGCACACCTCATTCTCTAACTTTGACTTGGAAAATGCACTGAGGGATTCTGTGTCTTCTTAAATGTCAGTCTGAAAACAGAACTATGTCATATTTCATCTTTATTTCCAAGAAAAGAGGCACTATATTATAAATAATGAAAATTCAAAAAAAAAAAAGAATAAAAACTTGTCTATTCTATACTTTAAATTATGTTACCTGATTTTCATGCACAAAGTACATTCGTTGGGATAAGTGGACATGTCACTTCCACACACAGGGTTAAAGTCTCTGGGGCATCCTGGTAATCTGTACTGATCGCAGTTTGGCTAGAAAAAAGAAAGGAAGACAGAAATTAGAGAATAACTTGAGATATTCTTATCACAAAATAGTGGAGGGGAGTACAAAGTCCCATGTCTCCCTAGATTTCCTAGAAACATCCTACGAAAATATTTCTACTTTCCAAAAAAAAGAAAAAAAGATTTTTCTAATGAAAAAATCAGATGCAATGTTGAAGCAATGGTTTGATACCTACTACGTAAGAAAAGAATCTCTAAAGAAGGTTCAGTGTGCTGATTTTTAAATGAAAGTCCAAGACATGCCACCATACCTACCTTACTGTCCTCTAGCTTCATAATTTGCACTCACTACAATCTCATGTAGATGTGCTATTACATTCTATCTCAGTCCCTTGACATAATGTTGAGACACACTCAGGAATTGAATCTTTTAGTCTGGATTTTTCGGATACTGGCATTTAACCCCCAGCACTAAAGAAAGCAGCAGGTTCATAACTGGATTTTAGGGGTACCTATGGGTTTACTTGTGTCCATCCCAAAAGATATGTTGAAGTCCTTACCACCAGCACCTCAGAATGTGACCTTATTTGGATATAGGGTCTTTATATAGGTAATCAAGTTAAAATGAGGTTATTAGAGTGAACCCTAATTCAATGTAACTGGTGTCCCAATAAAAAGGGAAAACTTGGGCAGTGTCATACACTAAGGGAAATCATGTGACAACACAGAGAGAACCCCACTTATAAGCCAAGGAATGTCTGAGGCTACCAGATGCTAGGACGGAGGCATGGAACAGATTCTCCTTCATAACCCTCAGAAAGAACTAACCCTGCCAACACCTTGATTTTGGATTTCTGGCCTCAAGAATTCCAAGACAATTAATTTCTGTTGTTTAAGTCACCCCAGTTTGTGATACTTTATTATGGCAGCTGTAAGAAATTGGTATGAAACTCAAGCATCTGATTCAAGAGAATTGAGGCCAGAGAGGTGACATGTCTTGCTCACAGTCACGGGTCTCCAGCAGGGCCAGGACTAGCACTTGTCACAGTGATCAGACCGTGGAGTGCAAGGTCTCGCTCTAACAAAAGGTTAAATACATGGCCTGCAATATTTCTGCGATATAGGTATATATATAATTTGTTTTTTTAGTAAAGGTGATCACCTTTCCTCATATCAGAGTAAAAGAAGTCACCCTGTTTTAGCCCTCTGAATAAATGAAGTACACCTTTCTATTAATATTATTAGGTTTCATAAAGGCCTAAGCAGGGCTGGCTGTGGGCCAAACCCTGAACTAAAAGAGGTTTTGTTGACCTTTTCCATCCTCTGTTCAGCACACTCTACACTTCGTTCAGGAGCACGATATGTTCCCACTGCCCTAGGCTCACTCAAGAGATGCCTTCTAGATGCCCTCTTATCCAATGAGATTGGGACAAGAGGTAGCTAGTCGTTTAGCTTAAAAATTCAATTAAAGCAAGGAAACAATAACAAAAAACAATACATACCCTAAATATTTTATCTTAAAACATATAAATGAAAACAAAATGGAAATCTTTTGATGTAAGACAATGACAAGGCATATGGCTACTTGTAATACTAGTTATGATCATATAATTAAGGTCAGGCCAATGGGATATAAGTGGAATTATTGTGCAGTAGCTTCTGGAAACCCCCTTTAAAAGAAAGCTGGTACCTGTCCTCTACTTCCTCTTAGTTTTATTCTTCTTTGTCCATTCCCCTATCCTACAGTTGGGAGCATGAGGCATTAACTTTATAGACCAGGAATACAAAGGCCACATCCTAGTGTGGCAGCACCGTGCACTGTTATTTTGAGTCTATTACTTGCAGCTGAATTTAATTTTAAGTAATGCAAAAGACAAAACCTTTCCTTTGAATGTTTCAACTAATTAGAATTCTGCATGCTATCACTGCAAAAATCATACCCATAATAACTCACTTATAATTTCCTGGTTTGGTTTCTCTAAAACAGGATTTGTCAACCCTATTCACATTTGGGATTGGATAATTCTTTGCTGTGGGAAGCTCTCCCGTGCATTGTAGGTTCTTTAGTAGCATCTCTGTTCTCAGTCCACTAGATAGATGCCAGTATCAACTCCCAGTCATGACAATCAAAAATGACAGCCTAAAACAGTGATCCCCAACCTTTTTGGGCACCAGGGACCAGTGCTCCTGTGAGAATCTAATGCCTGATGATCTGAGGTGAAGCTGACATGGTGATTCTAGTGCTGGGAAGTGGCTGCAAATACACAAGGCTATACTAGATCACCTAAGCTCACCTCCTGCTGTGCGGCCTGGTTCCTAACAGGCCACTGACTGGTACCAGTCCATGGCCCAGGGCTTGGGGACCCCTAGTCTAAATGTCTACTGAGAGGCAAAATTGCCCCCAGGTGAAAACCACTTTTTAAAATAGAGTGAGAATTTAGACACTTGCAAAACAACATAATACACAATTTTTTAAAATCTTTCCCTAATTTTTTAGTTCTTTCACCTATACCTAATTTAATAGCAATTTTTTTTTAGCCTCTAAATTATACCCCACGAGATGCCAACTAGAGGAAGTCACCTCTAGTAGACTGTTCCTCAGTGCTTCAGAAGACATTCTCTCTCGAAAAAGGGCCACCTCGCTAATTTATTTATTTCTTAGGTTGAATGGTAATGTAGAGAAAGTGCATTTATATCTTCTTTGGAGGAAGAAAATAGAGTGTGAAGGCTTTCAAGACGATGTCTACTCTGAAATGAATACTCAAAAGTTACCTAACCCCTTGATGTCAATATCCCTATATGTAAAATCATAATATCTATCTCACAAGGCCATTCTGAGCACTGAGACACTGAATATATCAATGGATGATGCTGGACCAGATATTAAAATAGATCTCTAACCATAACCTGCAGCAACCTGCCCAAGAAACCAACTCATTATTTAGAATAACCAGCCCAGGAAGCCAGCCTGCTGTAAGTCAGACAGCTATCTCTAGTGACAGTCTAAGAAGCCGAATAATAACCTCTGTAACAATTGGCCCCAAACGGCCAGGACTCGATTAGTAACCAACAGCTTCCCTAATTTTTGTCCCCACTTCCAACTTAGAATCAATCAGGGAAAGCCAAATATTCACTCCTAACCAATTACATAGGATACCTGCTTCTAGTTAGCCCAACTACAGGCCAACAGCCTGAAATCGAGACACACCTGAAGCCTTCCATTCTCTCACTAGAAAGCTTTCCTACTCCTCTGCCTGCCTTTGAGTCTCAGCCAAAATACAAGTGATGTGGTTGATTTCCTTGTCACAGCAAGCTCTGAATAAATAGTTTTTGTTTGTTCTCATTTGGTTGGTCTTTTGCTTCCACAGAATTTAACTTGATAACGTACTGCACAAAAATGTCTAGTACAAGGTGTAACTATTAGGCCAAGGATTTTCTGAATCATTAAAGGAGATATTAGAGGAAACAAAGCCCTGGAGTCTTCAAGAACTGAGCTATTTGCATTTTTGATCTGTATCAAAAGCCTGCGTGGGAAGCTGGTTTCTAAAGCAGTCAACAGTTTCAAAAGTGGCAGATTAGAACTGAAAACTATCCCCCAACCCAAATCATTGGGGGCTTCATTGTGTTAATAGAAACAATACAAGTAGTTTCCTACTTACTGTTCTATATTCTGCAGATGGACCAAATTGACTGTGCATAGAGGCTGCAAGAAGAAAACATTTTAGAGCATGTGATTAAGTCAATTCTTGTTCATAAGGGTCTTAAAATCCACGTTGTGATTTATTCAAGCTGCACCTTCTCCCTTTCCCTCAGATGCCTAACTTCTTTGCACCACTCCCTTTCACCCCACCAGCCACCCAAAATACGCGGTTGTTTTCTGGCACCTCTCCTAGCAGGCACACAAAAGAACATTTGGTACGGGTTTCATAACTGACCACTCTAATAAGTTTGCTTGAGAAAGAATTATGGGGCTACAAAATAAAAGTCAGAGAAGTAACTCCTAATAATTTATTTTTTTCCTCTGCGGCTCAGGGTAATGAATATAAAACTTAATATTACGTGTTACCATTTCGACTCCATTTTAAAATGGGGCGTCAAGTCTAGGTGAACTAACTCCCCCTTCCCATAAGCCCTGGAATGCCCCGACGCACTTGGCATTCACTATTCCTAATTTCTGTACATCTTATGCCGAGGTTCATTCAGTTGGGCCACTGTACATAAAAACTCAACTCCTAATCTTGAGCTCCAGAAAATCTGCTTTAAGGGAGAAAGAGCAGACAGCAGGGTGTCACTGAGAAGCTGGGAGTGAAGCTCAAGCAAGAACTGAAGGATCCCAGGCTCCACAGTCACGCTCCCTCGCCCCCAAGTTCGTGTTGCTAGAGGACTGCAGCGGGGCCCTAACGGCCAGTAACGGGTGCGCGGAAGGACGCCAGGGACTCCGGGGTATAGGGGTGGGCAGTCTCTGACGAGACCGCATCTCATTATTCCTCCGCGGGTTCGAGGTTGACCAGGCCAACTGATGAGCGTTACCTGCCCAGACCCTGGCCAGGAGCAACAGCACCAAGCTCAGCGCCGCCGCCGCCATCCTCCCTCCGCAGCTGGCCGTCGGATGCTAAGCGCTCCAGCGCCCGCGCAATACGAAGGGCGTGCACAGGTGGGACACGCGACAGGGTGGGGTGAGGAAGGGGCGGGGAATGGGAGGATGAGGGGAGGAGGAAGAACCGGGAGAGTAGGAGGACCTGGAGGGACAGGAAAGGACTGGTAGGGAGGGGCAGGGGAGGAAGAGGAGAGAGGGAGAGGATAGGCAGATACTACTAGCCCCATAGGCCCTGCTCCCCAAACCCTCCCCACCCCGCTGAGGATGGGAGTAAACGTTCTAATAAAGCTCTCCCCCTGCAGCTGATAAGAACCTCGTAAGAGCCCTGGGATACAACCTTGTAGGCTCTGTCACTCAACCCCTATTTCTTCAGCATCTACTCTGTTCCAGGCACTATTTTGGGACTGAACTCAACAAAAGATGTCTCTGCTCTCAAGAAGTTTTCTAGTGTGAGTGTTGGGGATGAGATAACACAGGGAACTCCAAAACAAGTGAATAGATACAATAATTCTAGAAAGTTGGGGATGGTGTTGGAGGTGAGAGGGAGAATACTTTCTATTGGGAGATAAGGAAAAGCCTTTCGGAGGTGGCATTTGAGCTAAAAGCTGAAAGATAAGGAGAAGGAAGCATGGTGAAGACCTTGGAATACTTGAAAACAAGTATTCCAGGCTCAAGGCAAAGCAAGTGCCGATATCAGGAGGCATTAAAGAGAATTTAATGGAAGAAATCGGCCAAGCTGGTATTGGAGAACTGAAAAAAGCAGAAAGGGAACAATGAGGTAACATGCAGAGACAGTAACTTCGGGACATAGGTATCATCCCTGGGTCTGGGGGAACAAAAGGAAGAGGTTGAGATTGTCTAGAAATTTGGAGAAGAGGCCCTTGGAAAGCTGGGGCTCAGGCCTCTGAGCAGGGGTGCTGCTTGGCTGATGCTGGTGGGTCTGAGGGGATGCAGTGAGGCAGTTCTGAGAATGTATGACAACGCTAGAGACTGGAAGTAGGTGCTACTGTTGGGTGAAGGGGCATTACTGCTACGGTACTGCTGAAAGAAACAGTGAGCATGTAGAAACAAGTCCCTCCTCCGTCCTCCTGCTTTGCAAAGTCCCCCAACACATCCCATTGGCAGAACCCTCAGGAAACCAGCTGGCAAAGTAGAAATGAGTTCTAGTATCACAGAGTCTGGAAAGGTGATTTTAGAGCCGGCATACAATAACCTAATGACTGGCATAGTCGCATACCCCACCCCCCTGACTTTAGCAACCTCGAGAACTGGGACAAGAAGACAACATGCAGTTTTAAACGCCACCTGGCACCATGCACAGCTGAGTTCTGGCTAGTATTCTGTTTGAGGCCAGAGTGTAAATTTGGAATAAGTGTTAGTACTTTTGTGAGGCACATAAGTTATTTAAACAAAGGTAAAAAATACAGAAGGCTTATTTTGCTGAAGACTTTCATCAGGAATTGATATATGGATATAGATATGTGCACAAAAATATTTTCTCAGCTTCGTTGGATTTCTGTGACCATATAACATATATATTTGTTTATAAACATTCTCACCTCTGCTACTTCAGGAACACAAACTGAAGTCTGACACAGACTCAGGGACAATGCTTAGAGTTGTGTTAATAGGAATTTCAGCTTCAAAAAGAAAGCCATTTACCCCTCAAGATGGATTTGTTATAAATGTATGTAGGTAGATGTTGCTGCCTTTGTTATTTTCTTCCAAAGAGTTGATGATTATACTTTAGAAATATTCTATACCATGGTGCTTTTCACATAGTGGTCTCAGCATTTGTCAGCCAAGAATAAGGGTTAACAAATGTTTTCTGTAAAGGGCCAGAGAGTAAACACTTTAGACTTCGCGAGTCATATAATGTCACAATTTGTCAACTCTGCCCTTGTAGTGCCAAAGCAGCCTTGGGTCACAAGTCAATGAATGGGCATGGCTGTGTTCCAGGAAAACTTTACAAAACAGGCCACAGGCCACATTTAAACTATGGGTCATAGTTTACCGACCCCTAGCCAAATATGCCAAACAAAAATGGCCAATGCTGACCACCGGCATGCCCGTTAGAAGGTAACACCAAGAGCAAGCTAGGAGATGTGTTCTGTGGTTAGTCCTTGCTCTTGAAAGCTCCAGGCTTCTGTCCCATTCCTTTTTTCAGGATGGCAAATAAACCTTAACTGACCAACTTGCCCTTAGGTCTCATATTTTTATGGGTTTTCTGTATGTACATGATTAAATTGTTTTTCTCTTGTTAATCTGTCTTATGTCAATTTAATTATTAGGCCAGCCAAAAGAACCTAGAAGGATAGAGGAAGAATTTTTCCTCCTCGATAGAGCCCTCTTTGAAATATAGGTAGGTACTTTGCAGGGTCACAATTTGCAGGTTAACAGGAAAAGAAATTTTTTTAAAAAGATAATTATTTTTTAATTAAACCATCCCTACTATCCAGAACGGTATATGATCCTATAAATGTCATTAATTTCATTCATTCATCCATTCCACAAATGTTTATAAAATGCTATATGTGCACTGTCCTAGGAATTAGATTTAGCAATGAACGTACCTACTAACAATCCCTGCCCTCAAGAAGCTTACAGTCTAATGATATTACTGTGGTAGTGGGGTTCAAAGAAGCACAGGAAGATACGTTTTGAAAGGCAAGCTTAATTCGATCTTGTCGTCTTTTCCATTCAGCTCTGTGATATAGAAATTTACTTCATCCTCTGAAACTAACAATTGGAATTCTGTATAAAGTCAAGTTTGGAAACCCAACCTATATATTCCTTATTGCCCCTGTCATCAAGTTTAAAATTTTAAGAAAAATTATCAAAACTTGTAAATAAGGCAAAATATTATTATGTGTCTTTTCAAGGTCATACTAGATAGAGCATTGTCTAAGAAGCCTACATGGGGAGGGAGAGGGAAGGTCTTCTGATTCTAGGGGATGTCATTTTATTTGGTTTATCATTTAGTATTGATAAGGTCTAGAGTCATAAAATTAGATATTAACTTATAGAAGAAAAGTTGCAAATAACTTTGTTGGATAGAAAAGATAACTCCAAAGCTTACTATTTTATTGCTGTCGATATAAAGCAGTGCTACATTTAATTTTTAGTCTTATTCCAAGATTCTTTTTTCATAGACTATGTATATATTTGCAAGTCTCCTCTATTCTCCTCTAAGCTGGGTTTATATCCTATGGGTTCCCTCACTAGTGAGTTAAGAAGAATAAATAAGAAGCCAGTTTGCCTGGCAGACAGAGAAAAGGTGTTTCTGACTTGGGGAGACCAGCAGGAGCCAAGGCCAGCAGGATTCCTTTAGAGAATTCCAAGAGGTTCAATGTGGCTAACGCAGTGCTTCTCAAACTTTGATAAGCATGTGAATCGCTTGGATTCAGTAAATCTAGAGTGAGGCCCAATATTCTGCATTTCTACAAGCTCCTAGGTGAAGCTGATGCTGCTGATCCATGGACCACACTTTGAGTAACAAGGAGCTAGGTCAGAGCACAAGTGCAGTTGAGAATGTACAGAGATGAAGATGGAAACTGAGAGAACTGAATGTGGAACTAGAACAGGCTATCAATAAAAATAATCATTTTCTTACACTTTACATCAAACAAAAAGATTTCTAAGCCCAAGCAGGGAGGTCACTCATTTGAAATAATATATGCACTCTCACCACATTTTAGTATAATCACAGAAGTGAGACTAGGCCTGATAAGTAATTTCATGAAAACTGTCCTGTCCTGCACTTGTGTTGGTTCTCCCTTAGCTAAGCTGTTTAGTTGAGCGAAATTGTATTTAGTGGTTCTACTGCCATCTAGTGGAAATAAATTGACATTATAACTAATGCCTCATTTATATGGTAGTTTTCAAAGTGCTCTCATTTCAGTAATCTATGAAGCAGACATTGTTATTGCAGTTTGTTTTAATTTTCCAGAAAAACTTAATATTATTTATCTAACTATGATCCAGGCACTATACATGATTTTACTTATTATCTATAACAATCTTATACATATGTATTGCCTTGTTGTTATTCCACTTGCAGATGAGGAAGCTAAGGCTTAGAGAATTTAAGAAACATGTTCAAATTCCAACACCAAATAAGTGGGAGCATCAGGATTTAAACACGGGCACACATCACTAACATGAATAATCTTCTCTTCTTCCACCTCTTCCTTCTTCTTCATCATCTCCATTATTACAAAGCATTGTGGTTATGTGCCAGGCATTTTCCTAAACCTTAATAACTTAATCCTTACCAAAACTCTTATGAGTTAAATATAATTATTATTTCCATTTAATATATGAGGAAATCAAGGCACATACGAGTGAAGGAAGTTATCTAAGCTAGTGAGGAGCTTAGCAAAAATTGGAACCCTGGAAATTAAAAAAAAATATTTAATTAAAATAAAATTTACTTCACTGAAATCTATAAAATGAATCTTTTTTCCTCATTTCTTCTTTTGTTTTCTGGATTTATTGAGATATAATTGACATATAACATTGCACAAGTTGAAGGATACAATGTGATTTGATACACATATATTATAACGCAAAATGATTACCACAATAAGGCTAGTTAACATGTCTATCACCTTATATGATTACAGTTTGTGTGTGTGTGTGTGTGTGTGTGTGTGTGTGTATAATGAGAACCACTCTCAACAACTTTCAAGTGTATCATACAGTATTGGTAACTATAGTTGGCATGCTGTACATTAGATCCCTAGAACTTGTTCATCTTACAACTGGAAGTTTGCATCCTTTGACCAACATTTCCCCGATTCCCCTGTCCCCTGCCCCACCCTCAGCCTCTGGCAAGCACCATTTTATTCTGTTTCTGAGTTTTACTTTTTTTAGATTCCACGTGTAAATGAGATCATACGTATTTTTCTTTTTCTGTCTGATTTATTTCACTTAGTATAATGCCCTCAAGGGAACCCAGGGAGTGTTTTTCCAGATGCCACGCTCTCAATTAGTAGTAAGCAATTTCAAAAATAGAGTTAATTTGGTTCTCTTCACTACAGAATTAATGCACACTTAGAAAAGAGAAAGGAAAAAAATAACTTCAAATTCTGTCTCCCAAATGCAACCACAATTAATATTTGGTGTCTTTACTACTAGCCATAATTCTAAGTTACTTTGTTTTAAATATAGTTGTGATCATACTATAAGAACCATTTTGTGTTCTGTTTCCTTTATTTAACATTATAGGCATTTCCAATATCCCTGAACTCTTCATAATTGTCACTGTTACTGTCAATGGACCCTTATATCACAATTATAAGTTGTGCAATGCCTACTCTGAGTCAGGTACCGGCGTAAGGAATTTCTGTGTATTTATTCATAACATTCACAATTCCATAAAATAGAGACTATTATCAGCTCTGTTTTAGATGAGGAAACTGAGGCACAGCTGGTGAGTGACAAAGCTAAGATTTTAACCCAGGCAGTCTGGCTCCAGAATCTATGCCGTCATCTAACTATGGAAGCAAGGATTTAAATTGTTCATCTATTGAATCAGTTACTAAGACAGATAAAGAAGCACTGAAACAGTCTTTTAATAACCATTAACTTGTAAGAAAGCTTTTTGCAAAAGATAATAACAATAATAATGATAATTAATGTGTTGCTTATTAAGGAGGCAAATTTTGCAGATAATTCGATAAAGCCCAGAAAATAGAAGAAAGTGTTAATAGTCACCATTTATCAAGTGGTGATACCTATGTGCTTTTTCATACATTATCTCTAATATTCACTGAAACTATGTGAGATGGTTAATAGTGTTCCCTGCTAATATATGAGGAAAGGAAACCCAGAGAGGGGTGATTTGCCCAGGATCACAAAGCTAATAAATGTTGACGCTAATTAAACACAAATTGGTTTCACTTTAAACTTTAGGTTCTTGTCTATATGCCATACTCTAGAGCCACATTGTCTAATATGCCAGCCATTAGCCATTTAGCTGTTGAATACTTGCAGTGTGTCTGGTGTGAACTGAGATATGCTATAAGAGCAAAATGTACACCAAATTTCAAAAAGTTACTACAAAAAAAAAAAAGGAGTGTAAAATAACTTCAATAATTTTAAATGAGTTACATGTTGATGTTATAACATTTTTGGATATATAGAGTTAAATAAACCATATGATTCCAATTAATTTCACAGGTTTCCTTACACACTTAAATGCGGTTACTAGAAAAATTTATTTACGCATGTATTTCTATTGGACATTGCTCCTACAGACCAGCTCTCATGAGCAAGAAAAGAGGCTACCGAAGTAACATCTTTGAATGCATTTGTGTCCTTCCACAATGCCAGGCTTGTTGAGTAGAACCTTCTCAGATAAACCAATCAGGTACCCACATAGGTTAACATACAACACAGAGAGGGGAGGTACAGTTTTATGTGACAGAGTGACGGGATGAAAGTCCTTAGCATCTCCCAAACGATCTCTGTTGACTAGCAGTATGGATAGCTGCACGTAGGTCCCAAGCCAGTGGCTAGACAGGCAGAATGTCAGTCTTTGGCTCTCAGCATACCCGGCCATGATACCCTCAGTCAGGCTTGAGCATCATCCAAAAGGTGTTGAGCTTATGTGGACCTTCTGAGGTGTGATCCTTATGTTTATCAGCCCCTACAGATGGGGGCTTATCCGGGGTAGTCGTGGGGGACGTTTCTGTGGTTTTGTACATTTTCGTCACACCCTCAGGGCATTCCTATCATTAACATTCTATCATGGCTCCCATACAATCCATTTTGTAAAGTCCAAAAAGTCCTCAATTCTTTATGCTCTATAAACCAGCATTTCTTAAACTTTAATGTGCAGATGAGTTACTTAAGGAATCTTAATAAAATGCAGATTCTGATGCAGGAAGTGGCTGGTTGGGCTTAAGATTCTGCATTTCTAACAAGCTTTCAATGATTCCACTGCCGCTGGTCCAGGCAGGGCGCATTGAGAAGGAAGGTTCTAGATGGGAGGTAAGTGTGGGAGAGATGAGCATTAGAACCCTTGGCAAAAATTCAAAAAGGCTCTGAAACAAGGAAGAGGAAAGGGAAGTGGCCTGAAATGGTCCTTAGAGAATTGGGACGGGGTGTTATTAGGGAAGCCATGAGGGACGCATGTCAAGGGGAAGAAAATCAGCAGTGACACATGCTGCAGACTAAACAGGGCCCGGCTGGTTCCTCAATGCAGAGGCTGCTGACGAATGGAGCGAGGACAGTCTCTGAGTAACGGAAAGTGAAAGCAGGTTTCGTAATGTTGTGATAGAAGAGGAACTAGCCGTTCTCTTTCTAGAAAGAGAGATTAAAAAACAGTATCTAAGGCCTATGGCAGGGGAAGGTGGGGCAAGGTGGGGGACAGGGGTGAGACCCAAGTCAATGATTTATGCAGAGACGGAAGGGCATGAGGGGGAAGTCGGCCCAGAGAATACGGGCAGCTTCTCCCTAAATATACAAAAGTGTTTACTGAATGTCAACTGCGTGGCTGCTTAAGGAATAAGTATGACACAGTCTCAAGCTTCGAGGATCTCACGGTCTTGAGTACTAAGGGATCTGTGTGCCTCTCCTGTGAAAACTTGACAGGGAGTAAGTAAACTGAGAATAGATTAGTGATAAGCAATCTTTTCTACCCAGTTTTCTTTGTAATTACATTTAAGTATTTTTTCCTGTCACTGAAGGGTTACATTTTTAGACTAAAATTCCACAAACAACATCACTAGTAGCACCTGCTGCATCATGAGGTGACAACACCAATGCTTTGAAGAGATGTGACATGAGATGACAATATGTGGGGGTAGTGAAGGGGTGAGGACACAGACTCAAGAAAGAGATTTGGCATCCGAATGCTGTCACAGACTGGGAACAACCACCAAAAGGTAGCAAATGGAGGACGGGGCTGCCCTTGTAGTGGGAGCATGTGGATGTTGTAAAGTGGCAGTGTGCAGGGCCAAAATAAAGGGAAGCAGAGGAGGAAATTTCATCCTCCCCTATCTCCTAAAAACAGTTAAAAGAGAGTAAACTATTAGGGGCCCACCCAGCCCATCTTCTGAATGAACTCTGCAGTCTATTATGTTGCCGTGAAGATTCCTGGAGGAGTTGAAGATCAACCCTCCTCCAATTCTGGTCTAGAAAGGTACCTATTATACCCTTATGTCTCATTCATATGCAAATATTCTGAAGTACAGCAGCCAAAAAACCAACCCTGGGGAGTAAACAAGCTTAAGACAGGCAATGAAGATGCTCACTTCCCCTCCTGCTGTAAAAGGGCCTACAGACATACAGAATCATGGAGCTCTTAGGAGATTCAGGGGCGCCTCTAAGCCACTTAGCTTTCTGGGGCTCAACTGCCACTCGGCTCTGGCCAATACCTCCTCTGCTCTCTGGGTCCTTCTTTCTCCCTGGGGCAGCCTGGCCCAAATAAAGAAGAACCATTCTGGTTCTTTCCTTCAAGAATGAGTGTTTAGTTTATACTGGCAGAGACAGTGCATTCAGAAGTAGCTCTTCTGGAGGTTGATCTAACAGTCCAATTCATCTTTGAAGCCCGACCACTTACTTACCCACCTTCAACAGTTTTCTGACACCCTAATAATTAAAGCTCATACACCTCACCTAGGTGGTTTTAAAAACCTCCCGTTTTCTTGAAACTCTCCCGCCTGCAGCCACTTCCTCAACCTGGGTAAGCTTCCTTTCCTCAGCAGCCTCCCCAGCCTCCTAAGCTCACCTTCATCTCCAAACACCCGGCTCCAGCTTGCCAGCATTCTGAAGCCCTGCCAAGCCTTGGCCCTTCCATGAAGCATGTCTGAAATTTCACATTCTCCAAGACACACCTAGCCCTCATGAATGACTTCTTTCTCTTCACTCCTATGGTTAAATTTGTAAAACGTCCTCACTCACAGCCTCATTCAGAAAATATTTATGAAGGCTTACTGCATGCCTGGAGATTTTGTAAGGTGCGTTTACAACTCCGAGATGGATTCTGTGAACAGTCCTGTTCCCAAGGAGCTTGCAGTTCACTGAGGAAGATGACATATAAACACTTTACTACTATATGGTAGCTGCTGTGTTTGGGATGTTCCCCAACTACCATGGAAAACCTACCCAGACTTGGGAGTCCTGAAAAGGCTTTCTGGAAGCGAAATGGGAAAGAGCGTTTGAGACAGGTGGGTGGACAGACAAAGGCCTAGAGAGGAGTCCTGGCCTAGGTGAGGAACACCACTTGGTCACTGAGCTGGAAGGCAAGGTCAGGCAGGGGAGTGTGGAGTGAGGCTGGACTGGAGAGCAGGAACCAAAGCATGAAGGATCTTTTGAGCCATGCTAAGGAGTTTGGCCTTGATTCCTCAGGGAGATGACCATTTAAGAAAATTATTCTGTGGTGTGGTAAATGCATCGGTTGGGGTGAGGGGACTGCAGGAATGAAGGTGCCTCACACAGAGTCTGACAGACGTAGGAACTGGATGAGGAATTCTTTCCTGAGGATGCAGCTGGAAGGCTGTGAGGTTTCCCAGGTGAGAGATGACTGAGGCAGGAGCTAAATAGATGACTTCAGATGTCTTCAGTATTTGTCTTCGTTTTTGTGCGTATGGACCCGCTCCTTCCTTAGAGTGGAAACCATGAGATGGAATTTTTGTCTTGCTTACTGCTTATTATAGGCCCAAGACTTATAACAGTGCTTAGATCCTAAGGGGGCACTCAATGAATTCATAAATGAAGGAATGAGGGCAGCTGGCATATGATTCAATAGGTGACTGATTGGGGTGGGGTTGGGGTAAAGGATTGCCTGCAATCTCTGCCCTAATGCCATGATCCCTGAAAGGGGGCACCCTCCAGAATTGGTGACTGTATTCATTTTCTATCCCTGCTGTAACAAATTACCACAAACTTAGTGGTTTAAAGGGACTCACATTTATTCTTTTATACTTCTGGAGGTCAGAAGTCCTAAATCAGTTTTACTGAGCTAAAGGCAAGGTGTCAGCAGGGCTGGCTCTTTCTGGAGGCATAAGGGAAAATCCATTCTTTTGCCTTCTCTAACTTCTTGAGGCCACCTGCATTCCTTGACTCCTGGCTCCTTCCTGGAATCACTCTAACCTCTTGCTTCCATCCTCAGGTCTCCTATTTGCAATCCATACTCAAATCCCTCTCTGCCTCTCTCTTATAAGGACTCCTGTGATTACGCTTAGTGCCCACCTGGATAATTTGGGATAATCCCTGCCTTTCAAAATATTCTATTTATATTGAATCTCAACCGTAATTGAAAAAAAATTTTTTTTAATTTTTTAAATCTTTTATTTAATCACATCTGCAAAGTCCCCTTTGCCACATAAGGCGACAGTCATAGGTTCTAGATATTAGGACATGGGTATCTTTGGGGGCCATTATTCAGCCTACCAGTGACCCAGAACATGAGGTAGTTACTGGGCATTTGAGCAAGCCTGTTTGAGGTTGGTAGGATTGAACCTCTTCGCATGAGAAGCAGGAAAACGTTTTTAGGAGCTCAATCTGGAGCCAGACTGCCCAGATTTTAAACTCTGCTTCTCACTAGCTGTGTGAACTTGGATAAGTTACTTAACTTCTCTGTGCCTCTGTTTTCTTCATCTATAAAATGGAGATGATAATAACTGCCCCCTAAGGTTGTTGGGATGAGTTAATGCATAAAAGCATGTAGGTAGACTAGTGCTAGTCACAGATTAAGCCACCAGGAAGTGTTAACCATTTGGAATAGCCCACAGGGAAAACTTGAGGATGCCCTGATCCTCCTTCTCAAAATGAGGTTGCATCAGCACCTCGATCCTGGAGAAGCAAACTACACTGAGAATCTGAAGCCTCTTTCACGTAGGGGAGATCTAATGACTCGGGAGTGATAAAGCAGGATTCTACATCACTACTCAAAACTCTCCCATTGAATCTCTGTCTTCACTAGCAACAACTTCCAGTTTTAGATCATCTTTCTACAAGTTCCCTTAGAGCAAAGAGGAAAAGGAGTCCTCTTTTTCGTATACCCCATCTCAGTTTTTAGTAAGAGTTCCAATCTTGGTAAATTACTTTACTTCTCTGGGCCTTAGTTTCCCCATATATAAAATAATAATAACAAAAGTCAACACTAAAATAGTACTTACTGTTTGCCAGGTGCTTACCTAAGCACTTCCCATATTTGAATCCATGTAATCCTCACAACAACCCTACATAATAGGAACTGTTATTATCTCCACTTTATAAATAGGAAAATTGAAGACCAGAGACTAAGACTCACTATAGGAACAGTCTGGCTAGGAGGCTGCCATTGGTACCTCTGCTATGGGATACTCATTCCTCAACCATCCCTACATCTTTAGGTCACTATATCCCAGGCCATTCTTGGATGGGCTGAGCTTCAGTCGTGCTCATGTGTGCCCATGCTCATTGGAAATTGAGGACAGATGTGGTCTGGCTCCTTTCAACCCCCATGATGGAGGCTGAGCCATGCCTTCAACCAAAACTCAAACACTGGGTGACTTGCCCCTGTATGAGTTATCTTTGCTGTGTAACAAATTAGCTCAAATCATAGCTACTTAAAACAATAAACATTATGTAACAATTTCTGTGAGTCAGGAATCTAGATACCATTTTGCTGGGTTGTTTGGCCCAGGGTATCTCACGAGAAGCAATTATGCTGTTGGCCAGGAGTACAGTCATCTCAAGCCTCAGCTAGCTGAGGCTCCACTTCCAAGCTCATTCATGTGGCTCAGGTCTTTGCTGGCTGTTAGCTAGCATCATCAGTTCCTTGATACATAGGCCTCTCCATAGAGGTACTTACACCATGGCAGCTAGCTTCCCCCAGAGTAGAGAGAGAGAGAGAGAGATGTAAATGCCTTCTCAATGCAATAATTAGGAAGAAAGTAGAAAAGGGCCAAAAGAGGGAATTAAAGTTAGAGGCAAGGGTAAACCAAAGGACTGGTTAAATGGCTTGACCGCCAATGTTTTTCTTTTGCTTTTTCATGTGTTAGGCAGATAGACTCCATATGGAAAAAAGTATAACTTAAAACTAAAGGAAAACTAATATAGTCAAAGATCAGGAATCCACCATGTAGCAAGAAATGAGCAAAATCTCAGTATGAAAAACGTGCAAGCATAATTTTAAAAAGGATAAAGCTGAAGCAGTCTAACAGTTGCCATGAAATACAAGATCATTGGAACAGATGGAAATTGTCAATGATGTTATGCAGGTAGAGAAAGGAAAGTTAACTCCTGGGAAAAATGAGTCAGAGTTTGAAGCCTATAAGGTAGTGGCATCATGCTAATGGAGAAACTCGTACCTTCCTGTTTCAGTGTTAGAGCTCACAATTAAAGGTGCTTTGGGGAGCCATCGTTATGTACAGAATTACTTCCCATATACCCTGAGTCCTGTGCCCTAGTAGCGTTGAAACCCTTTTGACTTGGACAAAGAATGAGAAATACATTCTGCACAGCAACAATGTGCACACACAATCAAACGCACATAACTGAAGCATAAGTTTTATGAAAATAATAGTTATTATGTGCTATGCACTCAGATTTTTATGTTCTATTGTCTCTCATTTTTAAATTCTAGTCAAGAGTTACTGTGTGGATTTCATGATGAACCATTAATGGGTTATAATATGCAAGATTGAAAAATACTGCTCTGTAAGACTTTCGCCCATTTTCACCCTGAATTACAGAGAATAGTCAGGATAAAGCCACAAAGCCCAAATTTATATCAGCTGACTTCCCCATGGGGGGAAAAAGGGGAATTAGGTATGAAATATATATTTCTTTTAAAGATTATAATAATGCATAAAGTTGAACCAAGTATTTTTAATTTTTTTCTGTATGTGTTTATTTTCCCCGTTCTCATTTCTTATTTTGTGTCTTCGTGCTTTCTTCTTTTTTTATTTCTTACATTAGTAGTTTATTATTTTTCAAAGAATCAGTTCTTGGATTTATTTATTAGTTCTACCATTTTCAAATCTCTGCTTTGTTAATTTTTTTTTTTTTACTACGTTGTTAATTTTTTGTAATTGATCTTTACTTTGCTCTCCTTAGGTTTATTTTGTTTTTCTTTTACATTTTTTAAAATTCAGTGTTTACTTACTTTAATTTTTCTTTTGTATTAGTTGTCTATTGCTAATTATTGCTAATAAATAACCCTAAAACTTGGTGACTTAAAACAACATACATTTATTATCTCACATTTTCTGTGGGTGAGAAATTCAGGCTTCGCTGGGCTCTCTGCTTTAGGATCTATCATGAGGCTGCCATCAAAGTGTTTCCAAGGACATGGTCATCTCCAGGTTCAGCTGGGACTGAACTACTTCCAAACTCGTGGTTGTTGGTAGAATTCAGTTCCTTGTTAGCTATTGGTCCAAGGTTGGATGCTAGTTCTTTGACAGATGGACTTCTTAATCAGAGCAGCCATGAGAGAGGAGCCAGTAACAAAATTAGCAGTAAGATGAAAGTCACAGTCTTTTATAATAAAGGAAACTAAAATATGTCACCCCAAAATATGCATCTCTGAAATAAAAATTTTTTTGAGCTAAAGTCATGTGAGAAGAAACAGATATAAGAAAATCCCCCAGCCTTTCCCTTATTTGCCTAAAGGTAGAACATAAATATTCAAAGATGTCCTTCCTCCCTTCTCTACTAAAAAGGAAAAAATTTAATTATCAGAGATAACTTTAGACTTCTATCAGCATGGAGATGGCACCATGGGAATCTGTGTAACAAACTTTGCTAACTAGACTTTACCTGCCATCGGTTTCTCATATATTTACCTTCCCACAGTTTGCTACCCTTGAAAGTCTAAAACCACTTTTCTTTGTCCTGTCATTTCTCTACAAATGTATTGTTCCTTGTCGAAGATACTGTATAAGCCAGTGTTCTAAGCCACCTCTTTGAGTTACTCTTTTCCTGAGATATACATGTTAATAACTGGTTTGTTTTTCTCTTAAGTTGTCTTTTGTTACAGATGCCCCAGCTGAAGACTTAGAAGGGTAGAAGGAAAAGGGTTTTTTTCCTCCCCTGTCATAACTTAATGAAAGAAGTTTCAGTCCATCACTATTGCCATATTCCATTCATTGGAAGTGAATCAATCATTTGGATGTGGTTCCATAGTGTAGCGGTTAGCACATCTGCTTTAGAAGCAGAAGGTCTTGGGTTCACGCCCCAGTGGAGCCACGGTCCATGGTCTACGGCCATGCCACCCGGAACAAGCCTTATGTTTGATCTCAGAAGCTAAGCAAAGTCAGGCCTAGTTAGTACTTGGATTGGAGACCACTTAGGAAGACCAGGTGCTGTAGGCATAAATAATAAAAAATTAAAAAATTTTAAAAAAGTGAATCATTAGGTCTAGTCTATATCAAGGGGGAAAGATTGCCCAAAGGTCTGAACACCAGGAAGCAGGGATCACTAGGAGCCATGTCAGAACTGCCTACCACAGTCAATCCCCAGGTCATTCACAGGCAGACACAGAATGGCAAAAAAAAAAAATTGAGTTGGCTGAAGCACTTGTTTCCAGCTGAGGTCGAATAAGGTGATGCTCTTCCTTCTTACTTCCTCCCATACTCTAAACAAGTGTCTTTTCCAGTCTATTTAGTACCACATTTTTCACATTTTTGTGGGGGTTTTTGCTGGTAATTTCACTGTTTATGCCCTCCACATTAAGTGCGTAAGTATTGCCTAGTGTCTCTAAATGCCAGAAGGTTGTGATGAGCCTTAAAGAGAAAATACATGTATTAGATGAGCTTCATTCAGACATGAGTTGTAGTGCTGTTGGACATGAGTTCAATGTTAACCAATCAACAATATGTATAAAATAAGATGTCTTTAAACATAAACACCCATCAGACAAAGTTATGTATTGATTGTTTGACAAAAATATTGTGACCAGACTCCCAGGAAGATTCCCCTGTGTTTTCCCTACAAGTAATGATTCAGTATTCCCTAATTCAATGTTTTTGGCAACTTTACAGAACATAACTACTGCAAATAACATAGATCAGCTTTATAAGTGTTTATATTTAAGGCTATGACTTTTCTTCCCATTTAGGCTATAAATGCATCTCAAAATTCTGATATGTAGACTGTGCCTGTTGTTAAGCTATTATCTGCCACATCTAAACCCAGAAATAATTGCTTTCCAAGTACCTCGAGTCCTATATACTAATGTTTTGCTTGTTGTTGTTGGTGGTGGTGGTGGTTGTTTATACTAGTGGTTTTGAAACCTTCATGCTGAGCCTTGTGAAGTGGGGCTGGAACCCTGCAAACTGCATTCCTTTGTCAGCTGGCTGCTGTTAAGTTCTGCCAACAGGGGACACTAGAGGGAGACTTGAAGACAAGAGGAGGAAGCAGGAACTTTGGCCCACAATGCCTCTTTACCTTGCCAGGGGCAACAGCAGCTGGTTTTAGCCTCTATATTTTTTTCTATGCTCCCTGAACCAGTCCCACTATACGCTTCAGAGGCCAGAGTCTCAGTTCCGTGGAACCTTTCCTATAACATGATAGCTGCTACCTGCAAACATTACCTCAGCGTTACTTCAGTGTTCCTTTGCTTTTTTCAGTCCTTTACCGTGTGCATCACCAAATTTAAATTTCCAAATTAAATTCTCTCTATAGAACTACCTACTATAGTTTCTATTTTCCTGGAAGCTAAATGATACATAGAAATTCTTTAACTTTTTATTTTGAAATTATTTCAAATTTATAGAAAACTTATAAGAATAGTACAGAGAAATTCTGGATACCTTTATACCTTTTACTCAAATTCATGCATTTTTTTTTTCATTGAGGTGAAATGCAGCAAATATAAAATTAACCATCAGTGAATAAATAAGTGGCAATAAGTACATTCACAATGAATCCGTCAGTTTTTGATACTTTGCCACATTTGCTTTACAATTCACCACCTACATATACATATGTTTGTATGTATACTTCTGCATATTTTTTCTCAACCATTGAGAGTAAGTTGCATACATAGTCCTTTACTTGTTACTACAATTATATGTACTTCTGAAGAAGAATATTTCATATAAAAACTATTGATATGTTACTTTTATATATAATCCATAATCCAATTTCAAAAATTGTCCCAATAATATCCTTTATAATATTGTATTTCCCATTAGTGCAAGACCCAGCCCAGGAAGACATACTGAATTTAAGTGTCACGGCTGTTTAGTCTCTTTTAATATGAAACAGTCAGCTTTTCATAACATTGACATTTTAAAAAGAACACAGGTCAATTTTTACAATGCTCTTCAGTTTGGATTTCCTCTTGTGATTTGTGTCCTTTTCAGGGTATCGCAAGGTGTCTGTCTGCCTCTGATTGGTGATGTTAATTTTGATCATCCATTCAAGGTGTAGTCCAGTTTCTCCACTGCATACTCTTTTGCTTCTTGCAACTAATAAGCAATCTGTGGAAAGATACTTTGAGACCATAAAAATATCTAGAAATTTTATAATATTTATCTTCTGTATAATTTACAGTTTGGTCTTGGATCTTATCCTGGATTTTGATTCAAGTTATTGTAAAGAGAGCTTTAAAATGCCCAGGTGTTAGGGTGCAACGTATAACTCCACAATTCTTGTTATTTACTATTTCTTTAAAGAAAACAATTCATATTATTAAACTATTGGTTATGCTTATTTTTACATATTAATCCTCAATCTTTTCAATTAAAAATTATGCTTTTAAATTGTTAATATAGTTTAAATGTAGATGATACAAAGAGTATGCTGTGAAGAGTATACTTATCAGCTACTCAGTACTGTTACAAGTTTTTCTGTGTCCTCATATAGTTTCTGAATGTAAAGCAAAAATATATATATCCCTCCCCCCACCACCATACCAATTGATGTTTGTCTATACTTTCCATACTGTTCTGCATTTGGCTTTTTTCATTTAACAGTATATCTTAGAGATCATTAAATATCAGTAACTTAAATATGAGCTTCTTCACTCATTCCGATGGCTGCATGGTATTTCATTATATACATGTACCGTAACTAGTTCAGCTAATCCTCTGTTGACATTTAGGTTGTTTCCATTCTCTCTTATCTTTGTATAAACTATGGTGCAGAATAACCGTGTACATATTTCAGTACATGTGCAAGTATGTTTATCATATAATTTCCTGGATGTGAAATTTTTCAGTCAAAAAGTTTGTAATTTTGTACTGTAATTTTGATAAATGTTGCCAATGTACCCTTCATCAAGATTCCACAGAGACTATGACGATTTATAGGGAATGCATTTTAGCACAATTGTCCTTTATCTCCTTTGTACCGTATGAAATGACTGTGAGAAAAGAAATTTGAAAACAGTATTAACCAAGAAGATTCTAAAGAAGAAGCTTTTCCAGAAATAATGCATTCGATATTGCGAAATATAATTCTTAGGGTTCAAAAAACTTACCTCATGATGAGGCTGGAATTTTAAATTCTTGTAAAGGCTGTTGTTTCTCCCACTCAGAAGTCTTGCTATTTGGCTTATATTTTTATTTTAATAATGCACAGATTTCCCAGTCTGCTATAAACAACTGAGTACAAACTCAGGAAGGTGGCAAATAGTTCAGTTGTTGTACAGACATAAGCCCTGGCAGAGGGGAAGAGGAAAAAGGGCTCTCAGCTGGCCTCTCCTTCAGGCTTTTCTTGTCCTTGAGACATTTTCCTTGCCCAAACAAGAAGGGAAAATTATTTTCCAGTCTTAAATCAAGTGCCAAAATTATTCTTGGAATTGCTCCCTTAATCTGTCAGTTTCATTTTTCCCATGGAGGCATGATCAGGGCGACCAAACCTTCCTAGTCAGAATCGGGGTTGGAACTTGATTACTCCCACAGACAGCTGGTTTGGAAAAACTCCTTGCAAGGTGATTTCAATAAGGAGCTAGAAACATCAGAGAGCTGGTGCTGGGATCTGAAGCTATAACCATACGAGTGACTTCAGTCTTTCTACAGTGCTAGTGGCTAGCAGAGTTACAAAGAAATTAATCATCTCCAGGGATTTCTTAGGAATGAGAAGACTGAGTAATCGCATTTCAAGGAACCAAACTCCTTAGTGTTGGTCTCCAGTGCATTTCTCAAGTTCTTTGTTTTCATTCTCTTTCCCAGTCTGGTCTGGTCAAGAGTGTGGGCTTTGGAGCACCTCAGCTCATACCCAAGCTTTGTCCCTTGCTGGCTCCAAATGGCAGGTAAGTTAGCCTCCCAGAGACAAAGAGTTTTGACCAATAAAACTGGGGTCACACTACCTTCCTGACGGTGTCATTGTGAATATTAAAGGAAGTCAAGTGTATGGACACGGTCTTGATGAATAAGCCTCAATAAATGTTAGCTTCTTTCCTGTTATCACCCTTTCACCAGTGGCCTAAAACTCATTCTTCCAGAGCTTATAGTCTTGACCAATATTAAACTAGAAAAGAAGCATGGTGGTAATGCAATCTGATCAGCACAAGAATTTTGACCTGCTCCATTTCTGACCTGGGTGGGCAATCTGAATAGAAACACCAAGCTTCACCTATGCCTAAATTAGAAGTTGGAAATTTTTAAAAATATATTCATTTTTCTCTGGTGGTAAGATTTCAAACTCTCAGAAATGTATTTTGCAGTGTTTGACATCCACACTGTTAGAAAATCCACACCCTTGGGGGCAACTCTGGCAGGTTTATAATCAAGTTAAAAACTATAGTTTATATTTAAATATTACACACCCTTGTAAAGCAATTTAGATACAAATAGAATTTTTACAAAAATCAAGTGAAAATATCTCCTTTCTTTCCTCTCCCCAGAGCATATAAAAAGGCAGCTCTCAAGAATAGGGAATGGTTTTATCATAGATGGAGACTCTGAAAATTCTCTGAAACTAATGGTTTCCAGATTTTATAAATACAAATATACAGTAATGAATTATTTTACTCTAAAATATTTATGTATAGATATTTCACAAGGACCAACTTATTTAACCAGAGACTGGCTAGCCTTTCATCAAAATTGTTTCCTTCTCTTCCTAGACATGCAGGTAGACTATATTTCCCAACCTTGCACTTAGTATACCGAGTGGAATGTGGTCAAAGTGTTATATACCACTTCCAGGCTTGGCCCATTAAAACTCTCATTCATCATCCTTCATGCCCTGGATTCCTCCCAACTGACAGGAAAGGAGATGACTCCCAGGGCAACCTTGGGAGCCACACTTTTATATGGAAGGAGCCTGGATCCCTGAACTACTTAGAGGAGAACTGCCCTACCAGGAACATCTGCATTAGACTATTTTGTGAGTGAGAAATAAGCTTTTTTGTATTAAGCTACTGATATTTTGGAGGGTTTACCTCTTATAGCAGCTATTACCAAAATAGTCTTAAACATCTCAAAATTCTTAAATATCTTTATACAACTCCCTTTCTTCCCTCCCCTCCTCCTCCCTCCTCTATTTCCTTCCTTCTTCCTTCCTTCCCTGAGACTAATAATAACATATTCCTTCTAGACACTACTCTAAGCACTGGAGATGTTGGAACAAAGCACATAAATCTTTGGAGGCAACAGACAATAAACAAATAAACAATATGGTTTCAAGTACTGATAATTGCTTAAAAGAAAACTAAAAAGGAATAAAAGGAGTCAGAGAGTGACAGGGGGTATCTTTTGGACAAGTTTTTTAGGAAAGGGCTTTCTGAGGAGGTGGAATTTGACCAGAGATCTGAAGGATACAAAGAAGTTAATCATATGAAGATCTGAACAGATAAAGAACTCTTAACAATCATTTCTCTGAAAGCAATGATCTGTAGGAGAGAAAAAAAAAACCTAATAGTACAGAAATGACTCACCTTAGTCAAAGATGAGTCAAAGAGAGAGAGATGAAACTCAAACCCCAGATTTATGTATTCCTTACCTAATTTTGCTCTTGGCCAGGAATCTTTAGCATCATCAATAAGTTCTTCCTTCCACTTTTGGATGACTAGTTCCATACTTGTCAGTCCTTCCATTTGAAGTTTGCCCATGTATTCAGGCAATTCAACAAATATAGTAGTATGTCAGGCTCTATTCTTAGACACTTATAAACACTATCTAAATGAACCTAACCGGGAACTCCTTAACTCCTCCAGTCCTTAATTTTCTCATCTCTAAAATGGTGATAGTTCTAGGAACTAAGTTACTGTATAGACTTGTTCTAATGATACATGAGATCTTACACATAAAATGCTAGTACAGAGTAGGTGGTAAAGAAACATTTTTATTGAAGTTAAATTAACCTGCTGCATGCCATTCAGAGCCCATGCCTATCAAATACCCAAGTCTGAGTTTTTTAAATTAAAAAAAGCAATCTATTTCTGCCCTCTTTTAGGGTCATACAGCAATTCAATACTGATTTGAAGGGAAAGGATAGTCTTTCCATAACTTTTGTAGGTGGGGCATCAGGAAGTTGGCTCCGGAAGGCAGGAGGCTTTGTGTTAGAGACGCTCATTCCTGAGCAACTGACCTGGGATAATCATCTGGCTGTCTGAGGCGAGATCACTGCTGGCCACTGTGCTGTCCAGCTCGATGGGGCACCATTCACATAGAGCTATGAGTCATGATCTCTTGGTGAGTTGGGAAATCAATCTGTGAGTCATGGCCAGCATGTTTTAAAATCTTTATTGAAGTATAACTTAAAAGCAGAAAAATACACACATCAAAAGTATACAGCTCAATAAACTTTTACGGAATGAACACACCCGTGGAACCGGCCTGACGTGAAAAAACAGAACACTGCTAGCATCTCAGGAAAACAACTCCTACGCCCTCCCAGTCACGACCTCTCTAACACGAGCTTGATTTCCAGCACTAGAGATAAGTTTTGCCCTTTTGGAATTTCACATAAATAAAATCATATGGTATGTATTCTTTTGTATTTGGCTTCTTTTGCTCAGCATGACATTTGTGGAATACATTCGAGTTGTTGCGTGTGTCGATGATGCCTATTGCCATAGAATATTCCTTTATATGAATATGCTGCAATTTATCCATTCTACTATTAATGGACATTTGGGTTGTTTTTAATTTTTGGCCATTACCAATAGCAGTGTAAAAGAACAACACTTTATCATGCTCACAGATTTCACAAGTCAGGAATTTGGAAAGGGCACTGTGGAGGCGGCTTATCTCTGCTCTAATGAGGTCTCAGGTCTGGGGCCTCTGCTAAAAAGACTCAATGATCGGGGTGAGTTGATGGTGATGCCAGCATGTGTCTGGCACCCGGGCTGAGAGGACTCTTAAGTGCTACCAATTGGGTCACCTATATGTGGGCTCTCTGGTAGTTTGGCTTCTTAACAGTATGGTGGTCTCAGGGTAGTTGGCCTTCCTACATGGTGGCTCAGAGCTCCAAGCATGAGTGTCTCCAGGAGCAAGGTAGAAGCTTCATGGCTTTCTCTATTCAGAGAGGAAAAACTGTTTTTCCTCCACCCATCTTAGGTTCATTGGCTGGGGCCCTGTAAATTAGACTGACAAAAAACAGATTAACAAGAGAAAAACATGCAGCATTATTTACAATAGCCAAGATATAGAAGCAACTTAGGTGTTTATTGATATATATATATATATATATATATTCACATACACACATACACATATATATATGTGTGCATGTGTGTGTGTATGTGTATATGTGAATATATATATATATCAATAAACACATACACACATACCACATATACACACACACACACAATAGAATATTATTCAGCAATAAAAAAAGAATGAAATCTTGCCATTTGTGACAATATGGATGGACTTAGAGGATATTATGCTATGGGAAATCAGTTAGACAGAAAAGACTAATACTGTATAATTTCACTTGCCTGTGGAATCTAAAACGAAACAAAACAAAACTAATAAACAAACAAAACAAAATAGAAACAGACTCATAGACACAGGGAACAAACTGATAGTTTCCAGAGGGGAGGGCAGTGGGTGTATGGGTAAAAAAAGTAAAGGAGAATAAGAGGTACTAACTTCCAGATATAAACTAAAGAAATCACGGGACTATAGTATGGGGAATATAGTCAATAATATTGTAGTTAGTTCTCACAGTAGCAGTTAATCATCAGTTACTAGATTTATCATTGCAATCACATTGTAGGGTATATAAATATAGAATCACTATGTTGTACACCTGAAACTAATATTATATGCCAACTATAATTTTAAAAAATAGAAAAATGAGCAGAAGTTTATTAACATGTGCATCGCACATACACATGAGAACACCGTGATGGATAACTCAAGGGGTTGTTAAAACTTGGACTTAAACAGCTTCTTAACAAAAGAACTATACATTTTTAGAGAAGTGACAAGACAAATAAAAAGGACTTCAAGTTTTTAGCACAGCAAATTGTGGGAAGGTAACTATATGGGGGAACTAATGGGAGATAAGGGTTAATGTTAGCGAGGTTTGTTATGCAGATTCCTCTAGTGCCATCTCTGGGCTGGGGCTGGCTGATAAGGTCTAGAGTTGTCTCTGGTGATTAACTTCCCTCCTTCTTGAGAGAGAGGAGTTGGGGGCACCTTTACAAATTTATGTCCTGCATTGAGGCAAGTAGACAGAAGATAGAGAGCTTTTATCACATCTGCCTTTTCCTCAATTGCTTTCAGCTTAAATGAATCCTAATGTCAAAGTGGCATCTTTTGGGCCGGTATATTCTGCTACCCTCCATTGACTTAACTTTGAAAGTCACATAGCACCACTTCCACAGCATTTTATTTGGTACAATGAGTCATAAGCCTTCTTGATTCAAAGGGAGGACACTCAGAAACTACTTCTCCCAGTGAGGAGTTTCTAGGTAACATTATAGGAAAGCATATGAGACAAGAGACATTGCAGCAGCCATCTTTGGGAAATACAATCTGCCCAGCTGCTATGACTATTCTTGGGCATTTATTGTGACCATATGTACATTTCTGTTGGGTGTGCAATTGCTTGGAGTGCAATTGCTGGGTCAAAGTGTATATGTGCGCAAAGCTTCAGTAGACGATGCTAAACAGTGTTTTTTAGCTCGTGCCCATTTAGACTCCCATAAATACTGTATCAAAGTCCCAGTTGCTCTCTATCCTAACAATTGGCCTTGTTTTTCTCATTTTAGCCATTTGGCTTGGTACACAGTAGTATTGCCTTGTGGTTCAAATTTGTATTTTCCTGATGACTATTGAACTTGAGGACCTTTTCATACATTTATTGGCTATTTGAATCTCTTCTTTTGTGAAATGCCTTTTCAGTCTTGGACAAACTGGAATGGTTGGTCATCCTACACTTGCCACAATTTGGGACACCATTGATGAGCCAACTTCAGAACTCTCTGTGGAATCAACTAAAGCTTCACCTAGGTTGTAAGAACTTCACTGTCAACTTCTCCCTCTGCTTGGCCTTGAGTCCCTTGTTCTTTCATAGGTGCATACCCTAGAGCACTTCCTAATAAACAAGCAGCATGCAATTCTCCAACTAGAATCTACTTTCCGGGAACTCAACATACTGTATACCTGTAGTGGGTCCTAATGTTAAAATGCCTTTTCTTTCAGGGCATCAAAGTCAAAAAGATATGGAAGCCACTGGTAGAGTAGAAACTACTTTTGTCCACCCAGTACTACTCTCTTCCATTAGTGACAGCATCTTGCTTCTTTGAAGGAAGAAGTAGTACTCTGACTTAAGTCAGGGGTTCTTGTAGGTACCTCTAATTTAAGCACCCCATCATCTGCTAACTCTTAACCACCATCACAGGACTGGGCCTGTGACTCAACTGGACCAGTCATAATCCTTTTCTAAAGATTTTTTATTAAGCATTAGAGAAAAAGAGTCTTTCCTGGGGGCTACTGCAAGCCATGTAGCCCACATACAGGCAGAGGATCAGGAGAAATACGGAGAAAAGGATTCCTGTGACATTATAGTCTGGTTCTAGGACAGCCCTGACACCCATTTGCACCTCTGCTTTTCCTTGACTCCAGCTGGGCCTCTGCCATTTGCAGCCAAAAGGATCCTGACTAGTACACAAGCTTTTAAGAAGAATAGATTATAATAATTCATCGGCAAATAATCAACAGTTGTAATGTTGCTTCTGTTTAATGGTTTTTCTTTATTTTATTTATCTGCCTTCCCTTCTTTTATCTTGTTCTGTCTACTTAAGCAAATCGAACCCCTCCTTTAGGATCTGTTCAAATGCTCCCTGCCCAGTGAAATCGAACTTTCCTGCCACTCCCGGTTTACATGCACGCAGTCCACAAACGTTATCACACTCTTGCTACTATTATGCTTATAGCTGCTACACTAGCACCAAGGCCTAAAGATGGAACAGTGTGCAACCCAGGCCTCTGGGTGCTTTAGTATTGAAGTGGAGAAAGCTGACCCATAGACAGATATTTATCATATGAAGTGGCAAGTGCTAGAGACATTAGAGAGCCCCTTGGAGAGGAAGTGTGTGGCAGCCAGCCCTCAAGAAGGTCCCCAATAATCTCTGCCTCCTGACATTTATACTCTGTGCAGTCTCCTCCTACATTATATCAGGTTTTGTCTCTGTAACCAATTGAGCACCATGGAAGTAATGGTGTGAGACTTCCAAGGCTAGAATAGGGGCTGGCAAACTTTTTTTGTAAAAGGCCTGATAGTAAATATTTTAAGCTTTCAGGCTAGATGGTTTCTATTGTAATTAGTCATTCTGTCACTGTAGCATGAAAGCAATCAATAAGTAAATGAATGAGTGTAGTAGTCTGGGTTTATTGGTCACTGGTAGCTTGATAATTCCTGGTCTAAGTCACATAAGACATTGCAGCTTTTGGCTTGTACTCTTGAGTCACTTGCTCTGGGGAAGTCGGTTGCCGTGTCATAAGGACATTTGAGTCTTATGGAGAGGTACACATGATGAGGCACCAAGGCCTCTGCCAACAGCCAGCACGACATGGGCCTGTCATATGAGTGGGCCATCTTCTAAGTGGATCTATTAGCCCCTTTGAGCTTTCAGGTGACGTCTTGACTGCAACTTCGTGAGATACCCAAAGCCAGAAGCACCCAGGTAAGGTGCTCCCAAATTCCTGAAATAGTTAGTGTTTATTGTTGTTTTAAGCCACTAAGTTTTGACTTAGCACAGAAATAGAGAATACCAAAGATTTATCTTCCTCCTGACTCCTGAGATAAGCATTAAGAAACGGCAGGCTGTAGCCTAAGTTCTTTGGTACGTCATTTATTATAATTACAAATACATAAATATAAACTCATTGTAAAAGATTCAAACAATATTGAAGTACAAAGACCAAACAAGAAAATCCCCCTGTGTCATCTCCCTACCCTCTTCAGCCCCACAACCACTGCCCATGGAGAGGTGTATATTTGGCTCATTTTCTGGAACATGAATGCCTAAAGGCTTCTTCCTTTTTTATTTCCTCGGCACTTTGTGCACTTCTCTAGCATTTATTTCATTCTATTTTGTCTTAATGGTGTGTCATTTTCTTCAGGGACAGCTTCATGGGCGTGCAACCTGTGCAGTCACACAGGGCCCCAAAATTAGAAAGACCCTTTGCTTGATTAGGTGCTCTGTTGTCTCTGTCTTGAAATTCTGAAAAAATATTTTAACAAGGGGCCTCACATTTTAATTTATATTGGGCCTCGCTTCTAGATTTATCTTCCATAAAATTGTAAAGACAGGGGCCCATGGCAGCAATCTGTCATGGACATTTTTTAATTCCCTAATCGCCTTGTGAATGCCCACAGTAAACATTTGTTAATGAAAAGGGAAAATTCCTTATCTCTGAAGGACATTTTTCTTTTTTCTTTTGTTTTGTTTGATTTTGTGGAGCCATACACAGATAATCTTTAATGATGATCAGCATACACAGAATAATCCAGAGTTCTTATGGCTGAGTCTGATTTTCCCTCTGATTTTTCCATGTTACTCTGAGTTTTGTTTGTTCCAATGCACGGAACAAAGGAAGAATACCGTTCTTTGTTTCTCATTAAGAGCGATCTATAAGACATTTTCAAGAAGCAACAACTTCAGCTTCTTGCCGCCTGTAAGTTCCATGTTTCAACAATATCTGTATTCAAAGAACGAGTGTGAGCCAGGCATAAAGAAGTTCATGTTCTCAGGCAAGCTGTCAGTAGAAGCAAGTGAATATATAATGGAGCATATAACTATATTTAAATTTTTTCATCTGTCCATAGTTGATCCAGTAATTTTTCTGGCCATTTCAAGTGTTCGATGTTCCTTGAATTTCAGTCATGGTAAAATTTAAAACAACTTATTTAAAATCTCATCAATAAATCAAGAAACAACGAGTGTTAGTGAGGATGTGGAGAAAAGGGAACTCACATGCATTGTTGGTGGGATTGCAAATTAATACAGCCACTATGGAAAACAGTATAGAGGTTCCTCAAAAAATTAAAAATAGAACTACGTTCTGACCCAGCAATTCCACTTCTGGGTATTTATCCGAAGAAATCCAAAAGACTAACTTGAAAAAATACATGCACCCCAGGTTCATTGGAACTTTTTTATAAAGCTAAGATATAGGAGCAACCTAAGTGCCTGTCCATCAATAGACAATGGAAAATAACTTGACCATAAAAAATAATGAAATCTTACAATTTGTGACAACATGGATGGACGCAGAAGCCATTATGGTAAGTGAAATGAGTCAGACAAATAAAGACAAATACCATAAGATCTCACTTACATGTGGAATCTAAAACACGAAATGAACAAACCAACAAAACAGAAAGAAACATATAGATACAGAGAACAAACTGATGTTTGCCAGGTGGGAGAAGGACTGGGGGTTGGATGGAAAGGTGAAGAGATTAAGAATTACAAATTGGCAGTTACGAAATAGTCACAGGGATGTAAAATACAACATAAGGAATATAGTCAATAATATTGTAATAACTGTGTATGGTGTCAGTACCACTAGACTTCTTGGGGAGATCACTTCGTAAGTTGTATAAATGTCTAAACACCATGCACTACACCTGAAACTAATTAAAATATTATTGAATGCCAACTATAATTGAAAAATTAAAAAAATAATATGACAAAATAAAATTCTTTTTTTCAAATTTCTATTTGGAAGTAGTTCAGACCTTTCTGTAAGCCATGCCCACTAAATGTTAAAAGAATTTTTCCACGATTTTTATATTTTTTTAAAATTTTTTTATGCTTTTAAGAGTGTATCTTCTATGGTTATTTTTAAATGGTGTAAACCACAAGTTCAGAAAGGTAAAATAGTAAAAATTTAATAAGAGAGTAGTTATGTCTTAGCATTTAAAGAAAAATATTTTTGTTATTCAATCATTAATTTAACAAATATATATGAAGTTTCTACTACATGCCAGTCATTGTTTCAGAAATGGGGAACACAGCAGACAAGTTCTGTGCATTCTGGAACTTACATTAAGGTGGGAGAACATGATAACAGAAATAAAGAGAGGTTAGATAAGTAATATAATAGGATATTTAATTTTAGCTAGTGATATGCATTATGAAGAAAATAATACACATTTGAATATTTATTGATATGAAAAGATCTTTGGAGTATATTGTTAAATAAAAAATGAGAGTTGCAAAATAATGAAGTATAAGGACCTTGGTTTAAGGACACATTATCAAAAAAAGAAAGTTGAGAAATGTATACACTAACATATCAGTATATAAAATACTAAGAAAAAAAAAAAGGAGAGAGAAAGAGAGAGACCATTTGAATTTGGATCTATTTCCCAATATTAAAAACAAGAAAAATAGGGGGAGCCTAATTCTCTAGGACCATCATAACTTATCAGTTTTATCAGATTTTATGGCCAAGTGGAGAGGAATTGTTCCTGATGGCCTGGAGCCAATACTAACAAAAATAATTGACGGGGTGATAATTAGTGTGAGATTTCTGGTTTGCATTCCATAACTATCTCTATTGTCAAATTTTCATATTACCTGAAGCAATGCTTTGCTCGTAGTAGGTGCTACATAACTATTTACAGCAAGCTGGCAGGAAGGAGTGTATAAATTGACTGTGAAATGAAAACCAGATGTGACTACTTCGGAAATGTAATCAAACAGATTTTGAGGTACTGGGAAGGAGTGTATTTGCAAACCAGGAAATACTCAACCCCAGGAAGCAGATGCTAGTATGCTGTTGGTCAAAACATCTTTTCATAGAAAGCTCTGGGGTCTCATTTTTACTTTGGTGATTATCAAAATTTTTGAACTGTCTAGAGACTTTATTTCCAAAATGACATTCTGAGTGACTGCCTCCGTTCAAAGCAAGCTGGAATTTGCGATAATTGCCTTTGATGTCTGTTCTGTGGCCTTTTTCTCTTTCCTAACCTCTGTCGCTGTCAATTACCCTGGGAAGCTGCCCACACAATGGAGACTATTGCCTCAGAAACAGTGGTATCAGCGGTGTCAGAGGCAACTATACACTGCTGAAGGCGTCACCGCTAAACTCGCTTCCAAGGATTTGCTCACATTGAAATATATGATTTTCTTTTCCACACTCTATGCCCACTGTCATATGGTTTTGAGCAGCAGTTCCATCTCAGATCTCCACTGGATCCCTAAGCTTCTTCTGCTTTGGGCAAAGTGATTCTTAATAGTGCAAAGGCTGCAGATGGGGAAGTTAGAGGACAGGTAGAGAAAAGAGGAGATCCTGGTAAGGGAGATGGCATTGCCCTAGGGGCTGTCTTCTAGAAACCATTTCCACCTTCCACACCCAGCAACCTCTCTTGAAGGACTGAGATATTGTAGGCAGTGCCAGAGAACGGAACTAACGTTTATCGGGTAATGATCATGGGCTGTACAGATTTATCTTAATTCTTCCACATTTAAGAGAGATTATCAGTCCCCCTTTACAGATGAGAAAAATGAGGCTTCCTTAGGGTATAAACTCTGATCTTTTGACTCTAAAATCATGTTCTTTCTACTTTGAGAGAGAGGAGTTGGAATTCAAGATCACTGGCTTGTTTGGGGCAGAGTGCTCAGTAAATGGCACCAGGACAGCGCTTCACAGGGACTGGCATAAATAGTCTGGTCGAACAAATTAGTTAAACTAAGTTGAAAAAAGTCATGTTTAATACACCTGATGTGGGGGAAATAAGTGAAATTTGAAGGCTACTGAAAATACCTCATTATGAACTTTGTAACATTTTAGTAGGTATCCTGGTTCCCAGCCCATCACACCTTGACAACTAGTCAAGGACCAGAGGCTCCCTTTTCAGATCCTTGCTCTCCTGGTTTCCACTATTGGCCATTTCCCTGTAAGGTAAACTAAAGATGCCAGTTCTACTGGATAAAGTTGTACTTTGGGTTTCCACTTTCCATAACTAATCACATTTCCAACATGCCAAAGTAGTATTAGTTACACTCATCAGCATGAACTTCTCAATGTCTTTCTGAACTCAGCCCTAACATTATTTAAAATTGACAGATTGTTTCCTATAAACAATATTTAAATGTACTTGCAAACCTGACAAATAGAGTTGCAGGTAGAGTGGTTAAAAAAAAAAAAAATTCTGGTAGATGGGGGGAACGAAAAAATATTTTTTAATCATTTTTTCAATTTAATTAATTAAATTCTGTGAGGCCAAGAATTTCACAGAAAGCAAAGGTAGTTTCTCATAATAACAAAAAAATTATCAAATTCTTTTTGTGGAATAGAACATATTGTCATAGAGAATGCTAGGATGTCTACAAATAACATAAGATGAGTTCTTTAGAACTAGAAAAAGAGTTTTTAAAGTGGCTACAATTGACTCTGGGAGGGGAAAAAAAAGATATAGCAAGAGAAGCCAGTTCAGTTCTTCTATTTGACCCTTGTTCTTGGAAATGACTTTGTCCCAGAGCTGAGTCTAAAATAAAGAACATGTTCTTTCCGTTGTCACTACCTAAGTCATACTTATCAATATGAAATTCCAGCTGTCTGAAAAGAAGTTGAATACTTAAAAAGGAGCTGAAACTCTGTAGCAAGTCACTTGAATGTGTATACTAATGTCACAAATGTCACAAATTTTATTTTGAACTTGTAAATCTGATTTTGGAAACCATTTCCATGGTAGATTTAGTTTTAATTTGTCCTATTTTGGTGCAAAAACCTCTTGTATCTTTGAAGTTTCCCTAAGTTCCTTTTATCTTTTTTATAACAATGCTTCTTAAATTTTATGTTTATGGACAGCTTATCAAAATGCTTTTCTGATTCAGTAGGTTTGGGTTGGGCCTCAGATTCTGCATTTTTTCACAAGCTCTCAGATGATTGACAATGTTGCTGGTCCAAGGACTACATTCTGTGGCACAAGACCTTAGGTCACAGAATTCTGAAAACTCAGTGGGACCAGAATTCAAAAGCAGGGACTAAATTAACCATGAAGGAATACTTTGCATAAATGTCCACAGAGGACATTTAAGAATGAAAATAATTTTTTAAAAGAGAATAAAAAGCATATGAATAGAAACTATTTTAAAACAAGATTTGTTGAGGGCTTTACCATGGAAGAACACTGATGTGTTTTAAAGAAGGAGGGACTTGGTTTACTATCACTCCTTTCTTGCTAAATAAGCAGTAAACTTTGGTCCCAGAGTGGATATTAACAATACATAACCCACCACTGGGGAAAGTAGTCAGATAACAGAACAAGGAACCCCTAGGCAAGTCTTTATCTCTCTAGCTCTCTCCCCTCTTCATGGCAATTAAGTGCAACTTAACATCAAGAAATTCCAACAATTCCAGGCAAGAAAAACAGAAAGGAGTTCATCTCCACCTAACCAGTATTATGAGGAGGAGGAAGAGGAGGATGAAATAAAAAACATGAATAATAAAATGGCTATACTACATACTTATCAATAATTATTTTTAATGTAAATGAATTAAATGTTCTAATCAAAATACATAAGGTGGCTGAACAGATAAGAAAATAAAGGAGACCAAGTGTCCATCAATAGATGATTGGACAAAGAAGAGGTGGTACATATACACGATGGAATATTACTTGGCCATTAAAAAGAATGAAATTTATGCAATGTGATACACCTTGTCTATGGCCATGTAACCCTGAACAAGCCCGATTCCATCTGATCTCGGAAGCTAAGCAGGGTTGGGCCTGGTTAATACTCGGATGGGAGACCACCTAAAAAGACCAGGTGCTGTAGGCATAAAAAATAAAAAAAATAAGGGATCGTAAGCTGACAAGGTCCTTGCAACCTGTGAGGTCAACTAAGGGTTGCCTTGCCAAATAAATGAATGAATGAATGAATGAATGAATGAATGAATAGTGTGCCTTAAACTTACTGGATTTTGTTAACCAATGCCACCATAATACAAATAAGTAAATAAATAAAATAGAATAAAAAGAATGAAATCTTACCATCTGCAACAGCATGAATGGACCTAGAGGGTATTACGTTAAATGAAATAATTCAGACAGAGAAAGACAAATACCATATGATCTCACTTATATGGGGAATCTAAAAACTAAACAAGCAAACAAAACAGAAACAAACTTATAGATACAGAGAGCAAACTGATGGTCGCCAGGTGGGAGAGGGTTTGGGAGCCTGCGTGGAAAAGACGAAGGGATTAAGAATTACAAATATCAATTACAAAATAGTCACAGGGATGTAAAGTACAGCATAAGGAATATAGTCCATTATATTTAAATACTATATACAATACCAGGTGGGTACTAGGCTTATTGGGGGAATCATTTCGTAAGTTATATAAATGTCTAACCACTATGCTGTACACCTAAAACTAATATAATACTGGATGTCAACTGTAATTGAAAAATAAAAAATCAAACAAAATGATAATTTTTTTTAAAAGAAAGAGAGATTCCATCGAGCAGAGGATAAGAGATACAGTTTCTGTTCAAGATATATATGATTCCAAAGCTACAAACTCTAAATTCTTTACAGTTTTGCAGAATATAACACAAAATTCGTTAAGGAAGCTTTCTGTTTTCCTTAACAAACTGCAACATCTGTTCTCTGATGCTTTGTAAACATTGATTTTTTTGTAATATGTAGTATATCCTCATAGGTCATCATAAGAAAAAATCATGTAGTCCAGACAGATCAAGAGTCACCTCAATGGGGATTTTTCCTGGGCCTTTACTAGGGCCCAACTCCTCAGGGCTCCCATACCCATATGCATGCTTCAATCATGACACTTCACCTTATATTTATAAGTCTCTTTAACAATTTTCTTATTTAAACCAGCTCCTTGGAAAAAAAAATAAGAATAAAAGTAACATTTAGTGAGCACTTGCTATGTGCCAGGCATATTCTAAACACTTTTTATCTCTGTAACAGCCTTATGAATTAGGAGCTACTATTTCTCCCCATTTTACAGATGAAGAAACTGAGTCTCGGAGTTGTAGTAATTGCTCAAGTTCATTGAGCTAGTTAATGTAAAGGCTGTGGGATTTGAGCCAAGTCAGTCAGCTCTAGAACCCACATTTCACTTGAGTGGAAGCCTCTTCAAGTACTCTCAGTAATTCTATAACATAGCACATATGGTGCGTAGTAGGCATCCAATTTTGTTGGATTTCTCACTGGTATCATCAGGATCCTTCTAGAAATATAATAAATGCTTGTAGAGTCTAAATCTCTTCCAGAAGTCCCAGGTACATCTGTGGTATGTTTTCTACCTAAGTTTGCCTCCACGTCATCATCTTCCATTTACTCTTCGACCCATTTGAATCCAGCTAAGCGTCTGTCTTCAAAACTCCACACAAAGTGGTCTATTCTGTCACTACTATCTTCTATGTTGCCATATCTAGTATATGCTTTCCAGTCCTTATCTGACCTTGCCTCTTAGCACAAGTGAACCCAGATCAGCCCTCTGGTTTCTATGACACTATACCGTTTTTTTTCCTTTAATATCTCTGTTCCCTCTCCTTTGCTAGCCCTTCATCCTCCATGGATCTCTAAATATTAGAGTTCCAGTTTGATATTCTATCAAATTGTCTGTCTTTATTTCTTCTCTCATTCTTTTCCCCACTCCTTCACCCCTCCCAATTTATCCTGACTTTAAATATCCTTTTGATGATGATGCTAATGACTTGCAAACTTATATTGTCAGTCCATGCCTCTTCCCAGAACTGTAAGCTTAGAACTTCTTTGACATCTCCACTGGCACGTTTCATGGACATCTTAAACCTCACATATTCATAACTAAACTTGATTGTAAGGTATAAGCAGAAAAAATAAGCCCCACAAGGTGTGGAAACTGGCTAAATCTCTTGCCAATGAAAAGGTCTTTTTCCATATGACACTGACTAAGAGGAAAGGAAAATGACATTTATTAGTAACTTGCCCAGAGTTAAAATATGACTCCCAGACAGGGGTGGGGTGTGTGTGGCGCGCGTCGCGTGTGTGTGTGTGTGTGTGTGTGTGTTTATAAGACCTGTTGAACTTAATCAGTGAGGGAACTGGAAGATGGTACAACTGGTTCAAAGACCATTTGAAGAACAGAGATTTATAAAGTCTGATTAGAAAGATATACTGAAATAAATTTGCTAGTTGAGAGATAAAACTAGTTAATGTCCTACACGGCAACAAGACTAACAATTTGGAGGTATCTATTCTGCTTGAAAGGAATTATTTGCCTATCAGACAAAAATCTACAAGTTAATATCTAACTTCAAAGAGTCTGGGCCTAATCAATAGTAAATAGCATAGCAATAGTAGTTTTTTCCTTAGAGAATTAAATCATCCTTGGGCGGGCCTGTTAAAACAGAACTCAATTACAATATTGAAAAGATACACGACCTTCTTTTTGCCTTATTTCTACATTTTGGATTATTTTTCTTAACAAAGATCAGAATCTTTATACACTTTTTTCTTGAGCACACAGTTTATAATGGACAGAGCTGGGATTTTTTACTCCAAAGTTCATATTCCTTCTACAATACTTCATTGACACATAATATCTTTTATTTGGAAGGGGTGCTATAGCAATTTTCAGGCTCTAGAATGGACAACTGAATATCCATTAGCAGAACAAGTACTCTTAGAACTCAGAAGGTTGAGCCTTGTTTCTAGATTTCCTCAAAGCCTATTCTCTTAGTCTCATTGAGTTTTACGTTTCCAGAGACCTAGTAAATACTTCAGGTTTATATCATTCATTTGCCAGTTTATCCAATATTTTCTTTAGTGTTATTTATTTCTATATACATGTCCGGTCTCTTCAAGTAGGTTGTAAGCCTCTCAAAATGAGGTTTTCTTTCTTATAGCCCTTTGGATATGTTCTACAATGCTCAGTAAACATTAGTGAGTAACAAAACCATATACGGGTAACAAAATGAATGTTAAAGAAGTTGAGAAAAAAGAGACATACTGTAAAGTAAATGATGTGGAAAAGTTAATGGAAAGAAAGAATCCGAAATTCAAGTAGAAGAGGGGATAGAATTTGTACTGATATACTAAAACGGCCATCCTTAGCCCCAACAACAATTCCTAAGAGTGAGAATTTTCATTGATACCTGCTGGAGGAGTTGTTGTTTCATAAGCAAATCATTTATTCATTCAGCAGTTTATATTGAGAGTCTGCTATGTGTTCATCACTGGAGATACAGCTGTGGGTAAGTCAGTCATGTCCCTAAACTTTATGGAGATTATAGTATATTGGGAAAGACCAGTGCTAATTGCACAAAGAGAATTAAATTACTATTATAAAATCATAAAAAGTTTACTTAAAATAACATCTGACAACATACCGGGCCAATACTCCTCAAAGCTGTCAAGCCCATCGAAAATAAGGAATGTCTGAGAAACTGTCATAGCCTCAGGAGACATGACAATCAAATGTAATATGGCATCCTGGATAGGATCCTGGAACAGAAAAAGGACAATAGAAAACTAAAGAAATTGGAATGGACTTATTAACTATGGGCTTTAGTTCATAATAATGCATTTAAAGCAATAAACTCATATAGGTTTATTAACTAAAACAAATGTGCCATTTTAATGTACGATGTTTATAATAGAGGAAATTATATGTTTGAGGGGAAGTATATGGGAACTCTGTACTATCTGCTCGATTTTTCTGTAAATCTAAAACTGTTCTAAACCATAAAGTCTAGAAAAAAATGTAAATGCTTTCGCTGTAAATAAAATAAAAATTCTTTGTGATAAACCCAAAGAAGTTGAAAAACTGGGCGTTTGTTATTGGACTCTATAAAGCTTGCAAGGAAAGGCTTTCCTGAAGAAATCAGACAAAAGCTAAAACTTGAAGTTTGAAAAGAAGTGGGCCAAGAAAAGAGAAAGTCAAGATCCTTCTAGGCAGAGGTCACAGGGAATTCGAAGACTGTGAGAAAATTAAAAACAATTTCAGTGTGCCTACAGCGGAGCCCTAGGCGAAAAGATAAAATGAGTCTGTACTGCCCCAGATAGGCTTTGGATATCAAGTCAAGAATTTTAAAATTTATTCCCTAAAGCCAAACAAGAACATTCACTCAATAACCAATATTATCAGCACTATTAGGGGAAGCTCTGTTAAGCAGTGGCCCTTATAGCAATGAAAGAAACAACAAAACCCCTGTTCTCAGGAATTCCCAATGTCTGGGGAGGGCGGAGAGGGAAGGGACAGTGCTGGAGGGAAGATGGGGAAGGGATTGAGCACTGACGAACCTTAGTCTTGAGTCAGAGGGTTTTGAGACAAGCCAAGACTTGACCTTTGTGCATTATTTACAAAACCTCACTTAGGCTGTTACTCTTCCCTAAAATCCATTTTCCCGCAATAGCCCAAGTGACCTTTTGCAAACATAATCAGACCTGGTCATTCCACTTTAAACCCTCCATTGTTTCTCCTTGTACAGTGATGAAAATCTAAATTCCTAAAACACATAAAGAAACCAAGCACTAAAGAAATTTCAGCAAAATATGTCAACCTGGAAAGAAAATGTGTCTGATTTTTTTTTCAGGCAGATTTTTACCTACAGTGTTTAATGGGTGAAAAAAAAATTCCTTGCCAGATTAAACCAGGTCTCAGAGGAATCTTTAAGGTCACTGTGAAGTTATCTGCATATACAAACAGATGTTCTTTAGTTTATCTATTCTACTAAACTCTTAACTCCTTTTAAAGACATCCCTCCTATAAATGGAAAAAAAAGTTTTCATTGTATCCTTAAAACTGCATACTACAAATGCACCAAATAAACAAGTTCATGAAATATCCTCTTTATTTCTTCAATACTGACTTTTTCTGCCCTTCTATCCACCGAGAACACTATTTGGGGGAGATTTCCTGTAAGAAATTAAATTTAATCTTTTTATGTATAACAGGATTTGGTGAGTTTTATGTTTGAGCAAATTTTGCTACAATCTTTCTTAGAGACCCAACCCAGTGAAAATGATAAAGGTATTTCATTTGATTAATATAAAGTTTTGTTTTTAGATTGTACACTTCTGAAATATTTGCTATTTTCTACAACCTCATTTTTCATTAGAAAGATCCTTCTAGGACCTTAGAATATTAGACTCTAGGGTCTAATATTGATAAAGTATATGATAATTTAGTATTTAAATTTATATTTATAGAAACTAATAAAATAGAAATAAATTGTAAGACTATCATGATGATAGCCAATGATAGAACTAAACTCTCTAGATGTGAATGACCAGTTTTATTTGGACTTTCAGTTCAAAATGACCTTATAATTGCTGACAAATTATCAGTTATTATTCTTTAAAAAAAGTTAGTATTGAATGTCAGCTATAATTTTTTTAAAAAAGTTATGCTGCCATTTTGCAGTTTAAATGAAGGAAAAGTCTACCATCTTAATTATAATTCCCACTCCCCTCTTTGAAAAAAAGGGCTTACCCAGCTCCTACCCTTTTACTAACCCAGTACAGCTTACCACCGACCAATAGTTGCTCTGCTCACAACCCATTCTGTTAGTGGGAAAACATGGATGGCACCTGACCACAGACCAAGATGGCCTGTGGGAATATCAAATGGGAATGTCAGCATCTGAACATTCCTAAATATCGCTGAGACAGTTCTCCCTTACTGTACCCCTTCCCACATATACAATTCTCTATCTAAGGCTTCTTGAGTGGATTTCCTCCACAAAGTCACTGTCTCTTCCAGTAGGCCTAAAGGGGTTAGGTGCCGCTTTAATGGATTCATTGGCTGCCATGGCATCTGTTCTCTCATCCTAGCATTTCTAGAAATGCGTTGTCATTTTTCTATCACTTCTCAGCCTGTCTTCCCCAATAAACTGTGAGCTTCTTGTTATCCCTAAGGCCTAGCAGTGAACTAGTTATTTGGCCACAAGTACTTATTCGAATGCCTATTCTGTGCCAGACATTGTGCTAGGTGCTAGAATTATAATGATGACCAAAATAGTAAAAACTGATATTATAGAATTTATAGTCTGGTGAGGGAAATAAATCGTTAAGTAAATATACAAATAACTAATTAATTAACATGGTGTTTAGAGCCAAGAGCACATACAAGATCAGTAGGACTTTATCTAGTTCAGGTGAAGGCTTCCTGGAAGATGTGATATTTAAGCGGATTCCTGAAGAATGAGAACAAGTTACTCAAGCAGAGTGCATCTGTGTTGGGAAGCGGGTAGGTGCCGAGGCCCAGAAGAACACTCCAGGTAGTTAGAGCAACACATAGGTAGAGCCTGAGACTGGAAGTGTCCAGTGTGGTATAGTTGGTGAAAGAAGACATAGCAACCCACACCTACGTTAGCTCAGGTAGCTCCTCATAGGCCTTAAGCAGTTTGAACATTGCTGTAAAAGAAATGTGAAGGCACCGAGGGGATTTTAGCAGAGATATGATATGATCAGATGATATGATTTGTATTTTTAAAAGTTGACTTTTTAAGGCAACTAGATGAAGAATGGAATGTAGAGAAGCAGGAATGGAGGAAGGGAGATTAAAGTAAGAGATAATGGTGGCTTGTTGAGTCTAACTTGAGTGAATAACTGAACTTTAGAATCAAAGTATAGGATATAAGACCTGGAAAGTCCCCAGAAATCCCATCCAGGTTTTATGTCTCATTTAACGAGGAAACCAAGTCCCAGAGTGGTACCATAAATTATTCAATGCTACAAAATTTATTCATAGCTATGAATATGCATTTTGTCTCTTTCCGTCATTTTTCATGGACTTCTTCATGTGACCCAATAAGATTTGAATTTTTAAAAATATAATTCCTTACTAAATGATAGATAAATGGAGTTCATTGCTCTATTTTCTACTTTGATTATGTTTGAAAGTGTTGCTAATAAAGACTGACAAGAAGCAACGCTTTAAAACTGTTGGGTTTACAAATTCAAGGTCTTTGAAAGTTTGACAAAGAAAACTGGTCCAGAGCTTCCTAGTGCTCTCATACTTATATGGCACCCTCTGATTCCCAGCCTGATGGACTGATTGCCATGGTCACAGACAATTGCAAATTGCTGGACTCCATCATACTTGCACAGGGAAAGACACATAACCTCTCTTTGGCTCTTCTGTAAAATTGGAGTTTGTGCTGTTAAATGCCAAAAAGAACACAGTTTAGTAACAAGTTTGATGTCCTTTATTCAAAGGAAAAAAACTCCAAGATTTGGGGTGTAGAGTGCCTAACGAGCAGTGGAGCCCTCCTCCTGAGAGATTTGGGGCAAGAGTGAGTTTTACAGGACATTGGAAAGAGGCAAATAGACACGGGGCATGATTGGCTAGGACATTAGGATCTCCCTATAAGGCCAGCATGTCCTGTTTTCTAGAGCAGGGGTTCCCAATCCCCAGGCTGCTGACCAGTACCTACCTGCTCATGGCTTGTTAGGAACCAGGCTGCACAGCAGGAGGTGAGTGGTGGGCAGCAAGCAGATGAGGCTTCATCTGTATTTGCAGCTGCTCCCCAGAGCTGGCATAACTGCCTCAGCTCCACCTCAGATCATCAGGCATTAGATTCTCAGAGGGGCACTGGTCTCTGGTGCCAAATGGGTTAGGGACTGCTGTCTAGGGTAAAGTAAGCTAGTAAAGCTGAGTTGGAGGGTTATCATTGGTGCCTGTTAGGTTTCCTCGACTGTGAGGTATTTCCCTGAAGTGCAGGCTGACTTGAGTTTATTTTTTATTTTATTTTATTTTATTTTATTTTTTCCCATGAGTAATTTTGACTTGAGTTTAGATTTGTGACATGGGCCAGGCCACTGGGGCGGTCTCTATTTTGTGTGTCTGACCTTCCCCAATCAATGAACATTATTTTTTCTTACCTTTTTCTTGAAATTGAGTAATCAATGTCACTATAGCTGTCTGCATAAACCACCAAGAGTAACCACATAGTTGTCTATTTATGATTTATATTACATGTTAAATATAAACTTGAAGAAGGGCTGGGTTTGTTTTATTTAGGCCAGGGCTTCTTACTCATTTAATAGCCTCAGAATATAGAAAGCAAAGAAAACAATTATCGAAAACAATTATATAGGAGATAGGGAAGTGGCGAGGTAATCCTATTTGCTTTCAGTATGAAATCTCTGGATCTTGGAGTGTGGTGGTTGACAGTTAAAGGGATTAGCTTTAGCTATCAGTCTTTTTTCCAGAATAGCTTTTGTGGTGGCCCTTCCTAAGAGGATGTGATCCAGGACCTCTTAAAATAGCATCCTCACTTCTATCTTCTTCCCAGTCTTTCTGCACTACCTTGATTCTCTGGTATCCAGAAAGGATTCAATTAGTCATCTCCATATTTCCTCTCTTTTTCAAAAACATTTTTTCACTCCAATCTTTCATTGATGAGGGCAAATTCAAAGGGGTAAATCTGGCAAATTGTAAGAATAATTGTTAAATGAGTGAATAAATTAATAAGCAAATTTGAGCCCCATAATTTAAATATGACATTGTAAGGTGCATATTATAGAAACATATTGTAAAAAGTGAAGTGCCGTCCCATAAATCCATTCCACAAAATAATCTTGGTCAATATTTTGACCAATAGCTTTACTAAAACACTGGACTGGACATTCTTGTGTAAGCGCTATTATGACAGTGCTAAATTATTCTCCAAAAAAAGTTGTAACAATTTACACTCCCCCAAAGGTAGTGTTGTGAAATGGTCCATGATTTTACTTTAAAAATCCTTATTTTCTAAATGACGAAAGTAATATTCTTTTTAAAAAGTTTTAACTTTTTAAAAAGAGCCTACGAAGTAGAAAAGTATTTCCTATACTCCATCCAATTTTAGGGATTATTTTAGAGTGAGATGATGATATGTAAATATATTAAAATTCAAAAATCAATTTTATTTTTTCTTCTCTTCCCTCAGCATATGTAACCAAACTATGTCACTGCTTAGAAACTCAGAGAGATCTGCCTAGGCCTCCTAGTCCTTAGGCACTCTTATTTTTCAAAGCCCTACCTTATATCCTACTAATCATCTTAAAATGCACTCATATCAAATATAATATATATATAATATATAAAAGGGTAATGATTTAACATTTTTTCTCTTAAATGTACTTTGTTATCAAAAGTAACATTTGATTTATCAGTTTTGATTTCTCAATAGTTGTTCTGCATACTTAGGATTTCTTGGGGCATGAGAAAATCTGGCCTATAAGTTTTTAAAAAATATAATGACATTTAATAAATGCTAAGTTTATGAATTAAGTTGACATAATATATTTGTAGCCATTTCATTAAACCTTTGTCAATTTGTCTTGCAATTTATTTGTCAAAGTTTGGAGCATGAGCTATTGTAGACATGGCTGATCAGCTTAGAAATGATCGTATCAAAGCAGAAAGATATGATTTATATTTTCCATATAAAACTTTCCCAGCAGATTCTATCAGAAAAATATTGTGGTGTTCAGTCAGGGTGAGAGGATTTTCTGGAAGATATTATTGATTGTTTAGTGGAAGACAGTGCAAGAGAATGGAACAGGGAAATGACTTGGATTTTTTATAGGCTCCCAATCAGCCTGCTGGCCATGCCTATTTTATGGTGAAGATAGGAACAAAGAAGTGGAGTTTTTCTGTACAAAGATTGCTCCTCAAAAAAGTCAAAGCAATGAAGCAGTGTAACACCGAGGCTAGTGGGTCTCAGTCAGGGCAATTTGCTCCCCAGTTAGGGTTGCCAGATTTAGCAAATAAAAATGCAGGATGCAACATACAAATTTTACATGGGACATATTTATAAAAAAATTATTTGCTGTTTATCTGAAATTCAAATTTAATTGGGTCTCTGTGTAAGGCAACCATATCAGTCACTAGGAGATGTTTCCATTGTCTGGAGTCATAACTACGGGTGGAGAATGAGGTGCTGCTGGTGTCCAGTGGGTAGAGGCCAGGATGCTGCTGCTAACATCCAAGAATGCAAGGATAGCACCCCACAATGAAGAATTATTCAGCCTGAATATCGGTGCCGAGTTGAGAAACTCTGATCTAGGCTAACTGATATAAGGCATTTGCTGGATTGAACGTGTGTGTTTCAGTTTATAAAATAATACTCCGTATAATAAAAAAGTCAAATAGCAAGAAAAGTATTATTTTAAAGTAGAGGTCTCCTCTCGGCCCACTTCTCAAATCAACATAAATAGTTTGAAATGTTATTCCAAATATTCTTTCATAACAATATATACCTTTTTAAATACCGAGTCATAGTATTAGACTGGCCACATATAATCTCTTCTTCATGTCTATAATTTTGTTGGTTTGAGATGATACAAATTAAATGTTGGCTTACACTATATATTCTGTCCTGAAACCTGCCTTTTAAAAATTGCATAATGTGCCTTAGATATCTTTTTATACCAATAAACACTACTGTTTTGTCTCTTTTAGAGACTATATGTCTATGACTATATCCAAACCTATTCCCTATTGATGGACATTTGAGCTCTTTCCAGTTTTTTCAATTATGAATAGTGAGGTAATTAATATATGTGATATAAACCATTCTTATACATATATATTTGCAGATTTTTGCAAATATTTCTGTAGACTAAATTCTTAAAAGTGGAATTACTGGGACAAAGGGTATGTACAATGAAATCTTTAAGCGTCATAGCCAAATTACCTTCCCAAGAGGTGATTCCAATTTACGTGGCTACTTACAGTGTTAGGAGACTGCTTAGAGTTTTATTTCTGAGGATCATTAATTTATTTACTTTGCATTTTCCCCCATTGGAATTGAAAAAGCAATATAACATCAGCAAATATATATTTTTAAAAGCAAATAGAAAGTTCTCATTGTGTCCTCAGATCTATTCCATGCTCTTCTATGTTGCTCTGCCTCTGCATGGGGCTGGCTTTTGCCAGCTTTATTTCCCAGGCTTCTGGTAAACTGGCTTCTGGCTGGGTTTGGCTAATGGGAAGCCCTTGTGAGAGGTGAGGAAAGGAGAAGTCGGCTATTTCCCTCTCTCTTTGATCTGAGAAGTATCTTCCTCAGGACGGTTATCTCTTCCTTTGCTCCCTCATCTCCATGGCTTCATCTCCTGCTACATAGGCCTCAGGTAGTTCCAGCTTCTGTTCTATGTCCCTAATTCTTTAGCTGCCCTATTTGGCATCTCACCTCTTCCATTACCTCTGCAAACAATCCCTTAACTCAAATTCCTTGTTTTAAAATTTAGAAATGAATTCTGTTTCCTGATAGGACCTTGACTGATATATTCATCACCTTACCATCCTAGCATTTTCTTAGCATATTTTCTTACACATGCTTACATAGTTTCAGATCGTCACAGCTATGTGAATATTTTGTCTTTTTTCCTTCATTTAACATTATGTCATAAACGTATAATATAAACCTATTTGAGTACTTTTAATAATGATCATATTTAATGGCTGCAGAGTATCTTTTCTTGTTGATGTATCATGAATCATTAATCTAATCATTAATCCAGGATGATCTGGATATAATGTGTAATTTTAAATTATTTGCCTTGAGCACTGAAATTAACTTACTTTCTTGTCCCTAGACTAAATAATTCTGGGATCAGGCAAAAGTAACTTAGCAATTTGCTCTATGAAATTCTTCTACTAGAAGATAACACTATGAACCAGTTTAAATTGTTTACTTATCAAAATTAATAACTTACTCATTAACACTTCTTTCAAGACCTTCACCTCGCTATGTCTACCAATCCCAAAGTATTATATTATAAACCTTGACCATTCCCAACCAGTTCCCCGCCTTGCCAGACCTGTTTAAGTCACCCAATTTGGGCCTAAAACTCTATAAATATCCTCCTCTGAGTTCTAAGATTCTGTCAAGTTGCTGTTCTTCTACAATATTCTAATAGACTTAGCTTTTGCTGGATCAAGGTTTTCTTTGGTCTTTTGGGATGTTAATGATTGACAGTAATAATGTACATCACAGGATTATCTTGAGCAGTGAATGAAATTAAGGACCTAAAAGCATCTCTAAATAGTAATGTAATTTCCAATGCAAGGCAAACAGCCTTTAAGATGGCCCCCAATTATCACTTCCCTCTTTTTCCTTTTTCTAGAAACATCAAGGCCAAATGTGACTTGAGAAACTTAGAGAAGAAATGCAAAAAACTGACATTTACTTAGCACTCAGTATGTTCCAGGTACTTAGCTAGGTGTTCTCTATTTGTAATCTCATTTTATACTCACATTAGTCCTGTCAAAATGACATTATTAGTCTGATTCTCCAGAGTAAGAGAGGCAGGCTGAGAGAAGTTAAGGAATTTGCCTGAGGTCTGACTCTAAGTGGCAAAGTCAGGATTCCACCCAGGTCTGTCTGACTCAGCTTGTACTTTCCCTCCTGTTATCACTTTACTTCCCAGACTTATATTGTTTTTATTGCAATTACAGAATTTGGGGCTGAGATTTCAGGGCAGGAAGCTATTCAGCACCTTATATAAAACCCCACCAGGGAAAATAACATCCTAGAGCAGCATAGATCAAATAGAAACATAATGCAAGCCACATATGTAATTTAAATTTTCTAGCAGCTGCAGCTGAAAATAATAAAAAGAAAAGTGAAATTAATTCTTTAAACTTTTTGTTTTAAAGTAATTATAGATTCATAGGAAGTTACAAAAATAGTACAGAAGGATCCTGTGTTCCCTTTCTTCCACTTTCCTCCAATGAGAACATCTTATATAATTACAATATCAAAACAAGGAAATTGACATTGGTACAATCTAAAGACCTTATTCAGATTTCATCAGATTTATATGCATGCAGAACTGTTCTCTTACCACAAAGATCTCCTGTGGTACCCCATTATACTCACAAACCACCACCCACATCTCATTCTTAACAGTTTGCCCCATCTATTCTCTATGTCTATAATTATGTCAGTCTGAGATGATGCATAGATGGAATCATGCAGTGTATTAGTTTCCTAGGGCTGCCGTAACAAATTACCACAAACTGAGTGTCTCAAAACAATAGATATTTATTCTCTCACAGTTCTGGAAACTAGAAGTCTAAGATCAAGGTGTTAGCTGGCCCAGGCTCCCTCCAAATGACCTCTAGGGAAAGAGCCATTCCATGTCTTTTATCTTCTAGTAGTTGCCTGCTTCTTTGGCTTGTGGCCACATTACTCCAATATCTACCTCAGTCTTCACATTGCTTTCTCTGACTATTTTCTCCTCTGTGTCTTTTATAAGTACACTTGTATTCAGATTTCGGACACACACCGATAATCCAAGATATCTCATTTCAAGATCCTGAATTTAATTATATCTGCAAAAGGCTTGAGCTAGGACGATGCCTCCTGACAAGTGTGCTGGAGCCAATGAATGAAGGTGAGAACAGGAGATAAGTAGGAGATGTTAGGGGAGAATAGTCGGAGATGAAAAGTTGGAACACCAGTTGCTAAACAACTTAATTGTAGCTTGAAATCTAAGTGTGGGGGGTATATTAATAACTATTAAGTTGCTCTGTGAGCATGGACCTAATGAAAAGGGGTGCTGCAATAAATTATAAATTCCTAACTGGGCAGGTCATGGTGGGTAGTCACTCATCCCCAGGCTGTAACTTCTTTGGTGAAAGGCCTTCAAGCAAGCCCTGTCCATTGTTTTTGTACATCTAGGTTAACACACCTTGAAAATGCCATAAGTAATACCCCTCCAACGTGTGACCACACTCAACATAGCACATAATTTTAAGTATCCTATAATCCGATACTGCCTTGCTTTCTCCTCCTACATGTAATCTTCCTTATGTTCTCTCCTTAATTTCACATGCATAAAAGAAACTGCAAAAGTGTTTTTCTTGGATACATTTCAGATCTTGCTTCTGGGCAGTTGTCAGTTTGGTTCAAATAAACTCTTATGAGAATTCTCTATAGGTTTGGACGTTCTTGTCAACAGTCATAGTCAGGAGAGGTGAAATAATCTTGACATCTATTCTAAACCATGTAAAATCAGAGTGAACTATTCTTGTCTGAAACCAAGATTATTCATTTCTGTCTGTCAGATACAGTGTCTCAATCCTCTCTGGGCTGTGTTAGGTAAACTGCTGCTTTTTTCCTCTTCGTTTTCCTTGTTTTTAGATTACATGCAGACTAGCTTCTTAGGGAAACACATATTTTCTTCTGAGCACAATACAAGAATTTAGATTTTTATCCTCATCCAAATCAATATACTTGACTTGGTTAAAGTTTGTAAGCCAGGTTACTTTCCCATACAAGGTCACCAGGCAGCCTTCTAGTTCTCACCACCCTCTTTAACTTGTGTTATTTGAGTGTAATTGCTCCATTGAAAAAGTTTGATTGTGTGACCACCACAATTGTGCATAGGTTGTAGAGCTCTTTTTTTTTTCTGAGAGAATTCACTGTTTAAGACCTCTTTGAACAAGTCAAGCTCGTAGTTAAAAGGATGTCTGTCCTAGACTGCGCCATGCACTTCATCTTCAGCCCTGTTTGCTCCAGCGCCAGCTAGTTTGCCATTCTGGTCTATCTGACTTTCTTTTCCTGTATCCCTTCTCCTGCCTCCTCATCTTTCAGCAGAGGGCCAGTCTCCCCTCCCTCACATTATAAATGTCCTTAGATAACTGATCTCTAGACTTTGAACTCTTTTTTCGAAAATTATGCCCATGGGCTGCTTAGTTTCCTGGAAGACATACTCCACTTCCTCCTTGAAGCTTTGCCTAGCTGGAAGCAATTTCACCTCCAAATTCTAAAAGCACTTATTGTCTGTACTTCTATTAAGCAGGGTTGGTCTTCTCTCCCCCCTCCCCCCACCTAGATTATAAACTGGAGAAGGTAAAAATCTATTTTATACTTCTTTATCTGTCTCCTACCCCCCACACCACCCTTGTATCTTAAACAGAGGAAGTGCTTAAAAATATCTGATGAATAAAACAGCTTTAAGAATAGTAAGTGACTTTTTAGGATAAATTGGTAAAAACTGTATCGGGAGGAAAATCACCATTCTCAGATATAACATTTTGTGATAAAATTTTCAACACTACAAAAATATTCAAATAACCAAATCACCACCCCCACACAAAGACTCGTTTTTATTGTTTACAGCTATATTTTTTAAGTCAGGTTTATTAGGGCATACTTCACATTCAGTAAAATTTGCCCTTTTAAGTTATTTATTTCTATAAATTTTGAGAAGTTACAGAGTTGTATAGCCATCACCATAACCAAAATATAGATAATTGACATGACCCTCAAAACTCCTTTGTGCCCTTTTGTAGTCAATCCCCTTCCCTCACCTCTAGCCCCTAGGAACCACTGACCTGATTTGTGTCACTATAACTTGCCTTTACCAAATGTTATATAAATGGAATTGTAAGGCAAGTGGCCTTTTGTACCTGACTTCTTTCACTTGGCATAATAGTTTTGAGATTCATCTAAGGAGTTGCCTGTTTCAGTAGCTAGTTCCTTTTTATTGCTATTTGAGGGGAACAGAGTACTCCAATCATTGTGGCATAAGAATTATTTTTCGTTAGAGGGCATTTAAGTTCCTAAAATCTCTTATCTTCCTGAAAGTAGAGCCTCCCAAAAGAACTAAAAAGGATACAATTGTCATAAATCCCCTCTTCTGAACCAACAAAAGATGATTTTCTCTTATCACTTATCATTACCAATGCAGTCTCCACACCACATCTAAACAGACATTGTCACAAAACTATCATATCTCCTATCTATTCTCCTGAAGAGCATTTATCTTTCCAAAAAGTCATTTGTTTTCCCATAAGTGTCTTTTCTCCTATTCCCTTCCTTTACTAAGAAGTCTTTTGTTTTCCCATAAGTCTCCTCCCCCTCCCCTATCCCTATTAAGATGGTATATAACTCCAAATTCTAACTGTTCCTTTGAGTCACATTTTTCTGTATACTCTCTATATACCTTAACAAAGTTATGGTGATTAAATTTTATCTTTTGCTAGTCTGTCTTTTGTCAGTTTAAGTCACAGGACCCCAATTACTTAAACTAAGAGGGTACAAGGAAAGTTTTAGCTCCCTGGCACTATTATTTCATTGTATGGGTATACTAAAATTTGTTTATCAGTTCACCAGTTGGACTTTGGGATTGTTTCCAGTTTTTGGACACTTCCCTATAGTGTCTTTATGTGACATATATTTTCAATTTTCTTGGGTTAATACCTAGGAATAGAATAACAAAATCATAATCTAAGTGTTTTTTATAAGAAACTATAAGACTGTTTTCCAAAATAGTTGTGCTGGTTTGCATTTCCATCAGCAATATATGAGAGTTCCATTTGCTCACCATTCTTTATATTGTCAGCTATTTTACTTTTAGCCATTTTAGTAAGTTAAGTGACAATTTGAAAACAAATAAAGAAAACGTACAGGTTGATTCATGTAAGAAATATTTATTGATAAAACCAGAGCCTGGTTTTAGCTTTGGCTGGGTTGATACACTTTGTCAGATGTTTGATTTTGTTGACTGTCTCAGATCATTCTGAGAACATGCAATACAGCTCCTTATCTCTAGGTCCACACAGTCAGGTGAGAAAGACATAGGAAAGAAAATATGTATGAGGACACTTCTTATGACACTTTGGGAGCAGACTGGAAGCTTTTTACCTCTCCTTTCCCCCAAATTGATGTTGAGCTTTGTAGATTAAAATGTCAGTGCCGGGTCTTGAGTATTTTAAATGCAATCGAAGACAATAAGGGCTTCCCTAACCAGAAGGTAATTAATCTTAATTTGAAAATAGGTTCAAGAGTTAAGGAAATATGGTTATGAAGAGAATTCTTACCTCAAATAACACACTGTCCAGCCGTTGAACAAAGTGGTCTGTCAGGCCCACAAGAGTGTATTATATTTTCAGGAGAGAGCTACTAGGGCCAGGGCAAAACAGAGGGAAGACTGGAGAGTTTGAGAAATGCGGAAAGAGCACCAGACCATTTGGAAATCTGAGCCTCTGGATCTTAGTACCAGCTGTGCCTTAACTAGTTGTACAAACCTGGACAAGCCAAATGCTTGCAGGCCTCGCTCCTTTCATCTATAAAATAAGCACTTGGACTCCTAAGATCTCCTTCAGTTGTGACATTTTGTGGTCTGCACACCATATGGAGAGAGAATTTGGTGAAGAAGGACAATGGCAAAGGCTAGAGCAAAGAGAGAGAATGCAGGGGTGGGGGAGGGCAAGGCAGATGATGGGCTGTGTAGGGAGAGGGGTGTGGCTTGTATTTAAAACAAGGCAAATGGAGGGGTGCTTAAGGCCAAAAGGGACTGTTAAGGACCACCAAGAAAAATCCAACAAGAGATTTCATGTGTTAAATTACGGGTACGCTAGGAATATAATATGCATCTGAGCTGGCGTGGAGATTTTCAACAGAAGGCAGAGCACAGGAGGAAAGGATTCAGGAGCATTTGTTTATTCATTCAACAGTTATTGAAAAGGAGATATTTTAGGGGAAATTCCAGGAGGCAGGCTAACAGCATGAGCAAAGTCTGTGATGGGTATTGAACTGGGGGTACCAGCATGAGGCGAGGGGGGCCATCTGTTTGAGAGACTGTGATATCAAGCTAGGATCCTGTAACCATTCATTTAACAAATATTTGCTCAGCAACTACCATGTTATAGGCGCTAGACATAAAGATCAATTTCTCTGATCTTCCGGAGCTGAAGTTCTAGTAAGGGAAGATAAATAATAAATAAGGTAAATAGTTAGTGATAAATGCTAATAGTAAAAGCAAAGCATGGAAGGACAATGGGATTGCATATGAAGGGGCGAGGGACTGTAATTCTAAATAGTGTGGCTACTAAGAAGATGACATCTGAATTAAAGAGGAGAGGGAATGAGCAGCATGGATAGAGAGGTACTAGGTAGTCTTTCAGAAAAAGAACAACAAGCAAACAAGGGACCTGAGTTGGGAAAGTAGCCAAGGTTTAAGGAGGTCTGTGAGGCTGAAGGGAAGAGAAACAAGGGGAGACTAGTTCAAAACTTGGCCTGGGCTCCAAGAAAAGGCAGGAAGGAGCCCAGCTCATTCTGGAGATCTGTTGTTCACCTAACCTCCCTTCTCTCAGCCTTTAGGGACCACTTCTGCTGCTCATGCTGCAGATATTATAGTTGGTAAGATACTGTGTTCCAGTTATCAGAAGTCAGGGTCCAACTGGTAGCAAGGTAAGATGATGCTGCATTCAACAGAACTAGACCAGGCCTTAAATCCCTGTCTTCAGACACCATCTGAATTTTGAAGCCACTGTGGCTCAAGGCCTACTGCTGGACCTCCACAGAGGGCAAAACAGAGCTATAGAAAAGAAACTAGGGAGGCTAGGTCTATTGAACTTAAAAAATATATAATTGCATTAGGAAATACCTGCATGTGATTTGAAATTTCAAATGGAATAAAAAACACCCTAGATTTCTGAGCTCCTGAGACTTTTAGACATCACTAGTCCAACCACTGCAACTTACAGAGAAAATTCAAGAGAGGTGATTTTTCAAAGCAACACAGGGAAAGAGAAACAGGTCCCTAGCCTACCTGGCAGTACACTTTCTGTTCTATCACAACCTTTTTTTTATCTTCACCAAAAGTTTCAGAATAAGGTTATAGAGAAAGCGAAGCAATATTTTAAGTTGTATTTTAAGTTCCCTGTTAACTAAATGAGAAATAGAAATTGCGCTGAGCAAAATTTCAGAGCCAGAGTTCCATCTCTGCAAGATCAGTTATGTTGAAGAAAGGTTCCAGAAGGCACTGCACTTCTGAAAATTCAGAGAGAATGGAAGAAAGGCCCCATATGTGAGTCCCTGACAAACCAATGTCTGTCCTCTTTGGCTGGTGACAGCAAAAGTGGAACTGAAATCTTTCAATATCAGGAGGGAGATGTCGTACCTCAATTTTTAATCAACACAAACCTTGAGTCAGATGTAACATTTAATGCAGAGAGTTGAACTTCAGTGTAACATTAATGTGGGTTCAGTAAAAATTAAGCTCTTTTCTAAAAGAAAAAAATCAAACATAGTGAGGAATAAAAAGCGCATGAAGCTCAAAAACTACTTTACCAAACTTTAAAACTAAATCTCTGGAGAAAAACATTAAAACCATATGATAATTAAAATAAAAAGGTTGATTAATTAAATATGTAGAAAAGAATTCATATTCTCGAAGTAAGAAAACCAGGACTCATTCACATTTCAAAGTCTTTATGTTGTAGAAGATCTTAAATTTTTGATGCAGCAAAGCAAAATACAGCTTCTTGAAAAACAATTAATAATTCAAATTCATAGCAGCTTCCCCCAAGGAAATTTTCTATTAATTTGTAACTTGGCTTTGAATTTGACCTTGGCCTTCATGTCATGATAATTTGGGTCGCTCTGAATATGCCATCTCTTGGACAAGGGCCTCTGCTAATTTTAAATGAACACAGCTGCCAATTTGCCATTCTTCTATTTGCATCACAATATATGGGAATAAATTCACAATTAATAAAACATTTCCAGTAAGCAGTCAGCTTGAGGAAATTAAGGACATTTATCTAATAAGTTTAAAAAGATATGTTTCATTTTTGCCTTTTTGGACATAAAAAGGCAAAAGGAAACATTTTATGTCTTTGAGAGCTTCAATAGAGGCCAGAATTACTCCCTGCACAACAGCACCTAAAAAAGCCAAGCTGTAGATTTTAGTTTTAAAAAAGAAAAAGAAAAAAAGAAATTAAAAAAATTGAATGTATAAAAGTTTGTACCAGGCCTTAAAAATTTTCCTTCCTTCTCTCTCTTTTCTCCTTCCTTTCTGCAATACTTTTTCTCTGGTTCAATGAAAATTAATACTTCTCAAGTTTGATTCATGGAAAGGGCTTGTATTTGATAGTAAGTAGTAATCAAAACCTTTGGTGTTAAGCACCTTCGGGTCTTCATTACATTTTGCATCTGATGCTGTATAATTAATATATTGTCCAGATATTAGGAAACAAGGGTCCTACAGAGGAGTAGACCAGGAAAGTCAGGAGTCTGGAAGCGCTGTTGTCAGAGAAACGAATGAAGGAACTTAAAAGGAAGTTGGAGGAGTTAGGGAGGTATCGACAGATTGTTTTTTGAGCTTGCTGTTTTCACTGCGTAGAATGCTCCTTCTCCTACTTTCCACCTGTTGAAATTCTCCAAGGCCAGATTGGATAATCACCTACTGTAAGAAGTTTCTAGATCCTCTTGGTTAGGAACCATTTCCCTACTCAGAACCCCCCTAGTATTTGCTGTACCAGTATTTTAATACTAGTGATATTCTAATTTATCTACATAAGCTTAGTCAGGGCCTTGAATGCTGCACTAAGGGGTTTAAAGGAACCATTACATTTCTGAGGGCTGGCATGATTTAAAGTATAAAAGGCAGACTAAGAAGGTAGTTCTGGAGCAAACAGAAGGGAAGGAGGGTGCATGAATCTCTGTCCCTCTGTCTATCTCTGTCTCTGTCTCTCTGTCCCTTAGCATATTACTGTGTGCCGGGTATTATGCATATCTGCATTATCCCATAAAACTTGGAAGCCAGGTTACTCTCCCATACAAGGTCATCAGGCAGCCTTCTTGTCCTCGCCACCCTCTTTAACTTCTGTTATTTGAGTGTAATTGCTCCATTGAAAAAGTGCTTTGAAGGCTCGGCAATGACCCACTACCTGCTACGTTTAGGGACTTGTCCCCTCAGTCCTCATTATGAGTCCACTAACTCTAAAAACTCACGAACTGATTACATTTTTATTGCTTACAGTTTAAAATTTCGAATGTATTTTTACCGTTGAAGCTTAAAACAAAGTTTAATTAGTTAAGGGTGGCTGTGGGTGGAGAATTAGAGATTCTGAAGGGTATTATAGAGCGCTTTAGACATGAAAGGCGGGTAACAATAGTTCTAAAGAGAACGGTCAAAGCCTGCAGATTTTTCTAACAGCTCTATTCTCATGCATGCACACCAGGGCTGGGGGCTAACTTTTCTGTTGTTTGTTTATAAAAGAAATCAAGAAAGGGAGCGGGCCTGCCTCTCTTTTGACCTAAGGGCAAGAGTGAGAGGCCTGATGGGATTAGGTGAGGGAGACCTTCCTCGCGCCCCCTGCCCAGCCCTGGCCCAGCGCTACCCACTTCTCCAAGGGGCGGGGCTCGCTAGGCGGCTAAGTGCGCGGGCGGTGGAGTGGGCGTGTCCCACGGGCGCGCGCGGGCGGCGGAGGGGGCGTGTCCCGCAGGCGGGCGGCGGCGGCGCGGGCCGGGTGCGCTGCGCAGCCTCCTGTGCTGGAATGTGCGGCTCCCGCGAGCTCGCGGCGCAGCAGCAGAGCAGGCGCCGCCGAGGCCCCGGGCCCCAAACCCCGGCGGCGACGGCGGCGGCGGCGGCAGCTGGGGCAGCAAGGCGAGAGCTGGCGGCCTAAGCACTCTCTTCAGTTCCACTCCTGGCCTTCGCGGGCCTCGACGGCCCCAGCGTCCAACTTTTCCACCCTTCCCTCCCCTCCCTGAAACTCCACCAACAAAGAAAAGTAGTCGGAGAAAGACCGGCGACGCTGGGTCCCCAGCCCCTCCTCGCCGAGGAAGGCCGGTAAGCGGGGCGCGGGGCTGGGGGCTGGATTGGGATGGGGGAGGGCCGGCCGGGCGGTGGCGGCGCCCGCGGGAGGGGGAGGGCGCGGAAGGACGCGGAGCGAGGCGCTGTCCAGGGCTGATTTGCAGATATTGTGGCTCTGGCGGCGGCCGCCGCGCCGGGCGGGGGCGGGCGGCCGAGCGGGATCGGGTTACACCAGCTTGGGCCGGGGGCGTCCGTGGGGAGCGGCGCGGCGCCAGGACCCCCTCCCCAGTCAAGGCCCGGCCGCCGTCTCCGCGCGAGCCGGGGCTCCTCTTGGAGTCAGGTCCTGAGGTCGAGGAGCGGAGTTGCTTGTGGCCCTAGTCCTGAAACTTCCCCCTCGTCCTTCTGGTACTCCCAGGTCCCGCTGCAGCCCCTCGCCTGCCCGCGGCCCTCCCGTCCCCCTCCCTCTCCGGCCTCTCCCTTTCGCCGGAAGGCGCCGTTGAGTGCGGCCGGGCGGATTGAGTCAGCCCCGGGGCCCAGGCGGTTCCGCCAATGGGGCTGGACAGCGATTTCTGCGCTCGGGCGGTTCCGCCGCCGCGGCCCTTCGCGCCCGGCCACCTTGCTGCCAGAGCTGGCGGGGCTGGGGCGTGCGTCCCGCGAGGCGCCGTGGGGGAGTGAGTTCTCAAACTTCCGGGGCGCGGGGGGGGGCGGTCTGCGCGCGTGGGGCCCCCTCCGGCGCTCGGGGGCCGACGCCTCCGGAGGGCGCCAGCGGAGCCTCCTGGCCCTCTGCGGAAGGCGAGCCCGGGGGCGGTGAGTGGAGTTGGGACGCCGGCGACGCGGTAACTTTCCTCCCTGTTCCCAGGCGCGGGCCCGCGGGCCGGGGAGGAGGGGGCAGCCTGGACTGGAGAAGACTTGATCTGGTCCAACGGCGCCCCGAATCGGCTCCTCTTGCCTTTTTTATTGTTGGAGAGTACAAGAAAGGCTTCAGGATGAGTATTGGGGCAACTCCTGTAAACTGGTGTGTAAATGTGTGCAGTGAGCAGGCCGAGCCGAGAGGAAGCGAGAGTGCCCGAGTTTGCAAAGAGCTGCTTTGTGTTTGGTATTTTGAGAAAATGGCCGAATGCCTATTTCAGTCAGGAATGCCGCCGCCGAGGCAGGCGCTGGTGGCAGCAGCACATAGGAATTCGTGCTACACGTTGGGCTTTCGGGCTGTTCTTGGACGAACTTCCTTACAAACGTTAAAATTCTGGGATTATTAGTAGAGTTTGGTGGGCATTAGAAAAGTAAGAGTTGGGTAGATTACCGACTATCCTGGGCTCTTAAGACTTGGGACAGCTTTTGCCCTCCGTTTGTTTCTGTGATGGCATTTGATTCCAACTTTTGTTGGTACGTATAACTCAACCGGTCTGTGTTATGCGCTTCTGTGAAACAAACGGATTACTTTTTGTACTTTGGGCATTTATTTATTTATTTGTTTATTATTATTACTTGCTACTTATTTTGCTTTTTCTCATTTGCAAGAGAACACCTACTTTGAGAATAGCACCTTTTAGTTTGGAAAGGAGCCTGGTTAAGACAATTTAAAAAGCTCAACATGTTTTCAGAAGAAGGTGATCTTGTAATGGCTTCCACTAGACAAGTAGGCCAAGTCAAGCACAATGCAAGAAAGTTGCTGGTTGTTGAGTTGAGTTTTATGATTATTTTATTAGGGGGTTTGAAGAAGTCTTTATTTTCATTTGTGAAGTTTTGAATACACCAAACTTCCTTTTTTATAGGAAAAAGGTCTAATTTTTTTCCTTTTAAACAGGTCAAGTCAGCAAAAAAAATACGAAACTTAAGTGCTACTTTTTCATAGTAGTTTACTCCTATTAGTTGATCCAATTAGTTGATCTAATGTGAAATTCAATTCAGTTGATCAGTTATGGTGATCAACAGCACATAGGACTTTCCAGACATATTTCTCTGCCGTTTAGATTTCTCCCCTTTCTGATTGAGACCAATAAACTGTTGAAGGTAGGAATTGGGAGGCTTCCAGTTTTCTATTCATGCGTCGAATTTTAAAAGTAATTTTAATTGACATTAAAAATAAAGGTTACTGATTTTTTTTAGTGATTGAGGGAAAATTAGTGATTGAGGGAAAGCATGCCAGTGGTAGACCTACTTGATGGATGAGTTGTGTCAAACAATTGATAGAAATTTTTTATAAGAAATCTTTTTGGTGATGCAGTAAAGAGAATTTAGAGCTACAAAAACATTTTAAAGGCTTAATTTTCGTAGTTAAATTAAGTAGGTACCCATCACCTATACTCAGCAATTATCAAGCTCGTTGAGTTTAAAGATATTGGAAAACATTTTTAAAAATTGGGAAATTTTTTTAAAGTTATGAAGAATTACAGTGATGTTTTGGTTTTAGTCCAGTAAAAGTTGTGTTTAAATTGGTGCTTTTGTGTTTTTTGTTTTGTTGTGAATTCAGAATACAGTTATGGCCACCCAGGTAATGGGGCAGTCTTCTGGAGGAGGAGGCCTGTTCAGCGGTAGTGGCAACATTGGCATGGCCTTGCCTAATGACATGTATGACTTGCATGACCTCTCCAAAGCTGAATTGGCTGCACCTCAGCTTATCATGTTGGCAAATGTGGCCTTAACTGGGGAAGTAAATGGCAGCTGCTGTGATTACCTGGTTGGCGAAGAAAGACAGATGGCAGAATTGATGCCTGTTGGAGATAACAACTTTTCAGATAGTGATGAAGAAGGACTTGAGGAGTCTCCTGAAATAAAAGGTGAACCCAGTGGATTGGAAAACATGGGACTGGAAAGTTTGGAACTCAGTGTTGCAGAATCACAGCCTGTGTTTGAGATGTCATCTGCCCCAGAAATTTACAGCTCAAATAAAGATCTTCCTCCTGAAACACCTGGAGCAGAGGACAAATGCAAGAACTTGAAAACCAAACCCTTTCGCTGTAAGCCATGTCAGTATGAAGCAGAATCTGAAGAACAGTTTGTGCATCACATCAGAGTTCATAGTGCCAAGAAATTTTTTGTTGAAGAAAGTGCAGAGAAGCAGGCAAAGGCCAGGGAATCTGGCTCTTCCACTGCGGAAGAGGGAGATTTCTCCAAGGGCCCCATTCGCTGTGATCGCTGTGGCTACAATACCAATCGATATGATCACTATACTGCTCATCTGAAACACCACACCAGAGCTGGGGATAATGAGCGAGTCTACAAGTGCATCATTTGCACTTACACCACAGTAAGCGAATATCACTGGAGAAAACACTTAAGAAACCATTTTCCAAGGAAAGTATACACATGTGGAAAATGCAACTATTTTTCAGACAGAAAAAACAATTATGTTCAGCATGTTCGAACTCATACAGGTAAGAGGACCTTTGTAGTCCATAAATTCAACTCATTTTTGATAGTTTAATTGAGCGAGTAGTTAAAACTAACGTTAAAAAAGGAGGACTCTGGGTTCAAGTCCTGCTTCCATTATTTGTTGTCTTTATGACCTTAGACAAGTTATTTAATCTCTTTGTGCCTCAGTTTCTCCATGGGGGTAACAATATACTATAAGATTAAAGGATTCAGTGAAAGAACACTTGTAAAGCACTATTTATTAAATGGAAGAATAGGCACGAGAAGTCAATATTCTTTCTAAAATACATATTCTAATAATTTGGGATAGACCATTTAGCCAAATTAGACTTTTTTTTTTAGAAGTTGCATTTAATTGGCAATGAATACATCTAAGATGCAGTATAGTTTCCAAAAGGAATTGAGGGCTTAAACAAAAAAGAAAAATCCAATGGTTAACCCTTGCGCAACTCCTTTTAACAAAGCCTATTTAAAACATTTGACTTGTGGTATCGAGTTCCTAAATGGAACAACTTGTCTCCAAAATATAGAAATGTGAGAAGTTATTTTTTAAAAGATTGGGATTATCACAATCAAACCACTTTCATAAGAAAGTAAACACGTGTGACAAATGCAACTATTTTTCAGACAAAAAATAATGTTCAGCTTTTCGAAGTCATGAAGGTAAGAGGACTTCTCTAATTTGTGTGTGCTATCATGTTTTAAAAATATGAAAAATTTCAAATAAAATACTGTACTGCACCAGTAGGTACCCATCACCTATACTCAGCAATTATCAATATCTTGTCACATTTGGCAAAAATTTTTTAATTTTTATTCCCTTTTTAAAATTAAATTTATTGGGGTGACATTGGTTAATAAAATTATAGGCTTCAAGCATACAATTAAATAATATGTCATATGTGTATTGCATTCTGTGCTCACCAGCAATTCATTTTTCAAAATAACAGCTTTATTGAGATATACTCCTACCACCATAGAATTCATAGTTACAATTCAGTGGTTTTAATATATTCACAGAATTGTGCAGCCATCACCACTATTTTAGAACATTGCCCCCAAAAGAAATACTCATTACTTCATACCACCTCTTAGTTATTTACTTTTAAATTGACTTTCAAATCTTTGTAATTAGTGGTCTCATTTTTTTCAAAGAAATGTTTGTAACTATTGGTAGTCGATTTTCACATTTGTATTACATTTTCCTGGTAAGAGTTGGTACTTTGGAGGACTAATTACTGGTCTGAAGAGAATGGATAGAATAATCTAGTACTGTACTCTTTGGATCACAAGTGAAAAGGGACTATGGGATGCTATTTGGATCAGGCCCCTTTTGCAAGAGTTGTCGCTCGGTGGGACTGAATCCCACAGATAAAGTGGGGCACAGTGGGAATGGAAATTAATATTACTTTGCTTAAGTGGTAGACTTAAAACTTGCAGGTGAAATTCCATTACGAGACTTCCTAAGCCCCAGCAGATAGCTCCTGTATTTAAAGCTTTAAAATCTAGTCAAGTAAAAGAATTTGTAGTCCTTTTAAAATTTGTCATAACCTGTTATTGATTATCTCCATGCTTTGAAACCATTTTATTCCAAAAGTAAAGTTCAGACATTACAAAAATACATAGCATAGGAAACAAAAGCTACTTGGGAATCCTACCCCATTCATTAATCAATAAACAGTTTAAGTTTAAAAATTGTTAGACTAACCTCACCTACAGTATCTTAAAAATAATCTGAAATACCATATATACTTTAATCATAAGTATTTCATATTATTTTAACAGTTTTTTTGAAAACCTTGGGGCCTAATTTAGAATTGGCTTATTTATAATGGAGAGCTTTTTGATAGTAACTATTGATGTGGTAAAGTGCATGACTTTTGTGTGAAGTTTTACAAATACATGTATTCATAACCAGCAGGCAAATCAACATAAAGAAAATTACCAGCACTCCAGTGGCTTTGTTGTAGCAAATTTAGATTTTTTTGGTCAGTTTTAGTTTGATAACTTCAGAACCACTGAGTCACTAAACAATTAAAAAATTTTCCCCAAAAGTTAACGTTTTCAACAATAAATCTAAACTTGATTTAAGAACATTTTTAGAAGGAAGAAAAAGAAAAATAGAGATGACTAGAAAATTTTTTTGTGTGTATTTCCAATTTTTTATGTAAAGGGCTTTTTTTTTTTTAAAAAAAGGAATTCTACATTTTGCTATTTCTTTTATTATTATAGTGATTTATTTTTATTTTGTTACAGTCTAGGTGACTAATTTTTAGTGGCTTTATTTTATAGTTAACTATACCATCCATTACTTAATTTTTTCTCCACATTAATATAAGGTTGATATTTTCATAATGTTATGATTTATATAGCTAACATTGGTTATATGTATCTCTTCACATTTTAGTGTTAAACCTGTTTGGTTTTTAAAATGCTTTTTAAAAAGACTTTCCCTTATTACCTTGTGATTTTTAAAAAAAAAACTTAAAACATTTTGATGTGTAAATTGAAGGATAATATTTTGATTATATAAATGCTGAGAGTATCTTTGGTATTAAATGCATAGTTCTGAAAATTGTATTTATGGAAAAATCATCTAGTGCTGAAAAATAGAGGTGTAAGAAGTGGTAACGGAATCACTTATTTCTCATTTCTCATTAGGTAGCCTGGTTTTCATTTACTTAATGGATTTTTTTCTGTTCTTTTATTGAGTGACCAATGTGAGGTACTTTTTTATATGCTAATATTCAGAACAATCTCTAGAGCTAAATTTCAGGCTCGGGTTTGAAAGGTCACATACAACTGAGATTCATAGTTCCTAATCTCTTTTTATAAGTAATTCTCATAGTGGAGGCTGAGGATTATTTTCATTTGAGTCTTTAATCAAAGGATTTTTAATTTTGTGGTTTAGATATTTACCCAGTTTATAAATTCTACTTTAAAAGATGACATTTTTGCCTGTATCCGTGGCTGAAAATTACATTGTTTTTGTAGAGTATTTGTGCCTGTGGTATAGAATTGCACAAATAGAAGCAATTTATTCTGCTATAAAGAATTTAAAAGTAAATTGTCCTTAATTGATTCTTCATGTTAGTCTATAACAGTGTTTAATTTTTTTCCCATTAACTTTTTTTTTATAACATCTTAGTTGAGATATAGTTTACATACCATACAATTTACTATGGATTAGCCTGTTCTGGACATTTTATGTATATATATGGAATCATACAACACGTGGTCCTTTATGACTGCCTTCTTTCACATAGCATAATGTTTTCAAGGTTCATTTATGTTGTACGTACAGTACTTGTTTTCCTTTAATTACCACAGTATTTTGTCTATTGATTGATCAGTTAATGGATATTTGGATTGTTTCCACTTTTTGGCTATTATGAGTAATACTTTGAACATTTCATGTACAAGTTTTTGTGTGAATAAAAGTTTTTTTTTCTCTTGGGTGTATACCCAAGAGTGGGATTGCAAGGCCAGTGGTAACTATGTTTAATCATTTGAGGAACTGCAATTATTTTCCAAAGTGGTGCGTTATTTTACAATCCCAGAAGTGTATAAGAGGTCTTGTTTCTCCCTGTCCTAACCAATATCTGTTAACATCTCTTATTTTCATCATAGCCATCCTAGTTGTGAAATCTTCATCTCATTGTCATTTTTTAATTTTTTTATTATTATTTTTTTCATCATCATTTTGATTTGCATTTCCCTCATAGCTAATGATACTGTGCATCTTTTAATGAATTTACTGGCCATTTGTGGATCCTTACAGAACTACATTTAACATTTTAAAATTCTTTCCAGGTCAAAGTAGTCATTCTATTGCTATGAACTATTTACAGCTAATTTATACCTTTTTTCATTATGTCTTTTCTTTGTCTCATTTAGTTGACATGTCTTTTATTAGACACATCTGTTAACTGTATCTTACTATGTAGACAAAATAATAACTGCTCTTTATTGAGGGCTTATGCGTCAGGCACAGTGTTAAGTGCTCTGCATGTATTGTGTTAATTTAAATTCTCACGCTTCTAGGAAGAGAAAGTACTGTTACTTTCATAGATACAGAAACTTGCCCAAGGTCATAGTTACTGTTTTGTGTCCAAAGACTAGATGAAACAAATTGTCAAGATTTTATTTTAAAACTGTTTTGTGGTTGACAATTGCACCCCAAAAGAGGACACATTTCCTGCCTTGGAGTCTTAAATTCTTTAGTGCAAAATCACTGGCCTTTCATCTTCAATTGCTCTCAGACCTTATGGCTTTATAAGTAAAATTTGTTTTAACACTGACCTATTTATAAGTTATATCTACTACCTGAAATTCCTACCTTAAAGCAACAAAATCTCTACTCAAAAGCATTATTGCTTTAAGCTAGCAATTTCAAATGGTAGATTTATCATTTACAAATATTAAAAAAATTACCCAAGCCGTAGCATCAGAAAATTTGGATAGATTTTTTTAAAGGCTCATTCTAATTTTTAATATGTATATTTTAATTATGATTATTATTTATGCCTGCAGCACCTGGCCTTCCTAGGGGGTCTCCCATCCAACTACTAACCAGGCCCGACCTTGCTTAGCTTCTGAGATCAGACATTGGGCTTGTTCAGGGTGGCAAGGCCGTAGACCGTGGACCGTGGCTCCACTGGGGCGCAAACCCAGGACATTCTGTGTGTAAAGCAGATGTGCTAACCGCTACGCTATGGAACCATGCCTGCTAATTTTTTAAAAAAAAATGCATCTTAATACCTTATCAGGATACTTTCTCAGTTCTTAATATTTAAATTAATAACAGGTAGCATTACTGAAAGTAAAAAGGGCTGTGAGAATTCAGAATGCCAGTGAAATTTTCAGCAAAGTTGAAATTGTATAGTTAGGTGAGTTTTGAATTAAATCATTTACATTTCTAAGACATGATGTAAACTTACTATTTTGCCAAGAATAGGAAGAAAAATTCTTGTTAGAAAAATAGCCAGTACTGATTATTGTATATGTTAGTCAGAATTGTATTTGCCTTATTTTTATCATACTTAAACACTAATCATTATGTTTTTGCAGGAGAACGTCCATATAAATGTGAACTTTGTCCTTACTCAAGTTCACAGAAGACTCATCTAACTCGACATATGCGTACTCATTCAGGTTGGTAAGAAAGAACTTTTCTGTCATTTTTAGTAAACTACCTTTATAAGGAAGTTTTTCTAGACCTGGAATTGGGTCATTATTTATGATTGTATTTTTAATGTAATTTAGAAATAAGAGTTAAAAATCAGTATTCTATTAGTGTGGAGCTGTATTTAAGTGGAGATTCTTAACAAGGAGTCTACAGGTGGAACTCTTGACAGTGAATGTAAATGTGTCTGCACTTTTTCTGGGAGGAGAGTTGTTATTTTTCATCAGATCTTCATCAAGTTCCATGTCTCTAAAAAAAAAGTGAGCTGATATCATAGACCAAGACTGGTTTATCCTTTTTGAACAACTCCTACCGTCTCACACTCCTTCCCTGACACAGTATGCCACCTAGTTTCATAGTATGTGATTGCCAGGCTCCAGGGTTCCTTTAGCTTATCAGGTCTTGAAATTAGATTTGCTTTCTTTTGAGAATTGATAGGGCTTCTTAGGACAGATTTACAAAAGCCAAACAATGATCTGGATATTAATTTATTAACCTGTAATAGATAAAAATGCAGGACTATAATAGATAAAAATGCATGACTATAATAGATAAAAATGCATGGCTATAACAAGGGAGAGAGTCATCTACTCCAGTGAAATAATCAGGATTACCAACCTGAATTGGTCCCCATTATCAAGGTATGTAGGTGGACGAGCTAAAAATATTAGCATAGGTGGTCTTGAATGAATAATTAGTTCATTCTGGCCATGATTGACTCTTGTTGAACTGCTGTGTCTCATCAGAACACTCCAGATTTAGAATATATGTGTACCCCTGTGGGCAAACTATGCTAAGACTATGTTTACAGAAATCTATGTAGACCCATCTCTCTCAGTTGACAGTTACCTTAAATCAGTCCTATCTGATTGACTAGCCACATGTTACTGAGCTTGTGAAATGTGGCTGGTTGAAAATGAGATATATAAAGTAGTGGAATTCAAACACTATTAAGAAAATGTAAATTACTCTCTTTTAAATATTGATTACATGTTGACATATTGGATATGTTGGGTTAAATTAGTAAATTTTTACCTTTTTTTTTTTACCTTTGTAATATGACTACTCGAAAACTCAAAATTACATATGTTGCTTTCATTTTATTGACATTAAATATAGTTGTTTTAAGTCAATGATGATTAAGACTTGGTTATAGTACAGATTCTGATTTGAGCTAGCCTTTCTTGGCTCTACGTGCTTGTCATGTTAATATACTTTGAGTTTACCTTCTAAAATCTCCTAGCTATTGAGTTGGGTCACTTACTTTTGGATGTTTCCTGGTTTCATTTTCTGAGGATACCATACCTTGGATGCTATTTCAGGCTTTCTTGAGGGTAGGCCTATGTCCTTTTTATAGCTATTCTCTAGCTCTTGAGTAAAACAGTTAAGAACTTTACATGAGTTAACTCATTTTAATCTTCATAACTATCCTATGATGTATAAGTTCTATTATTATTCTCATTCTACAAATGAGGAAACTAAAGCATTGAAGAAATCCCCTTTCTGGGTTTGTCTTACTTTCTCATGGTGTCATTTAGTTTTTCCTCTGTCCCTGTGCCTTGTTTTACTTGTACACTGGTAATTAAATCTAAATGCTTGATACTTTGTTTCATTTGAAGTAATGTCTGGTTTGACTTATCTGTGTTGCTGAGTCACTGGATTAGAATGACGTACTTGTATCTTTTTAATTGAATTTATAGCAAGCATTTATGGTGTTTTAAACTAATCAGTAATCTTTGAACAATTTTGAGTTTGCTAAAATGTTGTCTTTTGAATTTTCTTTGCTATATTGTTAAGATGATTTTCAGTAGTTGCTGTTTGTTAACATCTTTTAAAAGTTTATTAATAATGAGTAGTAACTACTATTTATTGTAAGCATGCTGAGATATGTTATCTCTAGTCTTAGTACTCCTAAATACTTAATCTCAGTTTGTAAATTAGGACACAGGTTCAGAGAGGATAAATGGCTTTTTGTAAAGTTTTTGTCATTCTTCCAAATTAGAGGAGCTAGGATTTGGCCTCAGACTTCCCCACCCTCCCATTTTCAGTTATCAACAGTGGTAAATGCATTATGGCTCATGGAATGGCTCAAGAAGCTACTGCATAATGAAATTGGAACCACAACGTATTGGGAGAACAGAGTCATTGACTTTTATTGGATACCAACAGTTTGAGTTGCAAACAGGAAACAAACATGGTTAGTCTATTTTGTGTATGAGTGTGCAGAATTATTTTCAGTAGATACTGTGTTTTAATACTTTTAATTGATGTTGCTGATAACATTTGGAATAAAGTGAAGTTAAGTCAAGTTAAATTGGTTAGGTAGTTTTTCTGACTGGGTTGCATGAATACCTTGGGTATCTTCTCTATGGTTTGGAGTCTGATCTCTACAAGGTCTTTTGGTTCCTTGTTCATGTGACTGTATTTTAAGGAAGAGAAGTGTGTGCTCAGTCTCTTATTTCTGGAAGAGATTAGGCTCTGTTGAGTTGGTACATTTAGCTAAACTGACAATTAGATTGGTTTATGAGGCAAAACCACATTGGTTATTTGCTCGGAGCATTTCCATCCTTGGTTGGGGGATGGATGTGGAGGTAGATCTTTACCTGCCAAATAAGGAAGGGATCAGAATTGGGTATTGGTGAAATATCTACAGACACTAACCTCATCTGGTGTTCTCTATTTTATTGGTATTTCTACCTAATAGTATTAAGAGTAGTATCCTTACTTGGGTTGGTCCTAGAGACACTGACATTATCCTCAGCTCTCTCTTTCCTGTTCTCAGTGGAGATGCTTCCATTTCATCCTGGATGAACTATTTCTTACTGGATGAAATACATCCAGTTTTATTTGCCATTATGATATTTTTGTATATACATATCATCCATACATACAAGTTCATTTTGAATATTTTCCAGTTAATGAGTATAATGGATTTTTGTTTAAAGGAATTAAAAACTTGCCAAGGTCTATCCGCATTTTAACTCTTTTTAAGATAGAAAATTATTTTATCCAGCAATATATTTATTTTCCTTCACCAAGTATTTGGTGATTCTTATGGAGGCACTGTTTTAATAGCTAGGCTTATTTGAAAGATGTTATGGTTTGAAACTTCTTCGTAAATTCTAGAATAATTTTTAAACAGTATTTTATTGAAATTTAATTTACATACAGAAATGCACACATCTTAAGTAGACAGCTCAGTGACCTTATGTATGTTTTCACCTATTTGACTACCACTCAGATGAGGACATGGAACATTTCTACCACTCTCAGAACTAAGTTCCCTCGTCACCCTTTCCAGTCTCCCCCCAAACAATTCTCTGATTTCTCCTATCAGAAAGAACATTCTTCTATAAAAGAATTCTGAGATTCATCCCAGGTTGCATTATTAGAACTTTGCTTTTATTGCTGAGTGGTAATCAATTGTATGCCCTTGTAACTCTTTAATTAGAAATTTCTAATTTCTAATTAAAATTCTGATATTCTTCCTGGATTATTCTCGATAAGAACATGTGAAGCTTATAAAAAAAATCTTTGCCCTTTTGGATTTGCCTTACATCTATAAATTAGTTTGAGAGGAACAAAATAGACATCAGACATTTATACAGGTGAAAAACATAGGTAAATATTACTAGAATTGGAAAAGGGAGTTAAGACCATTGGTATAAGGTAAAAGGTTTTATATTTAGCTAGGTACTAATAAACTATAAAATTTTGATGGATAGATATTCTAATACAAGCAAGATTTTATGGCAATAAAACAAAAATTGGGGGTGGGGAATTAATAGAGCAAGTAAATTGTGCCATCAAATTTAAAAATTCCTATATCCTCCCATTCCCTGACCATTTCATAGATGGAGGCTTATACCTTGATTGATGCTTGCTATGTAAATTCCCTCATTCACTAGAGGTTTTAAAATGGTGCTGTTTTCATTATAATTATTTTATTAGCACAAATATTTTCCTAAGGAGGCAAACTCCATTCATCTGCTGTTTGTTTACTCAGAGCTAGGGTTTATATGGAAAGGCAGGATAAACATGTGACTCCCTTTTTTTTTTTTTTTTTTACTCATACTAAAAATTAGCCAGTTCATTCCAAAGGTGATGAATTAACAGGTAATGCATATTGACTGCCTGGCTATCTGGCCAATCCTAAGTGTTTTATATGGATTAAATTGTAGTTCACAACACTCAGGAATATTTTATAGATGAGGAAATTGAGCCTTAGAGAGTTTTCGGTAATTTGTTTAAGATCTCACAGTAAGTTGCAGAGCCCATATTTGATCTCCCAGATAGTCTTATGCCAGAGTAAGTTCTTAACTATTATGCCACCTCTCTTTCTCTGTTCTGTGTTTATATGTTAAGCAAATGTTTGTCTGCATTGAAGTGATTCACTGGAGAGGACAACATAGTGCCAAGTACTATAATGTAGCATGTTGTAGAAACCTCTTGTTTATGAATCTGTTAGTGAACTGACATGGATAGGAGTTGTCCATTTAGCTACATATCCAATCTGACGTACCTGTATATATATTTGTTTTTGTGATGAAGTCTTTTATTATCAGACATTTTATAATCATGTAAAGCTTACCATCTACATGGTTTGCATAATGTCTGCGTAGTTTTGCTTTGTGAAAAAATTAAGATTTGATGTGAATTTGAGAATGTTTGAGAGATGAATTTTCATAAATGTCAATTTCCATTTTTCTACTATGCATTCCATTGGACCAGTGGGGTATGGATACCATTTGGTAATATTTACTAGAGTGTGATCTAGATGGGTATGTATTCAGGTAGAATGTGTTACTCTTATGCCTTTAATTTGGGGGTGGAGGTTGTTGTGGTTCTGTATGTACCCATGATTATGACTTTGTTTGCTTATTTTACATACCGTATCTATTTGTATGCCCTTTTTCATTTACATAGACTCTGCCCATATTTTAGAAGGTGAGGAAAAATCAAGGAAAGATTTCTGACTTGGCTATATTTTTGCTTTACAATAACAACTTTGGCATTGGAAAAATTTTCCAAATGAAGCTTAATTCAGCTCTTGCCGTGATAAACAAAGGGTTAAATTTAAAGAAAAGGCCTTTTGCTCCCTGAGGCTAAAGCAGTGTTTTAAAACTTTGTAGCAAAGATCTGGAAGTGTAGCTTCATAGTATAAGGTGTTTCTTTGAAGTCTCAAAATTTATCTTAACAATGTATGAATTTTATATTCTACTTTTTTATGCATTTGTTTTAACTAAACATAAAAATTTAAAATTATCTCTTCTTTGAGTACCCTTGCCCTGAAATTAACATCCAGAGTTCAAATAATTTTGCCAGTAATTGTGTACTAATAAATCTCTGCTCTTTAATAGTCCTAGAGAGCCCCTAGCATGATGAATGTTTTAGGTGACGATGGCTAATTGAAATAATTATTTCTTCATTTGGTTTGAGAATCAATGTCAAGAGATAGAGAAAAGATATACAAATAAATATGGTAAATGTAAAGTGCATGAAACAGTCTTCTCTATAGTTTTTGTGGGTTTTTGTTTACATACATCCAATTCCTTATTTTAATAAAATCTTCAATTTCTTTCTTAATGTATGTAACATTTCTTGTTTACCTACAGGTGAGAAGCCATTTAAATGTGATCAGTGCAGTTATGTGGCCTCTAATCAACATGAAGTAACCCGCCATGCAAGACAGGTTCACAATGGGCCTAAACCTCTTAACTGCCCACACTGTGACTACAAAACAGCAGATAGAAGTAACTTCAAAAAACACGTAGAGCTGCATGTTAATCCACGACAGTTCAATTGTCCTGTGTGTGACTACGCAGCTTCCAAGAAGTGTAATCTGCAGTATCATTTCAAATCTAAGCATCCTACTTGTCCTAATAAAACAATGGATGTCTCAAAAGTGAAACTAAAGAAAACCAAAAAGCGAGAGGCTGACTTGCCTGATAACAATAATACCAATGAAAAAACAGACACAGAACAGACAAAAATAAAGGGAGATGTGGCTGGAAAGAAAAATGAGAAGTCTGTAAAAGTGGAAAAAAAAGATAATGTTTCAAAAGAGAAAAAGCCCTGTAGTAATGCTTCAATCCAAGTGACTACCAGAACTCGCAGATCAGCAATGGAAACTAAAGCGGTGGATGTGCATACAGGAAATAATTCAGAAAAAACCTGTAAAACCAAGAAAAGCAAAAGGAAGATGGAAGCTGACACCCATTCCTTACAAGATCCTGTTCATGATGAGGACCCTGTGACAAAAAAGAAAAAGACAGAAAGCAAATCCAAAAATAGTCAGGAAGTGCCAAAGGGTGAGAACAAAATAGAGGAGATTAAAAAGCAAAATACTTATGTGAAAAAAAGTACAAAGAAGAAAATTCTGAAAAATAAATCAAGTAAAAAAAGCAGCAAGCCTGCTCAGAAGGAGACTGCCCAAAAGGCGTCTGCTCAGTCAGAGTTGCTGCCTCCCATGGAGCCTTCTCATTCTCAGATGAAGCCTGCTCTGACAGAGCCTCCTCTTCCCACAGAGCCTCAGATGAGGCCTGCTCAGACAGAGCCTCTGCCTCTCATGGAACCTGCTCCAATGGAGCTTGTTCAGATGGAGGAGCCTCCTACCATGGAGCCTTCTCCTCCTGTGGAGCCTTCTCCTATAGAGCCTCCTTTTCACATGGAGCCGATTCCTAAAAAGTCTCCTCGAAAAGATAATAAAAAAGAAAAGTCTAACATGCAGAGTGAAATGGCACGGAAGGAGCAAGTCCTTATTGAAGTTGGCTTAGTACCTGTTAAAGATAGCCAGCTTCTAAAGGAAAGTGTGGGTGCACAGGATCTCTTAGCACCATCACCACCGCTGCCAAAGGAAAACTTAAAAGAAGAGGAGTCAAAAGACCAAAAATTACTCACCCAAGGTGAAGAAAATAAAGAAGCTCCTCTTCAAAAAGTAGAAGCAGAAGGGGGAGATAAGAGTCTAGTTGGTCTTGCTGCTGTTATCAAGGAATCTGCCAATATTTCATCCTCCGAACAAAACTTGAATATACCAGAGGGTGAAACTTTAGATGGCAAACTTCAGGCTGACACTAGGCTTTGTGAAATGGATATGGATACTGAAGAGAACAAAACAGAGAACACCACTGGTAAAGACTCAGCAGTCGAAGAACCAGTTTCACCACTACTTCCTCTACCAATAGAAAAACGTGAAGCAGGGTCCAAAACTGCTGTGGCATCACCTCCCATTACCATGGCAATAAATGAGTCTCAGGAAATGGATGAAGATGAAGGCATCCATAGTCATGATGGAAGTGACCTAAGTGACAACATGTCAGAGGGTAGTGATGATTCTGGATTGAATGGGGCTCGACCAGTTCCACAAGAAACTAGTAGAAAAAATGCAAAGGAAGCCTTGGCAGTCAAAGTAGCTGAAGGAGATTTTGTTTGTATCTTCTGTGATCGTTCTTTTAGAAAGGAAAAAGATTACAGCAAACACCTCAATCGTCATTTGGTTAATGTATACTTCCTTGAAAAAGCAGCTAAAGGGCAGGAGTAATTAAAATTTGGAAAAGGCTTCATTTCTTAGTTTGCAAAATTTATTACATTTTCATTCATAGTGGTAGACAACCTTTTATTTTTAAAGTTGCTTTAATTAGTGTCTGGTGTTAATTTTTAAGTGGCACGCTTTTCCTTAGGACACTGTATACCTAATGATGTATAACTTTTAGTAAATCCAAGGGAGTTAGTGTACTAAACCAGGAGACACCTAAATCTGTTAGCTTATGCATTTAATTGAAACTAGAGGGCCAAGGTGGTATTACAGCATTCTTGTTGCTTTGTCTAGCTATAACTTGTCAGTTTTTTCCCCATGTCTGTCTTCCATTTCAGTTTAGTTTATTCTTAGTTTCTTGTTTAGCTCTATAAAAATTGGCATACATAACTAGCAAATTACTTGAAGAATTTGCCTGCTTTATATAAAGTTAGCACTTTAAAATTTTTTTAGAGATGAGAAGAGACATTTAAATTGAAGAAAAATTCTCCCAACAATGGACATTGTTTCAGTCCAGGTATTTACTTCTTGAGTTTTGATCATTATTTCTTATTTGTGTATGTTAATCGTCATAAAAACAATGATTTTGGTGTATTTTTTTATTTTGGTGCTTTAATGGCTTAAGATGTTGCACATTGTTTTTTTTTTAACCTATGCAGTTTAATTTTTTCTAGAAATAGTATTTCTGTTGAACAGTAACACTTTATACATATATATGCATGTTTATTTTATTCTCTTTGGAGGGATGCTTTTAGTCTTGTTTGCAAAAGGGCAGTTTTCTTTTTCTTTTGCTGCAGTTGTCTTTTTTTGCAGATTATTAGTGTGTGCAAGTTTGTGAGCAAATGAAACATGCAGGTTCAGTTCATCGATTTTGATTTTCACATCTTATATCTATGCTAGAATCTGTATTTCATATGTTATTTATTTTAAATGGATGTAGTAGATTCATAGCTCTGTTTGCAGATAAATAAACCACTAGGCTCTATATTGAATGGATTTTTATCTCAAATACCAACCATAAGTAAAAGTTTTTAGCCTGCTTTATTACAGCTACATCTTAAATGTACAGTGTTAAGTCATATCTTTGAGGAAAACCTTTTTTTCGTAGATGGTTGGTGTCCATAAGGCTACTCAACTGAGTAAAGAACTATATAAGTGATATTTTGAAACTGCAAACCTGGAATTAGGAGACCGTTACTCCTTCAAGCTATACAGAATATCAGTTGTGAGAGTCCAAAGCCATAGCAATTATACGGAAAACCTAGCATGAGAAAGGTAGTATTGAGTGCTTTTAGACCAGCTGCTACTTCCTATGAATACAGTGAAAAAGGCTGGTGGAACTTAAGTACAGTCCAGATTTAAAATCACACTTTCTCAGGGATCTCCACAAATTAGTGGGTTTCCTGGCTGTCCCTGTGACAGCCTCTTTCTACAGGTGAGGCCTCAAATGAATTGCAGCTATCCTGGTGTTCCTATGGGGAAGCTTTGTATGAAAGAGTGTGTACTCCCAAACTTTTTCGGTAGGTTCTTTGGCCAGTTGTCAAAGAATATGAAAGAGTCCAACATAGGATTTTTCTTGCTGATAGTAGTTATTCATTGCAGTAAAAATAAAATATGATCCCAATAGGGAATCTTGAACAATTCTAATTTCCTATTTTCTGTTCTGAAATAACCACTTTATATTTAACTTCTTTTATCTGGCGATCTCTTTGAGGTGCAGTGCAGGTTTCAGAGTTTGGCAGTACAACATAAAGATTAGGAAAAGCATCGAAGTGTGAGTGGAAAACTTGTTAAAAATCTGAGAGTGAAGTTTGAGTTAAAAGACATTTGAACTTTTAATTGACTGGGAGGCCAAAGATTTCAAAGAAGAAGATTCTCTCAAGACACAAGGAGTAAGTTGTATGTTAATGATGTATGTTTTGTGTGCATGAATGGGAATTTGTAAATGATGTTGAATTCTAGGTGAATTCTTGGCTCCGACAATCATTGTCAACAGAAGATCAAGCTGCAGATATTTATGTTTTAAAACTTAAATTATAAAGCTAGTTAAATCTTTCTAACAACTAGTTTTAATATTCATGGGTACATTTTATATAAGTTACCTTTTACATTATATATGAAAACATTCATGTTAAATACAGATTGGAGATTGGGAATTAGTTTGGGGAAGAGATTTTTGTGGATTCTTTCATACTTCAAAAGAAAAAAATTTGACTTCTGGAGAATCTAGTTTTTAAGACTAGAATGCTAAAAACAAAAATATGAAGGAAATTAAAACCCCTTATTGTTAAATTGATCTGTGAAAATTTTGTTACTGGAAATCGAGTAGGACTTGAGGCCTTTCTTCCGGAAAACGAGGACTTGATTGTCAGGCCTATATTAGGTTCTGAACCTTAATGCCATGTATTTGTACTTATTAAAAATTGTTTCAATGAAAAGCATATTAGTAATATGAACTTCTGGTCTAGTCGGGAGTTCTTCCATTTGCAAAATGTGATATTTGCATGAAACTGTTTGAATCTTTTTGTTTTCTCAGTTTCCCTTCCACTGGATAGAATTGAAGCTAGAATTTTCCCTTTTGATAAAGGAATAAAAAGTGAACTTGTTGCTTGTAAATTGATGTTTAGTAACTAGAGATAAACTTGAAATACTAGAAATATATTATAAGCCTAATCCTAGGTAGTCTTATCAAAATGTATCTCTTAACTATCTTTTGAACCTATATTTACATTGTTTTTCAAGATTTTTTAAGTTATATTTTTTCCTCTTTTCAGAGCTGCTTCTTTGGGATTACTTTTTTTTTTAATTGAAGTGTAATTCATAAGGGGCAACATTTTTTTGATAAGGCTTCTTATAGCTATGGCCTCTTCGGAGCTGCTTTTTGGGGGCTTTTTTTTTTAATTGAAGTATAATTCACAAGGGGCAACATTTTTTTGATAAGGCTTCTTATAACTATGGCTGGATGTTTTGCTCTAGTCTTCCAAGAGAGGGCCATTTTATTTTTGAGAGTTACTTCTAAAGTCATGTGGTCTTCAACTCTGGGGACTGTTTTACATGTGAGTGCTAATACATATTTAAACTCGAGTAGACCTCGTCACATGTTACCCCATGAATGTTGACAATAGAAGGACTACCTTGCCTGTAATATATAACATCAGTTCTGGACTGAAAAGCTGGGGAAGAAACATAATTTTCTCTTTTTGCATAAATCAGAAAAAAAGTTAGGGTGTGGAGTTTCCTTGTTAACCTCAGCAGACAAACTGAACTGATAGCGTTAATTCAGATTTAGGAAGTTATCTGAATCTTGGTTTGTGTAGATTTGCAATCTACATGCAATATTTACTAAATCAGATAGCTTTCACAGTTTCATATGTGTACATAGGCTCTCCCCACCTTTTTCAGCATCCACTAGCTATTGAACTGGCATTGAAACATTGCAACAATGTTTTGTTGCATCAGTTTTATAATTTTACAGTGCAATACGTTGTTATTTTTCAGAGACAAACCAAAGGTTAATTTCTCAAGGTTCTTGCTGCCTGCTTTAGCAGCATTTGGTGGAGGATCTTTTATATACATTTGTAATAGATGAAAAATAAACCAGATTGCAAATCCTTTTTTTTTTTTTTTAATGCTTAAACCATGTACCAAGATTTTGGTCCAAATTGTGTAGAATAAGTTAAACTCAAATTGCATTCTATTAACCTATATGAGTGTATTTCTGTAAGCATAGTTATGTTGAAATAAAGTTTTAAAAAGCATATTAATGCCTTTGTTTATTATTGGTACATCAAGTATCAAGGAAGCCCGAATTTTTTTTGTTGTGCTGGAATTGCAACTGTATTAATTTTCTAAATTATTTCCTCCAGATAACCCATAGTAGGTAGAAAGGTCATGGCAATCTTTGTTGTTTGGGTAACAATCCAGTGGGTAGTAGTCCAAAGCATATCTTCCTGTGCTCTGCTTTCTGGGAGGTGGAGGTGAGGGAGAAACAATAAGAGGACCATTCATAGAAGGCTTATTCCTTCCCAACCACAGTTCCCCTTAACATAATGATTATGTCCCTTCTCAGTGGCAGGCCTGACATAATTTTTGACTCATAGATAGAAAAAAATTCACTGAAGGGAAGAAAACTTGGGTTACATTGAGTGTTTACTCAGTGCCAGGGCACTCTCAAGGATTTTTACTGTATTTGATGGAATGAGAAGAAAATGAAACTCAATGGAAAGTGATTAACCATTCTCTTAGTAAGGTTTTTTGCTTCCTTTGTTAATGGAAATACACACTTGAGCTTACGTATTTCTGTGAAGTTGAGAGAAAAGGGAGAGGGAATTTGAGAAACCTGTCTGGCTATGCAGAGCATTGGAGCAACTGTATTTACATTGTGTCCTGATGCATCGAGTGAGCTGGAATGTACTGAGTCTTAAGAAAGATTGGATATTTCAAATTTGAATTGATGAGAGTGATTCACCCTCTTTCCCCCTGCTGAAAGATTCCTTATCAGTAGCAAAACTTATTTCTAAGCATTAATTTTATTGGCGTTCTAGAATCATCAGTCTTTGAAGTTTCTACCTGACCAAAGAGATATGGGGAATTTATCTTGAATATATAAATGCAATTGATGTCTGATTTGGTTTGTCATCCTCAGTGAGAGAATGGTTATACGTGTCTTTCTGCAGCTCCTTGCTGCTACTTTCCCAGAAGCTTACTCCTGTTATAATTTTTACATGTATCATAAGTTTACACTTGACTTGTTGGCCAACTTTTTATTTTCCCTAAAGTCTCCATTAGGGCTTGACTCCAGTTTATAAAGTGTAATAATATGAGCTTCCCTCTAGGGTACTTTATAGCTCTCATCTTCAGCTCCATGAAGGCAGCTTGGTGAAAATACCAAGAACAATGTGCTAATGTTTGCTAATTAGGGAAAGTTTCAATGTTAAGAAATTGTCTTTGCAAAGGATTTTGATGCCCACTTTAGTAAAAGTGCTCTGCGGGCCCTGAGGTTCACAGTAGGGCTCTCTTCCTTACTACTATAATTGAGCAAATCCTTTTTAACTTTAATAAACCTGTTTCTTCATCTATGAAATGAGGATATATGGTACTTCTATCTGTAGAGTGGCTTCAATGTTAAATACTTATTAAGCACTCACCTCAGTGCTTGGCATACAGTTTTAAGACCTCTTCCGCTAGACCAGCAGTCTGCAATCTTTTTTGCACCAGAGATGGGTGCTTCTATGAGATCTAATGCCTGATGATTTGAGATGGAGCTAAGGTGGTGATGTTAGCCCTGGGCAGCGGCTGCAAATACAGATGGAAGCTTCGCTCTCTGGCCAGTCGCTCACCTCCTACTATGCAGCCCGTTCCTAACAGGCCATATACTGGTACAGGTCTGAGGCTTGGAGGTTGGGGACCCTTGCACTAGATAACAAACTAAGTATCCTTAAATATATAAAGTACTTTCTCTATTTGGACATGATCAAGTTGTATGATTTACCTGCTTGTCTTGCATGTTTTGCAAAATAATGACCTTTTAATGTTTAGTATGTGGGCTTTTTTGTCTGTATTGTAATTTTCATAAGAGTCAAGATGCTTTTATCTTTTATTTAAGCACCTAAAACAATCTGGCCCTAGTAGAGTAAATAATTGTTAATTGCCTAGGCCAAGAATTCTAAATGTGGTGTGTGTTTCTCTTTGTTTTCAACAATGAATATATGATGGTTTTATTGTATTTTTAAAATTCTGGTAATTCAGAAATCTCATGGTTCATAGGTGGACTAGGGTATTTTTCTGGGCGCCTTAACATTAACAAGGCAAGGAAAGTCAATCCAAGTAGCAGGAAATACCAAATCTTGAGAAAGACTAAGAAACTTTGAAAAGGGTCAAACTTAGAGAAGCTGCAGGAACAGTACCCTGAAATTTTATGTACCCTTTATTTGGATTCACTCATTTGCTTTCTATATGTTATATGTGTATTATTTGCTGAACCACCAGAAATTAACTTTGCAGGCATACCCCTTCATCTCTGAATATTTCAGTTTGTATCTCCTAAGGACAAGGGCATTCTCTTGCACGACCACACTGTAATTACCAAGTTGGTGTAGTAATTAATGTACAGTCTGTTCAATTTATGCCAAATGTCTTAATACTAACTTTTAAAAATCTCCCCACTCCTCATCACCCATTGCATTTAGTTATCACATCTCTTTAGTTTTCTTTAATTTGAAACAGTTTTTTTTCCTTATTGCTAGGAGTTTGAAGATTGCATGCCAGCTATTTAAAAGGATTTCCTTAATTTTTATTCTAATTGTTTCTTCATGCCTCTAGTTTTGCATTTTGGCAGGAATACTAAACTGCATTACATCAGAATGTACATGTCAGTTTATCACATTATTGGTTGTGTTAACTTATTTGATTAAGGTGTTGTCCACCAGATTTCTCCACTATAGTTATTTTTTCCTTTCATGATTAATAATCTGTGGGAGGATGTATTGAAAAATCTTATTCCTCAACAAACCCAATGATTTTAGCATCTGTTGATTTTTGCTTAAATCTGTTATGCCTTCTAGTTAAGCTGGTATTCTGCTAAGAATAGCTTTCCCTTCCTGGAGACTCAGATTCTTGTTTCTTTCATGTGTAATCTGATAGTTACTTTACCCCAATTCAGCCTTTGGGGGAGGGGTCTCCTTTCAAGCTCTCTAAAGACCTCCTACAATATGTTAATATGCTGAAGGATTTTTACTTTGGAACTCAGACATATCATTTTGCTGCTTAAGTCATAAGCATACTATAAATTTTATGACAGCTTGAAGGGATATCTTAAGGGATAAACTGCAAATGAGAATTTACCAGTGGTTAAGATTCTACTACCAAAAGGGGCAATCTTAGAGAACAATATCCTAATTCTTTCATTGATTTTTTTTTGAAATATACACTTTTTATTTCTTTTTCTCTGTGCTCATTACTTTTTTTAAAATCACATAATGCATACATAACTACACATACATAACTACATTCTCATAAAATTTAAATCTTGACTAGCTCTCTTCCTAACCCTCTTATTCTCATTTGTTTCTTTTTGAGTTAACTACTGTTGACAGTTTTCTGTTACCTCTTCATATTGAAATGAATGATTTCTATGCTTTTTATTTTTACATAATTAAGATTATTGATAGTCTGCAATTTGCAGAACTCTTAATTTGAAAATCTTTGTCAGTAGTTAAGGATCTTCCTCATTCTTTATAACTACTGCATAATGTTCTATAGTTATAGATGTATCACGGTTTAATGACTAATGTCTTTCTGATGCCCTTACTGCCAAGATTTTTTGAGAATCTGGAGGTGTTTGTGAGTGGAAACCATAAAAAAGCCATGTGAAGTGAGTGGTTCGGAGGATCCATAATGTCTTAAGATTTACAAGTTATGTTTATGCTTGTGTTCATAAGCTAGAACTTCTCAGATTTGCCAACTTTATGTTGCAGGTTTTTTTTACACATGTATATATATTTAGTGTTACTGAAAACGACAATGAGTAATATGTCCAACATTTAATGTTCAGCATAGATATAGGGGACTAGCACCTTAGCACTTAGCTAACATTACTGAGGCAAATGAATCATTTACATAATGGTATATTAAATTACAGTCGAATAAGGCACAGGTTCCTACATGAGCATAAGCTACAACTCTAGCTGGAGTTAAGTCATATGGGATAGGCCAGGATGAGGCCCTAGCAGGATTTATTTGCACGAAAGAAAGGTTTTTCTGACAAGATACAGATTATCTCAAAGATTTTGAGAATAAGGCAAGTCTACCAGTAGTAAGCAGGAGTCCTTGGAATTAATAGTAGCACAGGTAACTGGTGATTGCGGTACCTGAAATCCAGAGAGGCAAGGGCAGTAAAAGACATGAGCAGTGTTAGAAGCACTGAGAACGCCTCTTTGGTAGGGACACTAATGAGCATAATTCCACTAGTCCGTAGTGGCAGCAGTTGTGAGATTTGTACGTGGGTGCTCTGTTCCCTGTGCATGGAAGAGGGAAATTCCGTTAAAAGAAACTAGGAGGGAGAAAATGGCTATTTTCATGTAAGTAGGCAGGCCTTATTCATGAGTCATGTGAGATCCTGGGGATGCCCAGAAATAATTGGGGACATTTTTCATGTGTCTGGAGATCCCGCATTAGCATTAGGAGTAATCCAGATGTTCTAGTACCAAGCATTGCTCTAACCACGTTACATTAACTATTAATCTTCGCATCACTAAGAAGTTTGTTACTCCCACCTTGCTTCCAACAGACAAATTGCCTGATGGCCCACAAGTAGTAAGTGGCAGATCTGTGTCACACTTTCCGATTAAGTGGAAAATATAGTAGGAAATGGATGCTAATAAAAGGAATAGTAGTCAAAGGGATTTCAGCCTAATTTGAATGTTCTTAATGAAAAGTTAATGTATATTAACACGATATAGAGGGTACTCTAAATGGCCTTTCCTCTATTGTAATATCTAACCAGTTTTATATTTACTAAAGACCTTAAGGAGCTTACCAGCAGTAACATTAATTTCACCTTTTTGATATAAAAAGTAAACTAAGGTAAAACAATTATGCCCTTATTCTATTTATGCCTATCTGAGTTAGCATAAGCTGGCATTTTTAGATAAGCCTCTATATTAATTATGTGGGTAGCTATTTGAAAATGTAAGAAGATGGCATAATTTAAAGTTAGGAACTGCATTTACCTGAAAATGTTCTTGGTTCTTGGGCCTTGTGAGCCTGCTGTATTGTAGATCTCAGTATATTTGTCCCATCTGATCCATTTATTGGAATATCACTCTAGTTGCAGATACTTGCATCAGATCCCTGTCTGCCCAGTCTCCCAGAATCAATAGGGAACGGTGGAGACATATTTAAGCAGGCTGTCTGCTCTCGACATCAGGAGGGGAGAGAGCAACAAACATTCCTGACATGGGTTTCTATCTGCTTGCTTGGTCAGACAGACACACTGTAAACTGCACTAACATACTGGAGTTCTGGCTGATAACCAGGTGGCTTACTGGCAAGCAGCCCCGGGTCAGTTCACCCCAGGCAGATGAAGGCAGAGGGTGCAGACTTATTTCAGAGCCTTGGTCTCTCATGTCAATGAACTCCAGAGGAAGGAGGCCTTGTGGAGATCTCCTGGACTGTACTCATGTAAATGGAAAATGTGCTTTACAGTAGAGCTTGGAAAATGAGAGTGTATGCCTTGAGACTTTTGCAGGTCCCCAATCCCAAATCCTGCCAGAACATTTGATCACTTTTCACTAAATGTGTCAATTAAGTGGCCTTTTTGAACTTAACAATTATGTAAAAATACAATGAAATTAATTCATACAACTCCTGTTTCATGTTATAATTTATTACCTATTTTTTTCATTTTGATAATAGTTTTCACATTAGCTGGTGGGAATTAGTTCAAATAGTTTTTGGGTTTCAACCATTTTTAACCTGTGCTTCTTATTGAACACAGTTTCATTGTTCTTGACCACCCTCCATGTTTTTGACACATAGCTGGGTAAGCCTCCTTTTCCCCTTGGAGAATATCAGATATTTAGAAGATGAAGTGTGTGTGTGTGTGTGTGTGTGTGTGTGTGTGTGTGAGAGAGAGAGAGAGAGAGAGAGAGAGAGAGAGAGAGAGAGATGCATATCTTGTTACAGTTTTAAAGTTGAGAGATTCTATTGTTCTTTGCTGTGGTTGAAGCTAGGGACCTAGGAATGCCTAAACTGCCTTGCCAACAACACTACCTCAAGGATTCCTGAGGGGAGCTGTAGCACAGAAATTAAGCTAATACTTCATCAAATCTCTACATACCCCAGTGTAAAATTCTAGTAAAACACAGACTAGGAGACTGATTTAAAAGCAAGTGGGATGGCAGATATGATTCCCCTTGCTCCACAGCAGGCCCCCTCCCTGCCCAGATTAATCCTGGGCCCTGTGCTCCAGCAAGACTGGAAGAGGTATAGTGGGGAGAGGGACAGAGATGGAGAAATGCTGGTAGGTGGCCAATGCTTAAAGAGGGGTTCTGAAATCACTTCCAACCCCATGTCACCACCCCTTGTCCTGGTTGTGGAGCCAGAAAAGGAAGCGTTCCTAGGGCCTCAGGACCCTCAGCTTGGATTCTTGGATTCAAATCCTCATTTTTCATTCTTGGAGAGTAATAGGATACTATTTTGAGATATAAACGTCTTTCATTTCTGTGTGCTTATTACCTTCCCCACAGTAGAGACTTAGCTGACCTCCCAAATAGCTTTCTGCTCTTTGCGGGGAGGGGAGGTAAAGATGGAAGTGGAGATAGCCCAGATTTGAATCTGAATGGATTTTTTTTTCATTTTAAATTTACCAAAGTAATACGTGCACAGTTTAAAAAAATAGCCTTAAAAGATTTATGATGAAATCAAAATTCCACAGCCTCATCCTTCCTCCTTTCCTCCGTCACATAGCTGCTATATGTATCTGACTCCCTGAGGTAAATTAAAATTAGCGTTATATTTCTTATTTGACAGATTTATAGTGGATTCTCTTCATATAGATCATTAGAACAGATAACATTACACTGCATTTTCCTCAAGGTGATCAACATGCTGGGACTGTGTTGGATAAAAGTGGCCACAAATTCTTTGCAGCCTGAATCTGTGCTGCCATTGCAATGTGCTTTGACTAATAGAATTCTGCAGAGTGACATTGTGTGGCTTCTGAGTGCTGGCTTCCAGAGGCCTTGCAACTTCTACTTTCACACTTATCTTTCTGAACACAGTCACCTTGTGAATAAGCCTGAGCTAGCGTACTTGAGGATGAGACCCTAGATAGAGTGACTAATGGAAAAGCCCAGCTGGTACAACCATCCCAGCTCATGACATGGAGTGCGAGGTCTGCAAATGCATGTCCTCATAGAGCAGAAGAAACACTGAGCTAAACGAAAGAATGGGAACAAATAAATGCTTGTTTAAAGTCACCAAGTTTTGGAGTGGTTTCTTAGCAATAGATATGGATACAAACCTAATCATGCTCTCACTGTTGTTAATAAAAAAGAATCATTTCCATTTAAATGAGCAACTGTACCTAGAAGTGACTTACCCCATGCCAAATGTGGGAGTTAATGAGTAAATGGGGCTGTTAAGCATTATTTTCCTTTATTGAACAGTCTCATCCAAGTTCTCATGCTGAAAATTTTCAACACATTTCTCAGAATTAGCTTTACATAAAGCTTGCTTTGTTCCACGAAAAAGACATTAGCTAGTATTTCAATAAAATATATTTTTTACCTGGCATTTTTAGGGAAAGTAGTTCCCATTTCTCTAATTTTCCTTCCTGTTGAGTATTTAACCATAGAGTTGAAAGGCAAAGACAAAAGAATCTTTTTAGGTCAGATGTTAAATGCTGAGAAAAACATAATAGAAAGCTTTTAATTGGGCAACCAGTATCCTCTTTTAGTGAAAGTCAGATGTTAAAAGGAGCAGGAAACAGGATGAGTGCTATATAAGGCAAGGCCATTTAAATAAGTTCAGGGCCAAATTAATTTTGTTTTTGAAGCTTTTTGATTTATGAGTAAATGGGGATCACCAATTCTAATTTTATGTCGCTAGTAGGGTCAGGTGAAAATCAGTTTTATTTTTCTATGATAGTTTAATGGAGTACTTCTTTAGATGTTTGCATTCCAGATTTTCTGTGTATCTAATTTACTATTTTCTTAATCAGACTTGTGGGTCAGGATCTCCACTCATGCTGTGATCTGTCCGTGGTACTTGGCAAAGCTCACTGGCAATGTGAAAACCAGCCATGAAAGCACAGCATATTTAAACCTGAGATGGTAAGCATGGAGATCACACTGGGACATTTGTTTAGGTTTGGGAAGCATTGCTTAAGTGGGATAGCAAAGGTGTAGTACCTTACACTACTCTGCCTCCCCTCCCCGCCCCACTGCAAAACACACACACACACACA